>NC_067222.1:19832758-20157758 GCF_019924925.1 Ctenopharyngodon idella | reverse complement strand
GTTGGTAAGATTTTTTTTTTTTTTTTTTTTGTATTTTGAAAGAAGTCTCTTATACTAAAAAATTACAGTGAAAACAGTAATATTGTGAAATATTATTACAAGTTTCTACATTTCACTATATTTTGAAATGTAATTTATTCCTGTGATGTCAAAGCTGAATTTTCAGCATCATTACTCCAGTCTTCAGTGTCACATGATCCTTCAGAAATCATTCTAATATGATGATTTGATGATGAAGAAATATTTCTTCTTCTTCATCTTCTTTCTCTTATTATTATTATTATTATTATCAATATTGAAAACAGTTGTGCTGCTTAATATTTTTTTCAGAATTCTTTGATGAATAGAAAGTTCAAAAGAAATCTTTTGTAACATTATAAATGTCTTTACTGTCACATTTGATCAATTTAATGCATCCTTGCGGAATAATACATTTCTTTCTTTCAAAAAATTGTACTGACCCCAAACTTTTGAATGGTTGAGTACATAATTCCCATACTTCTATTTGTGTTATTTCATCATTTTGATTACTCTGCTATTGTAAAACATAGTAAAAATAATGAATAAGTAGGTATATCCAAATGTTTGACTGGTAGTGTATTTGTAATATTGTTTTAAGACTCCTGCTCTGATAGGTCTTTAATACTAACCTGTGTTTGTTAAGGAGCGTTTCCATCGAGAGCCTCCGCAGGTGAAGATTACAGCGCGGATGAACTCCCGGCCACATAATTTCACTCCATATGAGGGGCCGTCCAGTGCCTTTACTCCAGCCAGCAGCAGACACACTGCGAGAGCTGTGGTTTTCCACATCATGCTGAGAGCAGATATTCACTGATGGCAGAGGTTGATGTTCAGAAGCTGGGTTCCTGCTGTGCTCCCTTGGGTTTAGAAACCGATGCTTGTTTGATGATTTTTCCCGGGTATCTGTTCTTGCTTATAAAGAGGCGAGGGGCACCCGCCCCCATCCCCAGGAGTCAGGTAGGAGTCACAGATAACCCAGTACGATAAAGTCAGAGACCTTTCTGGAAACAAAAGCAAGAACAGGAAAGGTGATTGTGTAATTATAAAGGATGCAAGGGCAAGGGAAATTTTAGTTAGTAATGTAATCATTTTGATTACACAGTTGTGACCCTGGACCACAAAAGCAGTTGTTCTCTTTTATGCCAAAAATCATTAGGATATTAAGTAAAGATTATGTTCCATGAAGATATTTAGTAAATTTCATACCGTAAATATATCAAAAATGTATTTTTGTGAGTGGATATACATTGCTAAAGACTTCATTTGGTCTTCATTCATCACCCTCAGATTCCAGATATTCAAATAGTTGTATTTTGGCCAAATATTGTCCTATCATAACAAACCATACATCAGTGGAAAGCTTATTTATTCAAATGTCCAAAATGGACCCTTGTGACTGGTTTTGTGGTCCAGGGTCACATTTGTCAAAGAATCCTGGGAAAAATATATCATGGTTCCCACAAAAATAGTAAGCAGCAAAAATAGTTTTTTACATTGTTAATAGTAAGAACCATAATTAATAATTGAGCACCAATAATAATTATATATAATTATAATATTAATATTATATAATATACAGTATATATCATATATATAATATATATAGTATATTATAATTATATTAATTGAGCACCAATAATAATTATGATAATAATTTAGCAGCAAATCATCATATTAGAATGATTTCTGAAGGATCATTACATTTTAACATTACATTTTAAAATATATTCAAATAGAAAAAAGTTATAAATTAATATTTGTCAATATTACTGTTTTTACTGTATTTTTGATCAAATAAATGCAGCCTTGTTGAGCATAAGTTGACCCTTTTGTGGACCAGGGTCACATTTTAGGTAATGTAATCTGATTACTATTTGATTACTTTTAGATTACTTTTGACCTAACTCGTGTATCGCATATAGATTGAATAAGATTATTATATAAAAATACAAAGAGAAAAAAAATATAGTACATTCTACAACATGAAGTGCGTTAGGAGTTTGTGAGTTGATGAAAAGCTTAAATAAATAAATCATAAAAATGTAAATAATCTTAAAATAAAAACAATATAAACACACTTAGTAAGAACATATATATTTTATTTGTTTACCTGCATGTCAATGTAAAGAGTAATGTAAAATAGGGAAAACCAATAAATTATGTGTTTATAATATTTAATCATGCAATCCTTAAAAAAGTCATTTTTAATCTGAATTGAGCATTTTAAAATTAATATAATCTAATTACAAGTACTTAATTTTGTAATCTGAATACATAATCCAGATTACATATAATCAGTTACTACTCAGCACTGTGTGAATGTAACAGTTATTGCTCTTTAAGATGTCTATATCAGTTTTTCCATTTAATTTATTGCAGTACATTTTTTTTATTTACATTTTTCTTTTGCATTTGACAGACACTTAATCCAAAGCGACGTATATAGCATTCAAGATACACATTTGATCAGTTTGTGCTTTTCCTGGGAATCAAACCCATACCTCGGCATTGCTAGCACCATTTTCTATTGTTTGTTACAGGAATGCTTTTTAAATCATGTTGAAATAATGATATAGTACTGTTAAATTGTTTCAGCAGAGACTGGCGCTCAGGGTATTGCTGTACAGTTGCCACAGGGTTCTAGTTACTTGGTTATCGCATTGCTAAAAAAAAACTTCACCTGTTTTATCATCCACCAGGTGAAAATTGTAAGTCTGATCACTTATGAAAGTAACAACACACCTCTCAAAAATCTGTCCTGAGTTCACCCAAATGCTTGATTTACCTTCTTTGCACTTCTATGCATGATTTATTTGTCCTTTTTTTCCATCAGGTGTGATGACTGTGAGGTTAAAGGTTAAGAGACAAAGAGATGTAGCGAGCATGGCATTTTCAATGTGTGATAACACAGTCCATTGCACATGGTAATCTTTGTAACCACATGGACAAAGGTCGCCAATATCCAAAATGACAACAGAATAATGAATTTTTAATGAATGCGACGATAACAATGACAACAGCATGACATTTCAAGAGACATTAACCATAATGTTTGACGTTTACATCTTTGCCTGCAAGGATGGCGGCCATGGACTTTTTTGGTTTATACAACTATTTAAATATAGCATGTATTATTTTTATTTTTATATCGAAGCATAAAATTTCAGGTCCATCATGTTCATGATTGACACTCATTTTAGGTTTTTTTTTTTTTTTCCGGATCTATTAAATTGTTCAAAATGTATGCCGTTCATACAAAAAATGACTTGAATACACCTTGAATACAATTTTTTAATTAAAAGTAATAAAAATAATAATTAAATATATTTAAATAAATAATTAAATTTAAAAAGTAAAAATGTGTAGGTGATGTATTTTTATTATCACATATTTTAAGGCATGTTTTGTTCAGGTCAAATGGAGTAAAAGTGTTTAATTTTTATTTTTGTTACATATCAAAGTTATATACATTTATTATATTTCGTATTTAGAAGATGAGTGTTTGTTAACAGCTCGTATACAACGTAGATTCAGATCAGCTTTCTATCAGTTGTGCTGTAATAGAGAACTTAAACGAATCAACACGACTGATTCCAGATCAGTACATAAAAACCCCGTTTGCTCAATCCGAACGTGAGGCGCGAATGATTGACACACTTCAGACGAACCAGGTGCTGTATGTCGCATTGGCTCCCTAATCCACAAATAAGAAGACGCGGCGTTATAGTTATTGTACTTGGACCAATCAGAGCGAAGAAAGGGGGCGGGAACACAGCGAGTGGGTAGCAACAGTTGCCTGGGTGAGGACGAAGCGCCATAGCCACGGTAGTCGTGGTGACAAGAACCCAGCAACGAGAATCAACAACAACAACAACCCGATTCATTGAAAAAAGCATTAAATCAAAAGTACCGCTGGAAAAGTCGCTCGGAATAAGAGGTGATTCCGTTTTTTATATTTCATATGAAGTCACACTATGTTGAAAACAGAAGCAGGTGCGAGGATGATGATATTCTTAGCGTCTATCGATGTCCAGTAATCATTATTGGTGGCAGGGATTGCTGAGCGATCGAGTCGCGCGCTAGCCAGATGCATCTCACAAACGATAGACATGACCAACAGCCTCACCAAAAGCTGCTCGTTGTTATGACGATATACTAGATAGGTTGTACAAAATGGCGGGTGTTGTTTGCAATAATACGTGAGTCTCCATACACATTGCTGGATAGCCACCCATCCATAGCATTCGGCTAGCGTTGCTATGGAGCCAGGTGTTATAAACGCTGTTGGCATAGTTACACCGACGAGCACGCTGACAAACCTGCAGTTATTGCTGGATAAACCAGAGACCCTCCTGTTCTTAACCTTACTGACCACTGGATGATTATTGGATATGAAACCATACGTGATAATGTGCCGAAATAACATTCCGTGCATTGTAAACAATATGCAAATGTCTTCATGCAAACCAGGACATTTGATTGCGCAGATACTGTTGGCACGTAAAGAAAATGTACGTTATATATTAAATATTTCTGCATTACTTCGTGTTTGCTTTGTGATTATAACGTTAAAATGTTTTATTTATTGACACTTCTATTGATTTAATTATTATTATGGGTTGCATATGCATATATTACAGAAGAACAGACTGGCATGTTCTTATTGATGATATCAATACTTGTTAATTTATGTAAATAACATGTTCTATTTTATTACAATACATATTTATTGTGTGTCATTATTATAATAGTATATTTTTTATGTAGAGCCTCACCAAGTGTGATACATAACAAAACAAGTGCAAAAACAAAATTCATAAGAATACAAAGGAAACCAGATGTATACAGGCTTGATTCTATGGATTATTGTGTAATTGAATCGTGAATTTGACAAATGAAAGTAACAGTGAGGAAGTAGATTTGTAGTGACACATGACATTTGAAGACATTTGGTAGATGTGTGACAAATTCTGGAAACGTGAAGGTTTTACAAACAATGAGATTGGAGTTTTGAATATCTAAGACGAAAGATGGTTATTTTTTATTAGAGAAATACACCTTATTTTACATTTCCATTTCCAAGTCCCACTTTGTGTTCTTGACAATGCTGTGTGCCCTCATTCATTTGCAAGCAGTGATCAGGTTACTGGTAATAGGACACCAAAGGCTCTGCCCAAACCTTCCCTCCTCTTCTTTTTGCTGGCCCAACAATGGTTGTAGTCTTTAGGGCTTTCCTGTAACCGTGTGGTTGTGCCAAGGCGCTACTTAGTAAAAGTGATTAGTGATAATGATAAATAGCCAACTAACTTTAATACTGTTGTTATCTATGGCAAACATTACTATTAATATTGGTCATACTTAGCCTTTAACATCAGTGCATAACTCATCCTGCACTATTGGCAGTTTTTGCCTTGCGAATGGATGAAATTTCACACAAGTAGTTTTCTAATATATTGTGTTTATTACACAGCTTTCTGAAATGCTTGATTCTGATTGGTCAGTCACAATGTTTTGAGGTCAATAGACTGCATTAGTTCCCTCCCACCTTTTCAGCGGCGTTGGTTCCGGAAGTATTTTTTTTTTTCAATCATTTTTCTCATAGGGATTTCATTAAATAGTTACAAGACATGAACCAAGCCAATCAGCTACGAGGTGAATCACAACACTATACGGACAAAAAGACAAAGGTACAAGACCGTGTACTTAGACTACAAAGAACTACAATCCCATAAAGCATTGCGAACAGCATAATCAAATTAAAAACGATGGAAAAATATAAAACTCATTTATGAACGTTGATTATATGTATAAAAATAATACAATAATAATATTTTAAGTCTATTAAAAGTTAGTGCTTCATGGGATTGGGTGGAGCTTTTGGCATGTGTTGCTTTCTTCGACTCTGATTGGTGTAATGCTGCATTCATGCTATGTCGTAATTACCGTTGTCTCAAGATGACAACACATGACTGGGAATTATGCATTTCTATGGTACCACTATCAAGCCTAGATGAATCTGCAGCGGTCACGTGGTACAAGTAGGAGCTCTCAAACAATTCCCGTCTTACAAGCTGTAATTACGAGCTCTACGGGGACATGAACGCTTTTTACAAGTTGAAATCACGTAATTGCGGTAATTACGACATGGTGGGAACGCACCTTAATTTTCTGTACAGCATCATGGGTAATGTAGTTTTTCACAAGGAATTCCACTGTTAAAAATAAGCTGAAATAATGCAGGCTAGCAGCTTTAGCAGAAGCAAACCATGGGTTAACTGTTAACAACCTCGCAGTGTACAGTAGGTCTGTCTTTAAGAGTTTATAAGTTATCGTTTCCTTGTGGAGAAAAATGAATGGAGTTCAAACTCCATTCATTTTCTCAGCGAAAATGATTTTTTAAGTTTATAACTTGTCAACCATTAAAGACAGAGCTCCGAGGTTGTTAATCGATGGAATATACTTCTGTTGAAGCCATCAGTTTGCACTATTTCAACTTATTTTTTAAAATAATCATGTTTAACAGCTGAATTTGTGGTGAAAAACTACATTACCCATGATTCTTTACAGAAAATTCCACCAATCTGAGAATCGCGACAAGCAAATTGCGCCTAAAGAGCTCTTTAGCTAGATAGATATATGCAATAAACTTAAAATATATTGTTTCTATAGATATAATCAGCAACTTTAAATTAATAATTTTAATAATCTTGAATGAATAAATGAATAATATTTATGAAGTGTATTTCTCTATCTTTGATTCTTCGACTCCATCTCATTGATTATGTTGTTTGCAATGCTTCATGGGATTGTAGTTCTTTGTAGTTTAAGTACACAGTCTTATACCTTTGTCTTTTTGTTTGATTTTCAAATACTTAATGAAAAAAACGTCAATAGCAACGCTGTATAATGACCACTTATCCGGGTGTTTGAGGCTGGCGCATATTACATGTCTCTTATTACATGTGATGTACATTATCCATTACATATTATCATGTGAGCCTGTGATTCATCTCCCCTTTTATTGCACTCAGTCCAGGGGAACCCAATGGCAACTCCAGCTTATGTGAGAGAGCTGCAGCAGACCTCGCAGCCTCAGGGAGGAGGTGTGACTCCCACATCAGGGCAGGCTGCCACCGTGACGGCAGCTCCCCAACAATTCCTGGCTGAACTTCAGACTACAGGGGCCACACCTTCAGCGGCCCCATCCACCGGCCAGACCACACCCCCTCCTTCACAAGCACAGAAGAGCCAGGCAATCGTCCAGGCACCACCTGCACAAGCCCCGCCCACTCAGACTCAATATGTCACAGCTGAGATTCAGAGCTCACCTACGCAGTCCAGCAATGCTCAGAACACACCACAGTACATTGTTGTCACAGTTACAGGTAAGAGTAAATAATCTAAGAATGAATGACATGAGATAAACAAAATACTTGGGAACAAAAGACCTTGATTTTTTTTTTTATATATGCTTATAATGGGATATCATTTTGGTAATAGATGTGTTCTTCCATCAGATATGATGTTTATGAAGCTGTTACTGTTCAAAATGTGCCAGACAATATCTATTTTTTATGTTCTTGCTTTTGGCTAGGCAGATTAAGTGAGGAGGCATTTTTTTATGTTTAGATTTGCATATATAAATTTTGTCTATTTAATTACTACACCATATAACCATTATACACAAAGAAATATTTAACTCAAGTGATTTTTTGCAAAATAATCCCAGAGATGTTGAGCCTGTCCAAATACCCACATTAATACCTGTTGCATAATTCCTGGGCGTAGCGCACATCTGAGACTAAATCTTACGCCTAGTCAAAGGTAGGTGTAAAGTGAGAAGTCTTGACTTGTTTCCATGGTGAAAATAAAGATAAATAAAAACGTTGAGATGATGGCGCGTCTGGTATACAGGCTACACGATCAGCGGGCTTTCCGGTTTGAAAGAGTAAGTATATGGAGACAGAGAATTTATTGAAAGGTTTCGTTTCAGCAGGTTGCTGAATAGCTCAATAATTTTTCTTGCTTCACAATCTTTATCCTTTTTTCGGCTTTGCAAAATAATCCCAGAGATGTTGAGCCTGTCCAAATACCCACATTTGTGGTTTTGGCCACTTGAGAGAGTGTACACGCAACAGGAAGTAAGTGCGCAAGACTGTTCAAGTAATGCACACTAGACCCACACTATCTCAAATACTGCCTCAGAGCTTTTCGAAAGCTAAGCGTATCGCATCATGTTCAGGAACTCATGTGCCCCCAAAATTGTGAGATGTCGAGGAAAACATTCCACTGTAATTAGATATTACATATAATTTGGTAGTGTAAAAAAAAAAAAAAAAGCTTTGCACATTTTATTGGTGCAAAGAGGACTATTTGTATTTTATACAACTTTTGCAACTGCTTAACTTAATTAGAAGCAATTACTAAGTTGTGTCATCACAGGGACTACTGAACAGACATCCAGAAGTTTATTTTAAAATGCAAAGTATTGATAATCAAAATAAAGCTCTGTAAACACTTGAATTTGTACAATACTGTAAGTGTGTCCCATTGGGTAATCAAAAGTTGTACACGCACACTTGCGGTCTTCACGCCCACTTGAACACTTGGCCAATAGACAAGTAGACAAATGGTCAAGTGGAAGGACCGCAAGTGTGGGTATTTGGACAAGCTTTGTTGACTGAAGTTTGGCAGAATAACATAGACATGTTGGAGTCATCTGATTTTGAATCATATTACGATTTTTGGGTCACGGATTGGATCATTTTTCGGCTCAGCAAGAAAAAAGATAATAATTGGGGGAAGGGGAGTCAGTAAAAAATAAGATCAATTCACAAATTACAAGCACAGAAACATACAATATAACAAAGTTACAAATGAAGTAAGGTCTAACTGTAGTATTCAGATACAAAAATGTAATAAAAAGGTCTAAATGTAAAATAACACTATAGTGTTCACTGTATAAATTGGATATAGATTAATCTTTGTTAAAGTTGTTTCGCTTTTTGATTAACAATGGGTTAGTTCACCCAAAAATGAAAATTCTGTCATTTATTACTCACCCTCATGTCGTTCCACACCCGTAAGACCTTCGTTCATCTTCAGAACACAAATTTAAATATTTTTGATGAAATCTGAGAGGTATATGACTCGTCCATAAACAGCAATATAATCAACACCTTCAGAAAGGGTTGATTATACCAGAAAGGTACTAAAGACATGACTACTGTGGTTCAACCTTAATTTTATGAAGCGACGAGAACACTTTTTGTGCACAAAAACAATATCAACAAAATCTTCTCTTCTGTGTCATTCTCCTATGTTGTTTACTCTCAGCACTTCCGGGTTCTACATCAGAATGCTTTTTTTTTTTTTTTTTTTGTGCGCACAAAAAGTTTGTTGCTTCATAACATTAAGGTTGAACCACTGCAGTCACATGGGGCCGGTTGCACCAGCTGGACGTACACCCGGTCGTAAGACTAAGCTTAACGTAAAATGCGTTTTAAGTCCTGTGTAGAATTAATACCTGTTGCACCATCTGGGCGTAGCGCACATCTGAGACTAAATCTTACGCCTAGGCTTTCCGGGTTGAAAGAGTAAGTATATGGAGACAGAGAATTTATTGAAAGGTTTCGTTTCAGCAGGTTGCTGAATAGCTCAATACTTTTTCTTGCTTCACAATCTGAGTAATTTATTTATCCTTTTTTCGGCTCAGCAGTCATTTTTCACCTATTCGTTGGAGCCAGTAAATTCAAATTGATAACCATAGTAACGCGAACGGCGTCTCAACTAATAGTGCTGTAGAACATGCCAGCGTGTACGCGCATCGTCTACACTAAGCGTACATGCGCCTAGTCGTAGTTTTAGATGGTGCAACAGGTGTAAATATTCATCGGAAAGCTGGACGTAACTACGTCCAGCATAGAGCTTACACCCAACTTTTTACGTCCCACTGGTGCAACCGGCCAATGGACTATTTTAGCAATGTCTTTGCTACCTTTCTGGGCCTTGGCAGTGGTAATTACTTTGCAGTCTATGAGGGTCAGAAAGCTCTCGGATTTCATAAAAAAATATCTTAATTTGTGTTCCAAAGATGAACGAAGGTCTTACGGGTGTGGAACGACATGAGGGTGAGTAATTAATGACAGAATTTTCATTTTTGGGTGAACTAACCCTTTAAAATCATTTCTGTAGTTCAAATAGAGCATGTCACAAGCAACTCTAAGGTCATGAGTTCAATGCCCAGAGAAGGTATGAACTTAATAAAATGTGTACCAAGTTGCTGTGTGCTAAAGCATCTGTCAAATGCATAAATGTATGTTATGTTATTTTAAAATTAATATACTTGTTTATTTTTCTCAATTTTTTCCCTCCTATCCTTAGCAGTTTTCTATTTTCTTCTTTTCCTGTAGAGGGTTCTCTTCATTCCAGTGACTCTGTGTCGGATTCTAGTCCTCCTGCTGCTGTAGTCCAGACTGGAGTTCCAACACAGGTGGTGCAGCAGGTTCAGACCGCACAACAGGTAACACAAACCCTAAACACCAGCCCTGTGCATCCAAATACACAGTAAAGCCACCCACACCACCACTCACCTGAACAAACACAACTTTGGAGTGCACTGCAATGGCTTCAAGTGTTAAATCAACACTTTAAAAAATAATGTGTTGGCTCAACAAAAAAAAATTAATGCAACAGTTTATGATAAATTTGAGAGGTATGACAAGTTCTACCAACAAGCTACATTGAGTTAGTGGAACTTAATTTGTTGCATGAACAAAATTATTTAAGTTGATTACTCAAAAAAATTAAGTCCCTTCAACTACCAGAGTCAACAGCTATCATAGCACATGCTAACACAACTTATTTAGCATGTATATTTAATGAACAAGAAGTCATTGCTTATAGAGTCAATAGTGTCTACTCTTCAGCACAATGGTAACCACAAAAACTTCAACATTACAGAAACTCTTTTAAATGTCAAACATAACAGCATTAAACACTAACAGGTCTTTCCCTTCTCTAAATAACACATAAAATAACACTTAATTTCAACATTTATTCTCTTTATCCAGTCCTATGCAAAGCATGCTAGGAACTAGAAATCCACTGCCTAATTTCCGAAGTTATCAAGACAATTTCACATTAATATAACTTATTAAAAAAAAAAAAAAAAAAAAGGAAAATAATTTAGAAATTTGAGTTTAAATTACAGACGATATTACGTTGATGTAAGGATCAACATTATTATGTCAACAAAATAACTCAACAAAATAATGTTTGAAACTTATAAGATTTAATTAAAACAATACATTTTAATTTTTAACTTGCAACCATGCATTTATTTAAGTTGTGGTAACAGGTCCCCTCAATTACTTTTTTAGAGTGAAAAATAATTGAATATATACACTACTGTTCAAAAGTACTGTACTTTTTAAAACTTTTATTCAGCAAGGATGCATTCAATTGATCGAAAGTGACGGCTGAGTGCTGCTTCTTTCAGAAACGTTCTTAAAAATCTTAATGACCTCAAACTTTTGAACGGAAGTGTAGATAGATATACAGACTGACAAACGTGTATAGAAGCCCTTTGGAATTATCTGGCTCTTCAAAATGTGATTATGTTGGTCATGATGACAAAAAATGTCAATGCAGTCCTATTGATTTTATTTTTTATTTTTCCATATCTGTTCACAAATAAAAACTTGAATACATGTTAAAAAAAACATGTATTCAAGTATGTGAATGTCTTGAATGGGACATTAAATCAAACATGAATTAAAGTGTTCTTAAGAATGCATTATAATTTAGGTAGTTTTGACCTTATAATATACAAAAAATACAGAACTGTGGTTTTCTTTTTACTGAATATGGTCTAATTAAATTAGATTTCATCAGATCAGAAGAAGTGTTGTTGAGGCTTAAAAAGCTGGGAGAAGATTTCTGAACACCTGGGCCTCAATCAGTCCACAGATGGAGAAAAATTCAGCACAGCTTGTTGTTTGAGTCTGTTTGAGTTTTGTAGAACAGCAGTTCTTATAAAAAGGACTATTTTCTAAACAACACTAGCGTTCATTGGAGGTCACCACAAAGGAAACCACTGCTCTCAAAAAAATAAAGCCCATTTTAAAAGTGTAAATAAAAAGACCACTTGGTAGTTTCACAGTACTGCTGGAATGTCCCAATGATTCGGGTAAATATGCACAGGGCTAGATAACCTTTAGATAACTCTACAGTGCATCTTTGGCCGTTAGAGCTAATTTGCTGTTTTTACATTTTCACCAGAGTATAGTGAGTTCTTTGTGCAATATAAGATTTAGATTACGATTTAAATGAGTGTTCCTGGTTAATCACCACATAGGCTTCCATTGCAAATGCATTACTGTGAATGCATTTTTTAATAAACTATTTAAAATTAATATACTATTTTTTTAATTTGTTAAAGGGTTAGTTCACCCAACAATGAAATTTCTGTCATTAATTACTCACCCTCATGTCGTTCCACACCCGCAAACCTTCGTTCATCTTCGGAACACAAATTAAGATATTTTTGATGAAATTCAAGAGGTTTTTTATCTCCCATAGAAAGCAACGAAATTACCACAGTCATGGACCAGAGAAGTAGTAAAGACATCGTTAAAATAGTCAGCGTGAGTACAGTGGTTCAACCTTAATGTTATGAAGCAAAAAGAATACTTTTTGTGTGCAAAAACAAAACAAAAATAATGACTTTATTCAACAATTTAGTCTCTACCTCTTCGTCAGTCTCCTACGCATTTAACACAGTGCAGTGCTTCCGTGTTTACGTCCGAATGCCGGCTCAGTATTGGCTGACGCTGTTCACGTGAGCACCACAACACATGCAAAATTGTTGAATAAAGTCGTTATTTAGTCGTTTTGTGCAAAAAAAAGTATTCTCGTCGCTTTATAACTTTTAAGTTTAAACCACTGTAGTCACATTGACTATTTTAACAACATCTTTACTACTTTTCTGGACCTTGAATGTGGTAATTTCATTGCTTTCTATGGTAGATAAAAAACGGATTTCTCTGATTTCATCAAAGATATGTTAATTTGTGTTCTGAATCTGAAGATGAATGAAGGTCTTTCGGGTTTGGAATGACATGAGGGTGAATAATTAATGACAGAAATTTCATTTTTGGGTGAACTAACCCTTTAACACACTACTGTTCAAAAGTTTATGATTGGTAGCAGGGCCGTAGCTTGGATATAGCTAGGGTTTATTTAGTAATTTTGCGTTTGTGTTCCGCTGTAACACAGTGGTCTTCGACTTTATACTGACACTTATCATCGTGGATGAAGCTATAGTTACATTATAATACATTACAGTAAATTTACATTTACCACTATCAATATAGGAATACCCAATTCACAGTTAGTCATGATTTATTCCATAGAGAGAAGGTTCTTATAAATGGGGTAATGTGAGTAGTATTCAGGTTAACATATGATCTAAACATCTCTGCCCCAAATAAATCTGCTTTTATTAGGCCACTGATATGACTGGAGTCTTTATCTCATTTTAAACACAAGTTTTAAACACAGCACTATTCATTTCTTTAGAGGAAAAGCCTTTTAATGAGAAAAAGCATGTGAACCGTGGCTCAGTTTAGATAAACTGTGAATGACTGTGGTTTGTCATTCTCACATTAGCTTGTTCATCGAGCTAATGTTTTTCATTTCCCCCTGTAATCTATTAACAGAGATCAGTAGTTCAAGCCACATCCCAGACAACGAAAACCGAGCCGAGCCCCCAGCTGAATGTCACCAGCCTACAGTCTGTGCACCTGACACAGGAGGTGAGCTGTCTCTCTCATATAAATGTGTGTTATTATGTATTTCTGTCAGGTTGATGCCACTAGCTATGTTTCCATCCAAAGTTGTGAATTTAACTTGTGCACAAAATTTGAATATTGCTTAAAACATTTGCAAATAAAGCACCATAAATAAAGCATCATCACTTCCTGGGAAATTGGCACAAAATGTCTATAATAAATATGGAAGTTACTGGGAGGGAATCGAACCAAATCATTCTGATGACAGACTTTGGCTCAGGCATTTCAAAACGATCAAACCAACATTTGAGATGCTGTGTGATGAAACTGATCTATTGGTTAGTCCAGTTATCCAATCACAGCCACTGTTGAGGCAAAGTCAAAACAAAGTCAGTTTTTTGTTGCACATCGAGGGATTTATTTGGTAAATGTGTTTCCATCGTTTATGTGCATCTTCTTATCATATAAAATATAAAAATATCCACCTCAGTTGAGAGCATAAGTTTTTTATGTGCATTATTAGAATTGCCGTTTTCATCAACCCTCTACAGACACTGAAACTCGAGTCGCCATTGGCTAGTACATTTTTTATTTTACTCGCTCAGACTTTTTACATGGAATGCAAGAACAATGCAAATGAAAAAATTCTACATAAATATAATATAATGTTTACATTTCAAACACTATTAAAGTCATGTAAACAATCTTTAATAAAATAAGGTCAAATAATCAAACAAGCAATAGCACAAATAAACACAATAGAAAAGATGCCAATTAAATAAACAATTCCTTTGAGGTTTTTCAGGTAGATCTAACAGTAATTAGATGTAAATGAGGTACAGAAATTGAATAAAGTAATCAAATGTAAAATAGCACTGCATAGTCTTCACTGTATAAATTAAATATAGATTAATCCTTATTATAAAACAGTTCCTGTCCTTGATTCTGATTGGTCAATAGCTGTGTTTTATTCACAATAAAACACGGCTATGACCGCTTCACCCAACGGTTCTGTGTATCACTACACAACACCCTTAGCAACCACTCTTAGCAACGTAAACTGTATGTTCTCAATAGATATTGTTCATTGAAGCTTACTGTATTATGTAGAAGAGTATTGTAAGAAAGAGATCTAGTGAGCGAGTTTATTACCTGCATTCAGATTTAGCATTTTCCTTCAGGTCAGTCCTATGTTCATGATAAAAAATCTGTTTAAATGTCCAGTGTATTATCTTGTCCTTTTAACAGTTAAGGGGTTTTCCCGTGACTGACAGCGCTAGTCAAAGCATTTGTCAGTTGCGTCTATTTCCGTGTTCACAACAATTCAGTCTTTTCAATATAAAAGTCTTCGCTACTGACTGACACACTCATAAAGACAGTCTTTGCCGCCATCTAATGGCGTAATAATGTAACTTCTGTTGCTGTTCACGGTCAGGGACTATTTTTTCCGGCGGAAGGAAGGCTTTTATTGAAAGTTTACTTAACGAAAGTTGCATTGATACATATTTTTGGCCTTAATATTTGTATTCTGTGTGGTGTACACAAAACTTCTCACACAGTGCGAGCGAGTTATCTTTTGCGTCTTTTTGCTCTCAAATGTTTAAATTGGCAAGGCTTAAAACACATGCAAATATGACGACACAGGTCTGGTCCAATTGTGCTCTCTCTTCTTCTCAAGTTGAGAGATGGCTCAGCCAAGAGATGGTGCGTAAAGCTCAGCAGGCAATGAAATTATATCTGCGCTAAACTGATTTTTTTGCATCTAACTCAATTACAGGCAACTGAAATCATACAATTTACTAGCTATTGACTAATAAAATAAAACATTTTTTAGTCGCCTATTGTGAAATTTGGTCGCGTATGCGACTGATTTACTTGCATTGTAGAGGTTCGTTCATCCAGCTTTTTTATGCTGTATTCCAAAATTCACATAAAAATAAGTGTATGGAAACATGGCTCCAAGTTTAACCTGTGACTAATGTAAAATTAATTTCATGTGCATTTCATCTAAAGTTCATAATCATGCCACCTTGAATGTATCACATTAAAGGAATAGTTCATCTAAAAAAAGTGGCTTAACCATTCCTTTAATGCAAAATTCTCTAAGCAGGCAGTCATCTAACCCTCTGATGGTTGCTTTCAGAGCCCTTTTCTCAGACAGAGAGGAAGTGATGCACAGAGAGAGAGTGAATTGAAGAGACAGAGACAGATAGGAGACTGGATGGAGCATAGGGCAGCAGTAGTACTACTAGAGAAATGCACTAACCCGTTTGGAGAGAGTTTATCTTACGCATCTGTTAATGGAGGTTTGCTGGATTGCTCATCTTGTTTCCCCCCATCTCTACCTGTCGCTTATTCGCCAGTCACCTTCTCCCTACCTGTCATGTCTGTGGGCTGGGAGACAGACAGGGTCTCCTACACCTCTGCTGCTGTGCCAGATGTGCAGTCTTTCCTCTATGAGATGCCCTCTGCTCATAGCGTAGGTGACTTAGGTTAAACCACAGTGTGTAGGTGAATCTGTGGTCAATCATTGAGAGATTGTGTTAGATCAGTTAGCGCAGTGATTTCCAACCAGGGGTCCATGTACTTCACAGAATACATTGGGTATTTTACTTTGTTAAAATTATAAAACATAAATTATTTTAATTAATTTAACAAATTCAAAAAATAAATAAAATCAATGTATATTTAATATATACAATATTGTTCAAATCTTTGGGGTCTGTAAAAACATTTTTAATGTTTTTTAAAATTAGGTTTTTGAAAGTCTCCTTTGCTCACCAAGGCTGCATTTGTTTGCTCAAAAATACAGTAAAAATAGCAATATTGTGAAATATTATTAACATTTATAATAAGTGTTTTCTTTTTGAATATATTTAAAAATCAAAGCTGAATTTTCAGTATCGTTACTCCAGTCTTCAGTGTAACATGATCCTTCAGAAATGATGATTTGCTGCTCAAGAAACATTTCTTATTATTATCAATGTTGAAAACAGTTGTTCTTAATATTTTTGTTCAAACAATAAATTTTTTTTAGGATTCCTTGATGAATAGAAAGTTCAAAAGAACAGCATTTATTTGAAATAGAAATATTTTGTAACATTATAAATGTCTTTACCGTCACTTTTGATCAATTTAATGCATCCTTGTACTATTCTTTTAATAATAAATAAATAAATAAATAAAAATCTTACTGACCCCAAACATTTGAACTGTAGTGTAGATTAGGGATGTAACGGTTCAAATTACTTGCGGTTCGGTTTGTATCACGGTTTTAGGGTCACAGTTTTGGTACGGTTCGGTATGTGCTGTGTTCAGGGGAAAAAGGACTACTGTCAAATAAAAATAAAGAAAATAAGAAAAAATAATCAAACTACAAGCACAAATAAAATAAACAGTGCTTTTCAGGATTTTTAGGTAGTTTTCAGGTACAGAAACTGAATAAAGTAATCAAATTTAAAATAATATTGCATATAATCTTCACTGTATAAATTATATAAAGATGTATCATTATTAAAGTTACAAAATCTATTCAGTCAAGAGCAGTGAGTGATTTCCTTGTCTTTTGTAGTTTGATTATCATTAAAAACAGACAGCAGGAATATTAGGCCGCTGTCACTTTAAGGCATAATGCATGGATCCATTACACTGATATTGATACACAAGCGTTGTCTCGACTGTATCCGGCTGTGTTTGCTAGGATACTTGCCAAGACAGGCATATTCACATAAGTTTTGTATGAATTTGACTGTGCAAGAGTATTTGCGCGCTGTCTGAGACGTGGCTTTCTGTGTGCGCACTTCAGATGAGCACGCACAAATCGGTGGAGAACCGTATGGTTTGATTTTTTTTTTTTTTTTTTTTTTATATAACAGAGAACCGTTACACCCCTGGTGTAGATATACAAAATATATAATATATAAATATATTAATTTCAAATAAATAAAATCTAATCTATTTTTTTAACACATTCATAAAAAAGCTTTTAGTTTGCTGTTGAGGAACCTTAGCGGTGTTTTTTGAGGGGTACATCAGACTAAAAGGTTGGGAAAAGCTGATTTAGTAAACTGAATGTGGCTGCAGGCATTTTTTTTTAATAAACAAGTTTATTGCAGAACTGTGATGGTGTCAATTGTGCCTTCTCAGTTTGTGTATTGGTGTATGTGCGCCGCAGGTACAGCAGCAGCTCCAACAGGTGCCAGTCCAGCATGTGTATACTAACCAGGTGCAGTATGTGGAGGGAGGAGATGCTAACTACACCACCAGCACCATGTGAGTAGTGACGGAAACCACCGCTCGCCTCAGCATTTTGCATCTGTGCTGAATCAGCTACAGGGCTTTTCACACTAAACATGCTTCCTGAGATAACGGGTTAGTTCACCCAAAAATGAAATTTCTATCATTAAATACTCACCCTAATGTCATTCCAAACCCGTAAGACCTTCGTTCATCATCGTTCAACACAAATTAAGATATTTTTGATGAAATCTGAGCTTTCTGACTGCCCTATAGAAAGCAACGTCATAACCACTTTCAAGGCCCAGAAAAGTAGTAAAGACATTGGTTGTTCAACATAAGTGGTTCAACCTTAATGTTATGAAGCGACGAGAATACTTTTTGTGCACAAAAACAAAACAAAATTTATAATGTTACAAAAGATTTCTGTTTCAAATAAATGCTGTTCTTATGAACGTACTATTCATCAAAAATTAATCACCAAATCAGCATATTGGAATGACCGTGTGATACTAAAGACTAGAGTAATGGCTGCTGAAAATTCAGCTTTGCATCACAGGAATAAATGGCATTTTTAGAAATAATAAACAAATAATTTGGGATATTTCTGTTTTTACGGCATTTGATCGAATAAATGCCTTAGAAAATAAGAAAGCATTCGATTTTTTTTTTTCTTTTTCAAAAGCATTAAAAAAAACTTACCAACCCCAAACTATTGAATGGTAGGATATGCTTCTTGTTTTTGTAGTATATTTCAGAAGACTTAAGACAATATAAAATATTAAGTCATTATTTTTCATTTTAAATATGTAAAGTTATTAATATAGTAGTTACTTTGTGCCTATCATGTGCTACACTTGCCCAAACAATGTTTTAAATACTTTAAATATGCAAATATTAACCCAGGTTTTTACCTATGTACAGTTTGAAATCTCGAAATCCGAGTACCCACTATTAATTACTAACCCCGGGTTAAATATAAACAGTTTTAAACTGACCAATAGAACAAGACCATTTTGAATTATGCCCACAAAGTGTGAAAATCCCAAGGTAATAAAAGTTATGTTTGATTAAAATTCTGAATCCTGACCCTAGTCATTTTCTCTCAGTCGTTCCAGCAGTTTCCCCTACACAGAGACCCCTCTGTATACCCAGACCACTGCTGGACAGTACTACGAGACCACCCCTGCCTCCGGTTCTGAGGCCACGTCCCCCGGCACCCCTCTCACAGTCTCCGTGACAACAGGGTCCCCTGGGGTGTCCATGTTTGTGGCAGGGACAGGGCAGATCGTGGCCAATCCCACGACGGCGGCTGGGGGCGGAGTCACAGCTGTAGTGGCAGCCACGGGGACTGCAGCGAACGGTTCTGGAGATTCCGGGAGCGAGGCTAACGGTAGCAGCGGGAGCTACGTGATTCAGGGCGGTTATATGCTGGCCGGCAGCGGGACCGGCAGCAGTGGAAACGGTCACGGTTATCCGCACCCCACCCGTGCCTCTCCGACCACCGTGAGTATAAACGAAGGCGAGGACAATAGCGTGCCGTCGGCAGACAAAAAGGTATGATGACAGCAGGGATGGGGCTTAATCGTCACTCATCGCCACTCACAGATTCCCTCCTCTTCCCGCCACCCAAACGAATTTAAACGCATGGTGATCTCATTGCTCAGTTCCACATGTCAGAGAGCACAGTGATCCTTCCAAATCCAAACTCAGTTTTATTTAAATAAAGTCATCAGATTGACTTTTGTTTCCGTTTCAGAAAAAGCATGCTATTAAATGACAACACATGTCCAGTTGACATGTTGCTCATCAGTGCTGCTTGCTAAGGCTTTCACTGTGCTGTCGTGTTCATCGCAGAAAACATTCAAATTCAGTCATAAACATATTCATATTATCCATGAGAGACAGATGGCTCTGTGTGGTCCTGTTCAACATGTTCATATGGAGGCAGCCTTCCAAATTTGCTGCACACTCTTTTAGAAAATTCTTTCAGTTAAGGATTGAGGCATTCCATTGATTTAACGTTTCATTGCATACTCATCTTGTATGCCACGGCACGCAGAAACAGTTGTCGAGAGGCATACAGTGCTGTGAAAAAGTGTTTGCTCCCTGTCTGATTTTCTGTGTTTTTGCATATTTGTATCAGATTTACAAATATATTATTGTTTCCACAAAAATATTAGGCAGCACAACTGTTTTCATCATTGATAATAAGAAGAAATGTTCTTGAGCATATCATATTAGAATGATTTCTGAAGGGCCATGTGACAAGGATCATCAGTTCCGCTTTTGATTCATCTAGCAGCATACTTCTTCAAACTTGAATTATTGCACCACTGAAACACCACATAAAGGAAAGACACACTAAACTTTGTTTCCATTTTACCCACAGACTATATACTGCCACAGTATATTAAAGGGGACATATCATGACTTTTTTCTGTGTTTAAGTGCTATAATCGGGTCCCCGGTGCATCTACCAACCCAGAAAATGTGAAAAAGGACAACCCAGTAACTTTGTTTTGGCAAGCCTTTCGCTGCAAGCATGAGAAAAAAATGAGCTGCTCAGATTTCACTCCCCTTGTGAAATAGGAAGGGGATCTTATTATAACTCCACAGCAACTACATACATTTATCCACTAACCATTCAGAAACGTCCAGATGCATTCTAAAAGTTGTAACTTCTTCCCGAGTCTCTCCATCAGTGTCTGACTCCGGTTTGAGCAATGTAAAGCTGAACAACGTTACTGACAATCGTCATTTTGGCTGCGTGAGATTCTCCAGTTTTGTTGTTGTTGAGCAACTTAAGCGTGTGCTGTTAAAGCTCCGCCCTCTTCTGGAAAGGGGGCCGGGAGCAGCAGCTCATTTGCATTTAAAGGGACACACACAAAAATGGCATGTTTTTGCTCACACCCAAATAGGGGCAAATTTGACAAGCTATAATAAATGATCTGTGGGGTATTTTGAGCTGAAACTTTAGACACATTTTAGGGACACTAGAGACTTATATTACATCTTGTGAAAAGGGGCATAATAGGTCCCCTTTAAAATGTGCTCAAACTCAGAAATTCAGACAAAGACCTATTCACAGCACTGTATGTTTTCATGAAGCTGTCAGAATAACAATATTTGTATAGACATGGCTAAATAATGCCATTTGTTGTTTATTTAAAGTCAACATGAAATTAAAATCCACTGCAAACTCACATTCAGGTCCAGAACAACTACTTATTATCCAATCAATTCATGAATAATAAATCCTACATCCTACTTTTTTTTTTTTTTTTTTTTTTTAATATTTTGTTTCACTTTAAAATGAACTAAAATGGTTTAGTGAATGCTGTTTTCTGTTGACTTTAAATGATGTAACATAAACTCTGCATGAATGCATAATTACAGTGCATATGCATGAGTGGTGTCTGCATGTAAATGCGTACTCACATATTTGCATTTAGCTGTTTGCGTGTATCTTAGGACATCCTTTAGCCTGGGCTCTCTGTCTGAGTGTGTGTATGGCTGTGTGTGTGTCTTATCCCGGCAGCTGTCCTCTGGCCCTCAGGTGCAGTGGTTGTTGGATAATTATGAGACAGCAGAAGGGGTGAGTTTGCCCCGCTCCACTCTCTACTGCCACTACCTGCTGCACTGTCAGGAGCAAAAGCTGGAGCCTGTCAATGCGGCATCCTTCGGAAAACTCATCCGCTCGGTGTTCATGGGGTTGAGGACCAGACGCCTCGGCACACGGTGAGAGAAAGGTCACATGACATCTGTTTTAGTGAATTAATTTGTTCAAATGTAGTTGTTTATCAAGTTATATAGACTTTTTCATTATCTATATATTTAAATCAGATAAAAAGATGTTAAGCAGCAAAACTGTTTTCAACATTATAAGACCATAATTTTTAAGCAGCAAATCAGCATATTAGAATGATTTCTGAAGGATCATGTGACACTGAAGACTGAATGATGCTGAAAATTCATCTTTGCTATCACAGGAATAAATTACAATTTAAAATATATTCAATATAATAATATATTCCTAGTATTTTAATGTATTCATTAAATGGTAGTGTATGTGTTTGTGAGTCATGCACACATATGTGGTTAGAAGCCTCTGTAATCCTATGGTTCAGGTCATGCAGGTGCACTGAAGCTTTGGTGTGTTTGTTCCAGAGGGAATTCCAAATATCACTACTATGGACTGCGGATCAAAGCAAGCTCATCTCTTCTCCGACTGATGGAAGACCAGCAACACCTGGCCATGAGGCAGCAGCCCTTCTCCCAGAAACAGAGGTGGACACACATGCTCTCTGTCATTTCTTGCTCTCAGTCTCTCTGGTTTCTGTGTTTCTCAGTCCGTCTAATTCTGTATCCCTGCAGGTTGAAGCCGGTACAGAAGGTGGAGGGAATCACTAACGGGATGTCGTCAGGATCTGGACAGCAACAGCAGCAGCAGCAGAGCTCAGGTCTGTCGGACATCAGCACCCAGGTCCAGCAGTACCAGCAGTTTCTAGGTGAGCCATGACATCAATGTGAGCCTTAAAAGGCAGAAGTGTAACCAAGAATGCATGCTCTAAAGGAAACACTAATGCGAAAAAATGACACAATGAACATTTTTAGAAAACATTTGCTAGGTGTGCATTTGCTCTTTTTGGTAGGTAATCATATACTTGCCAAACAAATTATAAGATCATATAACATTTATCCATCATAATTTATACTTAAAGCTAATGACAACATTATATTTTATATACGTCATTGTGGGAGCATTGGTCAATGTATCAAGCAAGGAATATCCCACATCCGATTTTAATCATGATCACAGTAATTAAATATGACTTGACTTACTTTTCAAACAATCTGATTCATTAAAATAAATTGAACTCTTATCAGTCAAGTGGATATTAATAACAAGTCATTATATGGTTGCTGTAATCCTTGATGTTTAGATGCGTCCAGAGCTCTCCCCGAATTCCCTGATGTTGACCTGCAGGGTAAAGCTTTACCAGAGGGCATTGAGCTGGAACATCTCAAGAGCTTTCAGCTGCTATACAGAGAACACTGCGAAGTGAGTCTTCTCTCTTCTTCTGTGTTTGAATCCAGTGATTGACTGCAGGCATCACAATGAATATCTGTATATAAGCTAAATATCTTTTCAAGTTGTTTTTTTACTGATGATGTGTTTCTTTAGGCCATTCTTGATGTAATGGTCAACCTTCAGTTCCCTTTGGTGGAGACTCTTTGGAAAACGTTTTGGAGGTTCAGTGAAAGTCAGGCAGGAGACTCAGCAACACTAGCTGTGTAAGTTTGCTTCTCAGCACAACAAACTCCTGTAGACCAACATTACATGTCAAGGTTTTCACGGTTTTATGTTTTCAGAAGGATTTTATTAAGGTGGTTCTACTGAGCAAGGGTGGTATAGAGCCTGATATGTAATAATTGTCAGACAAATCTAGTTTTTTTTTTTTTAAGTGAAACAGTTTATTGAACATTTAGACAAAATATAAAAAAGTATCATATTTGATACATCAGACTTTTATGACTAATATAGTATTATATAGGAGAATACTATATTAGCCATAAAAGTCTAATATAAAAATATAAAAAAGCATCATATTTGATACATCAGACTTTTACGGCTAATGATATAGGAGAATATGTAGCTCATAGAAGAAAAAACAACTTAGTTTTATATGAACAAAAAGTAAGATGAAATTCTGATAGCTTGTAATGCTCATGCAAATCAATGAGTATTACTTCTCCCAATCATATGTCGATATAGTTTTATGATCAAAGCTCTGTTGTTTTATTGTGGGGATAAAACATATAATGCAGTGCAATACAAGGATGATTAAGAGATGTACAAATTAAAGTTCCTCAAAAGCATGATGTATCAGTTCATCTTAACATGGTTTTTCTAGAAAATTATTAATTGATAATCAAGTAAACTTAAGTTACTTAAGTCCAGTAAGTGTTGATCTAGAAATATTACTAACAATATAAAACATTATTCTTACGTTTACTTCAGTAAAATCAGTAAATATTTCACTGCAAAAGACATGTCAGAAGACAGAAGATGTTGTACAGCAGGTTTTTCATCAGAGTTTTGGTCATGTTGACAATTTAGAGGCCTTACACCATGTCTACACCAGACGCGACAGTTGTCGCAACAGCCTGAGGCTGTCTACACAGGGTGCAACAAAGCGACTGTTGCAAATCCATTTGTTCTTCATGTCAGAAGTACAGTATCTCACAGACGTGAGTACACCCCTCACATTTTTGTAAATATTTTATTATATCTTTTCATGTGACAAGAAATGAAGAAATGACACTTTTCTACAATGTAAAGTAGTGAGTGTACAGCTTGTATAATGTTAATATAATATAATGTTGTATACTGTTCAGTGCAAATTTGCTGTCCCCTCAAAATAACTCAACACACAGCCATTAATGTCTAAACCGCTGGCCACAAAAGTGAGTACACCCCTAAGTTGGCCCAATTAGCCATTTTCTCTCCACGGTGTCATGTGACTCGTTAGTGTTACAAGGTCTCAGGTGTGAATGGGGAGCAGGTGTGTTAAATTTGGTGTTAACACTCTCACTCTCTCATACTGGTCACTGGAAGTTCAACATGGCACCTCATGGCAAAGAACTCTCTGAGAATCTGAAAAAAAGAATTGTTGCTCTACATAAAGATGGTGTAGGCTATAAGAAGATTGCCAAGACACTGAAACTGAGCTGCAGCACGGTGGCCAAGACCATACAGCGGTTTAACAGGACAGGTTCCACTCAGATCAGGTCTCTCCATGGTCGACCAAAGAAGTTGAGTGCACATGCTCAGCGTCATATCCAGAGGTTGTGTTTAGGAAATAGACGTATGAGTGCTGCCAGCATTGCTGCAGAGGTTGAAAGGGTGGGGGGTCAGCCTGTCAGTACTCAGACCATACGCCGCACACTGCATCAAATTGGTCTGCATGGCTGTCGTCCCAGAAGGAAGCCTCTTCTAAAGATGATGCACAAGAAAGCCTGCAAACAGTTTGCTGAAGACAAGCAGACTAAGACTGTCCTGTGGTCTGATGAGACTGTAAGAGCCGCCCAATCGGCCCAATGGCGGTTTCCCATAGGACAGGGAAGGTTTCTTGCGCGTTCAGTCTTTTCAGTGTGGCAAAGTAGTTTAATTCCAATTAAACTCTTATCTGACTCCATTTTATTATGACCTCGAATTTAGGTTGGAATGCTAATTGATTATTGACCATTTATATTTATATTTATAATTTATCTAGACATTTGAATATTCTATTTAACTCTTTACTCTTATTGTACTCGTTCATTTGGTTCTCAGAGTCGCACAGGGTCCTCGCACTGGCCATTCATTTATTATGCGGGCCCACGATCACAAACTAGCCAGTCTTGCTCACTAGACAGAGGTTATTGACTATACTGTTTAGAAGGCCGCTTTCATGCTTACTCTATCTAAAAGTACTTTGTTTAGTCCCCATAGATCTGTATACACTTGAATTAAAGTAACACTTTAACACATCTTTAGTCAGAGGTCACAACCACTACTACAGATAAGCCGACCAATATTACTCCTCTGATAGTAGCTTTGGTTTGGTTATGCCATGGTTTCCCATGTACACTTAACTAGAGTAACATTACATTAAACAGAGGTAAGGCTCACCCTATTTATAAACGGAAATTCCCTTTTTAGCTTTTACAGTCTAAGTACACTTTAACTAATGCCAAGCGTTAGCTGGAGCTCTAAAATCACAGTTAGTGTGCCCTACACTCCACTCAAAACTGGACTTTAGTCCGTTACTAACCTGATGTAGATTTGCGGTAACAGTGGATACATCATAATCTACTGAAGTCAATAATTTCAGAGTAAGTCAGAAAAAAATCAAATGTGACAATTTATTAATCAGGTAAATGTATCATGCCAATTACATAATCAATTCAAAGATGATCAATACAAAAAATCAAATGCTCAGAAATAGAGTAAGATGCATACCTGACATTAGAAAAATGCACATTGCTGAGTGCCGATCTGATTACAGAATCGCGCCCTGAGCCTCCTGTAACATTTCTTTAAATACTCAGACCAAGACAAAACATCCCCCAATGGGGCATGAACTTACAGTCAGAATTTGCATTGACTAGAGTCACAGACCTAGGGAGTTCGCACCTTGTTGTGGAACAGGAGGTAGTTTGGATGAAGGACCCTGGGAAAGAAGGCACACCCACGATTGCAACCAAAGTATCTCTAAACTCTTAAATTAAAAAGATACCAAACAATAATAATATAAAAAGATAATTAAAAGATACCAAACATGACTGTTAATTCACTTGCATTGACAGGATAATCTTTATATAATCTTTCTAAGTGAACTAAGTGAAGGGAAGAATGTGTAAAGGGAAGGAAGTGGGGAAGAAGGAACAGATGTGAAGGAAGGACAGGATGGAAAGAAGCTTTCCCTGCAACTTCATGCTGTGGGGTGTACAAATGACTGTATGTGTTTGTACTGTCCATATCTCAGGAGATCAAAGTATCTGAGGTTCTGTTTATCTTACAAGACCAAGATAAACTTATTTGGTTGAGATGGTGTCAAGCGTGTGTGGCGGCAACCAGATGAGGAGTACAAAGACAAGTGTGTCTTGCTTACAGTCAAGCATGGTGGTGGGAGTGTCATGGTCTGGGGCTGCATGAGTGCTGCCGGCACTGGGGAGCTACAGTTCACTGAGGGAACCATGAATGCCAGCATGTACTGTGACATACTGAAGCAGAGCATGATCCCCTCCCTTCAGAGACTGGGCCGCAGGGCAGTATTCCAATATGATAACGACCCCAAACACACCTCCAAGAGGACCACTGCCTTGCTAAAGAAGCTGAGGGTACCTAAACCCTATTGAGCATCTGTGGGGCATCCTCAAACTGAAGGTGGAGGAGCGCAAGGTCTCTAACATCCACCAGCTCCGTGATGTCGTCATGGAGGAGTGGAAGAGGACTCCAGTGGCAACCTGTGAAGCTCTGGTGAACTCCATGTCCAAGAGGGTTAAGGCAGTGCTGGAAAATAATGGTGGCCACACAAAATATTGACACTTTGGGCCCAATTTGGACATTTTCACTTAGGGGTGTACTCACATTTGTAGCCAGCAGTTTAGACATTAATGGCTGTGTGCAATGTTCCCTCTAAGCTGTGCACGTGCGCGGTCGCGCACTTCTGATGCCGCTGCCGCTCAGAAAGAATAAATGCCGTGCAGAGGACAGACACAGAAGCGAAATGTGTGGGGAAATCCATTTAATTGTAGTTTAAATGAGAAATAATTGCAGTGCTCTGGTCAACCTATAACTCTATTATTGTTGCTATAGAGTTAGAATGCGGTTTACAGGTTTCATAGAAAGAGAATGATGTAAGCGCGTGTGAGCGGGCCTGAGCCAAATCAGTCATGGTAAGAATACTATCATGTTTGCAGACTAAAATAGCTCAATATGAGAGGCAACGCGAAATGCAAAGACGTGAAATAAAACTGAACTGCTTGTTTTCAAAAATGCTTCAATATATCACTAAGTTACATCAAAGGTCAAATAAAATAGTTGAGTTATTTTGAGGGGACAGCAAATTTACACTGTTATACAAGCTGTACACTCACTACTTTACATTGTAGCAAAGTGTCATTTCTTCAGTGTTGTCACATGAAAAGATATAATAAAATATTTACAAAAATGTGAGGGGTGTACTCATTTCTGTGAGATACTGTATGTCAGACATAGAACAGGGTTTATCAGTTTACTGTCGGGAATTTGTCGTGATCCTTTGCATCGCACTGCATCCACAGTGTAGACAGCATTACTGATTATAATGGGTTCTATTTGTTTTTGTCGTGTTGCGTCGTGCCGCTTGCGTCTGCTATAGAAATTTGTGAATCAAATACGATAAAGTATTCTTCATAGGGTTAATGAATGGTAAGACACTAAACTTTATCTGTTTTTCTTTGGATGTCTTAGGCATGATGAGTCAGAGAAGAGGCTGCCCAAGACATGTTTGGTGCTGCTCTGTAAATATGAACCAGTGCTTCGCTGGAGTCGTGACTGCGACAACACACTATACCAGGGCCTGGTGGAGATGCTCATCCCAGACGTTCTGAGACCTATTCCCAGTGAGTTCACCAATGTTCTCTCACTACAGATTTGCATATTAATATGCAGCAGAATGTGCCAGAGCTGGTGGTGATCTATCAGGTGAGTCATATTTTGCCACATTTTGGCCTCTTTTCACTCACATTCTCCTTCATCTTGCCAACCCGTGGGTCAACACCAGGGCTACCAATTATGGGCATCCACAGCCACACACATCATATATTTTGCTGAAATTAATTCTTAATTCTTTCTCCAGGTGCCTTAACACAAGCCATCCGAAACTTTGCCAAGAGTCTTGAGAGCTGGTTGACTAACGCCATGATGAACATTCCTGAAGAGATGGTTCGTGTCAAGGTCAGTGAAATGAAAAAGAGAAAATTTACAGACCACAAATGTTTGAATGGTACTGTACATTTTACTGAAAGGGTACCCTTGGTTCTTGTAAGTACTTGAAAGTAAAAACCTAAAAAAAAGGGTGTGAGCGGATGGTTTGTAATCACGCACAGACAGCCCTGCATGATGAATGCATGCTTCAACTAGCTCAATATCAGGGAAGTGCACATTCATCGATGCTTGGCTGAGTATTGAGCTACATTATAATTGGTTAATCAAAATTCCAATGAATAATGCATAATAAAATTAGTGTTTATATGCCGCTTTGTTTACAGATGAAACCGAAAAAAACCCGATATATTTCTGCTGTTCCATAAGTGCCATCTACTGTCTGTCAAAGATTTAATTTGCATTTTCATTCAGTGCATCTGCATTGGTCAACCACGACAGTCAATACCACAAAACGTCTGTTTTTATTAATGACTAATAATAGTATGCTTGGTCTAACAGGAACTTAAAACAATGTGCTTGTGAGTAGTCAGACATGCAATTTTAAACTAGGGGATTTACTAAAATTGAAAGACGTAAAAACTTTCCCTAATGAATTTAATTTGGGAAAATGCAAATATCACACATCATCTGCATTAAGAAAGTTCCCTTTATACTGTTCTAACTTTAAATGACCTTTAACAGCAAAACAAAATCCCTAGTAAATACATACAACAGAGATGTTTTATCTGTCACACCCAACAAACAAATAACTAAACATTAGATAATTAAACCTTAGAATAGTAAAACATTAATTTGTCTGTGAACTGGCCTTTGTTTAGGTGACGTCTGCAAGCGCGTTCGCTCAAACCCTGCGCAGGTACACTTCTCTAAACCACCTGGCCCAGGCAGCTCGTGCCGTCCTGCAAAACACAGCACAGATCAACCAGATGCTCAGCGACCTCAACAGAGTGGACTTTGCCAATGTGCAGGTGCGTGTGACTGGACATATCCCTCACATCCCAGTCTGATTTGAAGCTGGATGCTGTATTTACGAGGATTGAACTAGAGATTTAATCTGTCACCATCTGAGATGAACTGCGTGTGGGTGTTTGTGGTCTGTCTAGCTATCAGGGTAAGGGAAACTCACATGAGTGTTTAGCATAACATACAGTTTGTTTCCTTGAAAGTAATTTTAAAAAGGGGTTTTGCTGAGTATGTCATTAGTCATTTAGCTGATGATTTTATCCAAAATGACTTGTAGTGCACATTTTAATAAGGTGAACCCTGGGCAACGTGTCTTACTCAAGAGCACGGGGTGATAGTTTGTGGATCAACCCTTGCTGTGGGATTCAAAACATTTTAGGTAACATTTTCATCATAGCTTTAACCACTATGCCATAGCAAAAACGGAAATGCTAACTAATTTAGAGAAGAATGTGTTGGTGACATGGGCAAACTCCAATCACTCATCTTCTTCAGAATGTAAACATATAGTTTTTTTGCTGTTTGTTTATAGATAGACAGACTGATTGATTGATTGATTGATTGACAAAGGTTTAGAATAATTAAGATTTTTTTTGTCTTATGCTCAACAAGGCTGCATTTATTTGATCAAAAATACAGTAAAAACAGTAATATTGAGAAATATTAATACAATTTATAATAACTTTTTTCTATTTGAATATATTTTAAAATGTAATTTATTCCTGTGATCAAAGCTGAATTTTCAGCATCATTACTCCAGTCTTCAGTGTCACATGATCCTTCAGAAATCATTCTGATATGATGATTTGATGCTAAATTATTAACATAATTATTATTGGTGCTCAATTATTATAATTATAATATACTATATATATTATATATAATATATGATATACAGTTAAACCAAAATTTATTCAGACACCTTGAACATTTCATTCATTAATACAGTTTATTCACTATAGTATAAAAAAATGGTAATAAAATATGACAAGATCTCAGAGTTAAACTGTGTCAGAAAAAATTAATCTCAATTATGTCAGATAACACTTAAGCAAAACATGGTCAGGACAAAGTGTCTGAATAATTTTTGGTTCCAAATTTTTATCAATTTTACTGGTAGTCCACTGTATGAAGAATTTTTGGGTATAATATGTCACAGTTTATTTTGCTATCCTCACTTACATACATATACTATAGTGTCCTGCACCCACTAGTAAAAAGATATAAAAAATATAACAAAATATGATACCTTGATACATTTTTCCCAGGATTTTTTGATAAATAAGAAGGTACATTTATTTAAAATAAAAATCTTTTGTAACATTATAAATGTCTTTATTGTCATTTCTGATCACCTCAATTTAATGTGCTCTTGCTAAACAAAAAAAATATTATTACTTAACCTAAACTTTTGAATGGTAGTGTATCACAGTTTCCTTAAAAAAATTAAGCAGCACAACTGTTTTCAACATTGATAATAATAATAAATGTTTCTTGAGCAGTGAATTAGCATATTAGAATGATTTCTGTAAGATCATTAATAGATATTTCATTTAGTCTGGGTTTTTGAATCCCCATGTGCTTTCTCCTGTAGGAACAGGCCTCTTGGGTGTGCCGATGTGAGGATCGGGTGGTGCAGCGGCTGGAGCAGGACTTTAAACTGACTCTTCAGCAGCAGAACTCTCTGGAGCAGTGGGCAGCCTGGCTGGATGGTGTGGTCTCACAGGTCTTAAAGCCGTACCAGTCCAGCTCTGCCTTTCCAAAAGCAGCTAAACTCTTCCTGCTGAAGTGGAGTTTTTACAGGTAAATCTCAGAAGGTTGTACTAACGTTAGGCTTGTGGTCATCACAGGGGATATATATGAAGACTCCAGATGCAAAAGTCTCTAAGTCCATCTGACGTTTTTCTTTAAAATTAGCATTTTTATCAGGCTCATATGTATAGGTTTCTACCTAAGTACCGGTACTTCTGATTGAGCTGAAGCTGGGATTTTAGCGGGTTTGAAGTGAATGATTTTGATGAATGTATACTTTGTGCGAAGAGCATTCACTCAGTATCAGTATCATTATCTCATTTTTGACTGAGGTGGCTTTTAGAGGCTTTTGCAATAGAAGTCTAGAAAGATAGATAGATAGATAGATAGATTAAAATTATAAATCATTAAAAAAACTTTTTTATATTATGTTATTAATTATTTAATTAAATACTTATGGAGCCTGCACATGACATGTGGACAAAAATATATTTATCATGGCCACGAATTAAGTTTTCGTTCCCTCGATTTAGTAAATCATGGCCATGTTTTACTAATTTTTTTCTCTCAATTTGATTTAACTAAAACGAGGGAATCAATTATTACAGCATGGCCACAATTTAGTAAAACAAGGGAACAGTTTATAATATTGTGTGCATGATTTACTTAAAATTAAAGGTGCAATATGTAAAAAATTTGTCCACTAGAGGTCGCTAGAGGCCTATTCAAAACAAAGGCGTAGCTTGATGACGGCAAGTTTCAACGGCCGGTGGAAACAATCGGGATAGGACTCGGGAAAAAATCATGTTCATGAATGTGGTTATTAACGTTACTGTAGTATGAAGTAGAGCAGGACCGAGTGTTGTGGGAGCTGAACGAGGCCGCTGGAACGATTGCGCAACACACGCCTCACGAGCAGCGGCACTTTTATTATGTCACAGTCACCGGCGCCACTTCCGCTTTTCCGGTCATAAGTATGTGGTAACGCAGCTCTGTTTATCATATTAGATACATTTGAGTGTATTGAAAATGATGTTATAGCGTTACTCTGTGCGTTCGCTCGGCAGCTGCTGTGAGACACTTGTTTGAGACAGACTGCAGTAAAATAGATCGATTTTAGAATATCATATTAAATGCTGGATGGCTTGTGTTGATAAATGGCATGCAATTAATTTTAAAATGTATTGTATGATGGAGAAATGCTGTATTACTGTTACTACAGGGTATCCGCGGGGCATTAAAAAATTTTGCGAAAATTAAGGCCTTAAATGGCATTAAAAAGCATTAAATTTTATTTCTACAGGCATTACATTTTTTAGATAGTTTTGAAGAAAAATAATACTACCATTTTATTTTGAATAAAGCCTAAATAATTAAGAACTTTGATTTGCTATTGCAAAATATGTACATTGGTGTGATACGCACACGGAACCAGTTTGGTAATTGCCTCCGGCCGGTGCAAAATTGCCGTAACGCCGTTTTGGACAGCGGCGGGCTGGGACCTGGAGACGGAAGGTTGAATCAGTGTTGCCAACTTAGCGCCTTTTCAGGCCCCTTTTGCGACTTTTTTCTAAGAAAGCGCGTTGTGGCGAATATAGTGACTTGTTAAACTGATCCAGCTTCCGAGACCCCCTGGTACTACCGCACAAGCGTGAGATCTTGCTTTCCTGCGGCAGGCGCACCTCTCTGGTTCAGCAGCGCATTCAGTTGAGGATGTGCGCTCTGCCAGAGAACAAATAAAATAGATACTATTGCTTCTAACCTGAGTGATCATTTTACGTGTACATATAGCCACAATCAGCAAATGTCTTTATCTAATGTGTATGGTGATTTGATTTTGTCAGACAATGTCTCGATTATAAATCAAGATTTTAGTGCTGGTTTAACATGTCAGGGCTCGAACTTTACTTTCCCGACCAGACAAGGACCTGATTAAAACGTCAATAACAAAAAAACAAAAAAAAAAACAAACAAAAAAAAAACAAAACAGCAACTTGGGAATCACCAAAACGCGAGTATGACTGATTTTATTACATTTAGTGTAAGTGGCGATTGATAGTGGATAATAATAGGCTGTATAATGTACTGACCATAACAAGGTTGCGCTGTTGAGGCTCGCGCGCCATCTCGAGGAGAAATGGAAATGAGCGAAGCACACACAAAAAGAAACTCAGTTAAATATACTGCGGTAAAAATGTGGAGTTTTTATAACTTGATACAAAATCACACAACCAAGAATGCTGTTTTCCTAAATAGGCTACCATTACGATTAAAAACGTGATACTGATTTCATACAACAGTTCAGTTAACAAATAGTTAATATTAAGTCACTTACATTTTAGAAGGAACATTGACTGTTTTTGTTCTATTTTATCAGCAAAAATAGTTTCAAACAAAGATCACAGCAGAACCAAAGCGTAACACTCAGCCTTGTTTTCATTACTGAATGATTCAGCGTTTTGAACGAATCGGTTGAGTCAAAGATTCAATGACCCATTCATAAACAACTGCCTCATTCTTGAATGAATCAGCCATTGGAATGAATCATTTGGATGAATGAATCAATGACCCACTCAGTAAGACGGTTACTTGACACCACCTACTGGTGGTTTAGTTCCATTTTTAAAAGTATCATTTCATATTTGTATTTTCAAAAAATATTTAAAACAATCCCATAACATTAATTAATGCAGTTGTAATCAATCAAAAATATGCAGATTTACATATGTCAAAGCTGCAATATTCTGAAAGGATATTGCTTCAGAACAAATTTATATTTCCACCACCAAAAAAGTGAATGACCAATTTACGTGTGTCCACATGAGAAGGCTTAATGTCGAGCCCTGTATGTAATCTTAATGAGCCGCGTTTCAGTCACCATTTCATATTGTCTTACAACAAAAACAGAAAAAATATATAGATGAAACAATTTTATTGGGAATTTGGCTGTATTAAAATATATTATATGAGCAAAAGGGTAGCAGCAGAAAAGCAAACAAATGTTAGGCTGACACTTGGCAGAATGCGAATACAACAATGACATGATGAATTTTCTAATTTTCGTATGTCGTCATCTATCGACATTTAGTGGCATATATATGTATATATATATGGCATTAAAAATTTAAAAATTGGCATTAAAAAGGCATTAAAAAGCATTAAATTAGATTTGATGAAACCTGTAGAAACCCTGTACTAAAAATAAAGCTGCATCTGATTATGCTATGTTAGCTACTTGACAAAATAGTGTTTTTCTCTGAGGCACGGTAAAGCATGGTACTCGCAAAAAATCAAGAAAATTAGATTTAAACAATAAGACTAAACGTGTTGAGCTATATAAAACAATTAGTTCCCTTTCGATACTTCACTCGTACTGCGTATGGGGAAAGGTCTCCTTTTTCCCCGTTACTGAAGCCTTTTTCAATAACGCAGTGTAACTGCATCGTCATTGGTTCACTCATGGAAAGTTGTTGAACCAATGACGGCACGGCATAGCTGCGCGGCCTATGGCGACAAAGCGCGCGAAGAAACCCGCCAAAAGAGGCGGGGCTTACGGCTATATAAGCAGGCATTTCGCCATAGGATTTCAGTTCTCTCTCCTTCAGCGACGACAACGGATTCCTTGCTGATCTCCGAGCTGAAGCCTTCGCCGCTCTAAAGAAGCTCTTGCCGCCGTCGAAGAGGCTCCCGCAGCGGACTGAGCTGAGCTTGCCGGAGGAAGACAGCACTGGCGCCCTCGCAGACTGCCACCTCGAGCGCTGCTCTCGAGCCGCCCGCTTCCGGCCGCCTCTCAGCGCGTCTCCTGCCGCCATCCGGCGCGACTATTAGAGCTTTTTCCCGCGGTTTTTCACCGCTCTAAAAGAGCTTTTTCTCGCGGCTCTCGCCGCTCTAAAAGAGCTTTCAGCGGCCCTCGCCGCTCTAAAAGAGCCCCTCAAACGCCGTTTTCATGGCGGCGGCGTTGCTGCAAATGCCGCGCCACTCTCGTGGCACATGCAGAGCCCCTCTGCATGACGACGACGGGCACAGTGAGTGCGTCGGCTGCCTGGGCAAGTCCCACGCAGAGGCCGCTCTCACTGGGACCTCATGCTCTCACTGCGAGAGCATGAGTCTAGCCTCTCTGCGCTCGCGGACTGCTTTCTTCACTGAAAGTGGTCCCGCCGCTCGCGCCCTCCCGTCTTCTTCCTCCCGCGAGCCGGCTAGGAAGAGACAGCGGGGCAGAGTGGATCAGCGCCCGGAGTTGTGCAAGCTCACGCCGGCTCAGCCCCCGCGTGCCTCGCCCTCTCCCACTAGAGAGCAATCCCCCGTCCTGTTCTCACGCCCTGAGCTGCGTCCCTCTGCAGATGCGAGCGACTTCGTCTCATTTGGTGGATCGGATGAAGAGCCGCTCGACGACTCCATGCCTCTCGCGGCCTCTGAAACAGAGGGATGGGCCGGTGACTCGGACCCCGCCCACCTACCCTCGCTGGAGCCCATTGACTGCAAGCCGGTCATGGACGCCGAGCTTTTCCGCGTCCTCTCTAAGGCAGTGGAGGAACTGGACCTCGAATGGGCCCCGCCAGAAGAGCCATCGCGGAGCAGGCTTGATGAGTGGTTCCTGCCGGGCCGTCGCCAGGCCCCTCGCCAACGCTCCGCCCCGTTTTTCCCAGAGGTGCACGACGAGCTGACGAAGTCGTGGCACGCTCCCTATTCTGCCCGCCTACGCACTACGCACCATTCAGCTCTCACCACTGTGGACGGCTCTGAAGAGAAGGGCTACGAGCACCTACCGCCCCTGGATGAAGCAGTGGCGGCTCACCTCTGTCCCCCCGCAGCTGTGGGCTGGAAGACGAAGAGGGCCCTTCCATCCAAGCCCTGCAGGACCACCTCTGCCCTGGCTGGCAGAGCCTATGCGTCCGCAGGCCAGGCTGCCTCAGCGCTGCACACCATGGCGATCTTCCAGGTGTTCCAAGCGAAGCTCCTCCGCTCTCTGGACGAGTCCGGCATTGATGCACCTGCCTTTCGTGACCTCCGCAGCGCCACTGACTTAGCCCTGCGTGCCACAAAGGCCACAGCCCAGGCCATTGGACGATCCATGGCCAGCCTGGTCGTGCTCGAGCGCCATTTGTGGCTCAACCTGACCGAGATAAAGGACCTGGACAAGACGGCCTTCTTGGACGCCCCGGTCTCTCCCTCCGGTCTCTTCGGGCCAGCGGTAGAGGGCTTCACGGAACGCTTTACCGCAGCACAGAAGTCGTCCCAAGCAATGCGACACTTCCTGCCCAAACGCTCCAGTTCTGCTTCTGCTTCCAGCCGCCCCAGGCCTGCGCCGGCTCAGCAGAGCAAGACTGCCCCCTCCACCTCTCAGGCAGCACCTCCCAAGGAACAGCGCCAGCGCTCACGCCCTGCAAAGCGCTCCTCCTTCCCGAGACGTCAGGGACCCCGGCCTAAGATTTCGCTGGACCCGATGCCTCCTAAGTCTTCCTGATCTGCCAGGAAGGAAGAGGATTGGGGCTAAGTCTCGCCGAGGCCGGACCACCCCAAAAGCTCCTTCGTTCAGTCTCCCCTTCGCCCCGTTTAGTTCCGGGTGTGGGAGATATGTTCAGTGTTGCGCTAACTGGGCCCACAAATGTTGCGCCCATGCAAAACGCCGTTCTCATGGCGAACACTATAAATTTTTTACCTCCTCAAAAAAGGAGCAAACTTCCTCTTCCACTCTTTCCGGTGTACGGGCCCTCGACCGGCGGTCCGTCATCCGATGCCATACAACCTCTTGTCACGCGGGCTGAGGCCTGGCAAGCCATTCCCGGGGTGTCAAGTTGGGTCCTGGGAACCATAAGTCGGGGCTACTCGCTTCAGTTCGCCCGAAGGCCCCCGCGCTTCAACGGGGTGCTTCAGACTTCAGTAAACACGGATGATGCTCAAGTCCTCCGAGCCGAAGTCATGACTCTACTGAAGAAAGGAGCTATAGAAACAGTCTCCCCCTCAGAGAGCGTATCGGGGTTCTACAGTCGTTATTTCCTGGTTCCCAAGAAAGATGGCGGTCTCAGACCCATCTTAGATCTCAGAGTCTTGAACCTCTCCCTCATGAGACGGAAGTTCAAGATGTTAACGCTGAAACAGATCCTCGCGCAGATTTGCCCCGGGGACTGGTTCTGTTCGCTGGACCTGAAAGATGCTTACTTTCACATCCAGATAGCCCCTCGTCACAGACGATTCTTGAGATTCGCATTCGAGGGAGTGGCTTACCAATATACAGTCCTTCCCTTCGGGCTGTCCCTAGCTCCTCGCACTTTTACCAAGTGCATGAACGCGGCGCTTTCCCCACTGAGACAGATGGGAATCCGTGTTCTGAATTATCTCGACGACTGGCTCATTCTGGCCCAGTCGAGAGCCGAGCTAGAACTCCACAGATCCGTGCTCCTCAGCCACTTGGAGTGCCTAGGACTCAGGGTCAACTTTGCCAAGAGCTCGCTGCTTCCCAGCCAACACATCACGTTCCTGGGTGCAGTTTTCGACTCAGTCCGTATGACGGCGGTAGTCTCGCCAGAGCGCGCCCTGGCCATTCAGCAGCTCGCGGCTTCAGTCAGAAACAGAGCCTACCTCCCTTTGAAGTTCTTCCAGAGGATGCTAGGGCTGATGGCTTCCGCCTTCCCGGTTCTGCAGCTCGGCCTTCTCCGGATGCGGCCTCTGCAATACTGGTTGAAATTTCGGGTCCCTCCTCACGCCTGGCGGCACGGCGGCCTGCGTCTCAGGGTCAATCAGGCCTGTTTGACAGCTCTGAAACCCTGGACGAACCCTGTATGGTTCAGTCTTGGAGTACCCCTACAGGCGGTGTCCAGAAGGACAGTGCTCTCGACAGATGCGTCCAACATGGGTTGGGGCGCTCTTTGCGAGGGCAGACCGGCCTTCGGCTCGTGGTCTCGCGAAGAAAGCCATCTGCATAACAACTGCCTCGAGATGTTGGCAGTGTTCCGAGCCCTTCAGGCGTTTCAGGCATACCTGACGGGACGCCACGTCCTAGTCCAGTCGGACAGCATGACAGTGGTGTCGTATATAAATCACCAGGGCGGCCTTTCGTCCAGCCGCTTATGCGCACTGGCGAAACGTCTTCTGGAGTGGGCATTTCCGAGGTTACACTCAAAGTGACTCACATACCCGGGAGAACAAACTTGGGAGCAGATATGCTATCTCAGAGCAACGTCCCTTCAGACGAGTTGATGCTCCACCCCTAGACGGTTCTCACGATCTAGGAGTTCTTTGGGAGGGCAGAGATAGACCTCTTCGCCTCAGAAGACAACTCTCACTGCCCAATTTATTTCTCGAAGGAGGAAGATGCTCTGGCCCACGACTGGCCCTGCACCCTCCTTTACGCTTTTCCCCCGATCGCTCTGATCCCTCAGGTTATCAGACGAGTCAGGGAAGACAAGCACAGAGTCCTCCTAGTGGCCCCACTCTGGAGGAGCCAAATCTGGTCCTCAGAGCTGTTCAGGCTTTCCACGGAAGCCCCGTGGCCGATCCCGCTGAGACAGGACCTCCTTTCTCAGGCGAACAGGACGATCTGGCATCCCCAGCCAGAACTCTGGGCTCTGCACCTCTGGTCCCTCGATGGGAGCCTCCAAACCTCCCAGGGGACGTGCTAGATACCGTCTCTCAGGCGAGAGCCCCGTCCACGAGACGCCTCTACGCCCAGAAATGGTCGGTCTTTGTTGGCTGCTGCTCTGCACGCAGCATAGACCCTGTGGAGTGTGACGTATCACCGATACTGTCATTCCTCCAGGAGCGTTTAGATATGGGTCGCACCCCTTCAACGCTCAAGGTTTACGTAGCAGCCATCGCAGTGTTTCACGCTCCTATCGCTGGCCAGTCAGTGGGACGAAACAGCCTTGTGGCGCGTTTCTTGAGAGGTTCTAGGCGATTGAATCCACCTCGTCCTCTCACTGTTCCCACCTGGGACCTCTCTTTGGTCCTCAGAGCTCTCAAAGGGCCCCCCTTTGAGCCACTGCGTTCAGCTGACCTCAGGCCCCTGACACTCAAAACCGCTCTGCTCCTTGCACTAGCATCGGTCAAACGAGTCGGCGACTTGCAGGCCCTCTCTGTGAGCCCTGCATGCCTTGAGTTCGGGCCCAATGACTCCAAAGTCGTTCTGAAACCTAGGCATGGCTACGTTCCTAAGGTGCTCTCGACTCCATTCAGAGCACAGGTCATTTCCCTCTCAGCGCTTCCTCCGTCGTCGGACGAGCGAGAGCTGGAATTACTCTGCCCTGTCAGGGCATTGAGGACCTATGTTGAGCGATCACAGCCTTTCCGGCAATCCGATCAGCTCTTTATCTGCTTTGGCGGCCGCAAGGGTCTTCGGTCTCAAAGCAACGTCTTTCGCGTTGGATAGTCGACGCTATTGCTCTTTGCTACTCGTCTATGGGCCTCAACTGCCCCATAGGAGTTAGAGCCCACTCCACTAGAGGAATGGCTTCCTCTTGGGCATGGTCCAGTGGAGTTCCTATTAAAGACATCTGTGAGGTGGCCGGCTGGTCCTCACCGTCCACTTTTGTCAGATTTTATAACTTGGATATCCCGACCTTACAAGCTCGGGTCCTCTCGGTATGATACGGCGGCCTCTATCGAGCTCCGCCTCATGCCACCCCGGGAGTTAGCTCCCCTCTTGCAAGTGTAACACATGGGTTCGACGGCTCCGGCCCTCTCACTTGTCCACCGGTCCCCTCACGGTGTCCAAGACAAGTTCAGTCGTTCCTTGCCGTGGCACGGCGCGGTTGAATTCGTTCCCCATACGCAGTACGAGTGAAGTATCGAAAGGGAACGTACTCGGTTACTAACGTAACCTCGGTTCCCTGAGATACGGAACGAGTACTGCGTTACATGCCGTGCCACGAGGCTGCGGCTTCAGTGTCGTCGCTTCAGTCGTATGACCTGAAATCCTATGGCGAAATGCCTGCTTATATAGCCGTAAGCCCCGCCTCTTTTGGCGGGCTTCTTCGTGCGCTTTGTCGCCATAGGCCGCGCAGCTATGCCGCGCCGTCATTGGTTATGACACTGCGTTATTGAAAAAGGCTTCAGTAACGGGGAAAAAGGAGACCTTTCCCCATACGCAGTACTCGTTCCGTATCTCAGGGAACCGAGGTTACGTTAGTAACCGAGTACGTTTTCTGTCTATAAATGTAACCAAACAGTTGTTCCCTTGTTTATTAAAACATGTAATATATTAAAGCGTCTTTGGTGTTTCCATGGTTTCTACAAAATAAAACCAGAAACCGAGGGTAACGCGAGTATGACGCAATTGACAGGCGACTCCTCACACGTCCCGGAGCCTTGGTTAAAATTGCAATTTTCTCACGATTTACAAATAGTTGGAAACATTTGGGATATTGTAAGTACTCAAGTGAAAAAAATATATAACACTGGCCTAGTGGTTTTTGGATATTTTACTGTAAAATCTTACATATTGCACCTTTAAGTAACGAATTAGTAAAATTGTTAATTCATGGCCGCAAAATAAAAAAAAAATTCCCCACATGTCATGTGTGGGGCTCCATATATACTGGCACTATTGTTCAGAAGTTTGGGGTCAGAAAGATATTTTTTTTTTTTTTTTTTTTTTTTTTTTTGAAAGAAGTGAATACTTTTATACATCAAAGATGTATTAAATTGATCACAAGGAACAGGAAAGACTTTTTATATTGTTACACATTTTTTTTATTTCAGTTACATATTTTAAAAGTATTTCAAATGCTGTTGTTTTGAACCTTCCTTTCTTTAAAGAATCCTGAAAAAAATGTATTACAGTTTCCACAACACTGATAATAATAATAAACATTTCTTGAGCATGAAATCAGCATATTAGAATGATTTCTGAAGAATCATGTGACACTGCAGACATCATTTCAACATGAATTATTGAGAAAGATTTCTTTATCTATCTCTTTACTTTCTAGATTTTTTTTAGTTTTTGAATAAATTATACCTATATTTTAATAAAATATATCTATATCTAATTTCCTACAACTCTTTTGGTCTTGAAAATATTCTCAAAGTTTGTTGCAATTCATTGTGGGATTGCTGTATCCATGACAGATGTATGGGACGCTCCCTTAGATTTTTCTAAAACGATAAATCCTTAAAGGCAACATAATTTTGCTGTTTGGGGCAGTCACATTGCATGCTGGGTTTTGGTACAGGGCTGTAATGACTGTTGAGCCTGTAACTGTAATGTCAAGTATGTTTCCCTTTTACTCATCCTACTCATCCTCTTGTGTGTCTTACCCACCAAACAACTTTCTTCTTTCTCACACTTCCTGTATCCTTTCTTTGTTCTCTCTTTAGCTCGATGGTGATCAGAGACCTGACTCTCCGCAGTGCTGCAAGCTTCGGCTCATTTCACCTAATACGCCTGCTCTATGATGAGTACATGTACTATCTGATAGAGCACAGAGTTGCCCAGGCCAAGGGTGAAACTCCCATTGCGGTCATGGGAGAGGTATGAACACACACACTCAAAAAAACACTTCTCATTTCAATGAGTGATACAAAACGAAAGTGCGTCATGCTTCTCATAACAGGATATTAGACTGAGGAACTGTGAATGAGAGATTCTGAATTGAAAAGAGAGTTTTAAGTGTCCTAATTTTCTCTTATGCTCTTTTAAGTTTGCAAGTCTTGGCCGAAGTCTGAACCCACTCGACCCTGATAAAGGTTAGTAGTTTTACATACAAAAACCAAACACATAATATGTTTTGAAAAACAAACAGGCACACAGATGGATTTGCAGTGCCTTTGGCTTGATGTATTCCCAATCACAGACTTGAATTCACATTTTTTCTTTCATTCTAATGAAACAGCCGCAAGTGCTGAATTACTACTTGTACAGGTCACTTTATTTGACAAAATAAAATTGTGGAGTAACGCTGCGCTGATTTACTTGCTAAAAACAATCATGCTAAAAATAAATTTGAGTGTGTTGAAAGTTGTTATAACGTGACTGCGTTTGCTCGGTTGCTGGTGTGAGACACTCGTTGCACACAACAGTAAACTAGATTTATATTAAAATATATTAATAAAAGCTGGATGACTTGTTGCTAAATGGCATGCAGTTAATTTTAAAACATTGTATGGTGGAGAAAATGCTGTATTACTATTACTACAAATAAAGCTCTTTCTGATTTTACGGTGTTAGCCACTTGACAAAATAGTGTTGTCTGATTTACTTTTTGGGTACAAACATGTTACTCGCGGTAGATCAAGAAAACGAGATTCAAACAATAAGACTAACTGTGTTGAGCTATATAACACTGATTAGTTTTGTCTATAAAGGTATCCAAACAGTTGCTCACCTGTCTTATAAAACACATAATATATTAAAGCGTCTTTCATGTTTCCATGGTTTCTATGGAAGTAAAACTGGAGAGTAGCACCGATATGACGTCATTGACAGGCGATGCAATGACATGGACCGTTACACTGGTTAAAATAGCTTATTTTTCTGGATTTAAACATTGTTGGAAACATTTGGGATAATGTAAGTACACAAGTCAACAAATTATATAACATTGTTCTAGTGGATTTTGGATATTTAATCCAAAAATCTTACATATTGTGCCTTTAAATTAAAGTAATTTAATATTTACAGTGATTTATAATTAATGTAATTTAAATTTTAATGTAATTTTAAAATAATTTAAAAATATCAGATGTATTATTGATTTTTTTGAAAAAAGATTTAAAAAAAACATAAAAATACGTTGAATTTATAATAAAATAATAAAAATGTATGTGTTTAATATTAAGTAATTATTATTTACAGCAATTTATAATTAATGTAATTAAAATTTTAATGTAAAGAATTAAAAATGTCAGATTTATTATCAATGTTTAATATATATATATATATATATATATATATATAAAATGGTTAGTTCCTGTCCTTGATTCTGATTGGTCAATAGCTGTGTTTTAGGCCAGTCAAGTTCCTCCACACCAAACTCGCTCATCCATGTCTTTATGGACCTTGCTCTGTGTACTGGTGCGCAGTCATGTTGGAACAGGAAGGGGCCATCCCCAAACTGTTCCCACAAAGTTGGGAGCATGAAATTGTCCAAAATGTCTTGGTATGCTGAAGCATTAAGAGTTCCGTTCACTGGAACTAAGGGGCCAAGCCCAACCCCTGAAAAACAACCCCACACCATAATCCCCCCTCCACCAAACTTCACACTTGGCACAATGCAGTCAGGCAAGTACCGTTCTCCTGGCAACTGCCAAACCCAGACTCGTCCATCGGATTGCCAGACAGAGAAGTGTGATTCGTCACTCCAGAGAACACGTCTCCATTGCTCTAGCATCCACTGCATCCGACGCTTTGCATTGCACTTGGTGATGTAAGGCTTGGATGCAGCTGCTCGGCCATGGAAACCCATTCCATGAAGCTCTCTATGCACTGTTCTTGAGCTAATCTGAAGGCCACACGAAGTTTGGAGGTCTGTAGCTATTGACTCTGCAGAAAGTTGGTGACTTCTGCGCAGTGTGCCTCAGCAAGTGCTGACCCCGCTCTGATTTTTATGTGGCCTACCACTTCGTGGCTGAGTTGTTGTTGTTCCCAATTGCTTCCACTTTGTTATGATACCACTAACAGTTGACCGAGGAATATTTAGTAGTGAAGAAATTTCACGAATGGACTTACTGCACAGGTGGCAACCTATCACGGTACCACGCTTGAATTCACTGAGCTCCTGAGAGCGACCCATTCTTTCACAAATGTTTGTAGAAGCAGTCTGTATGCCTAGGTGCTTGATTTTATACACCTGTGGCCATGGAAGTGATTGGAACACCTGAATTCAATGATTTGGAGGGGTGTCCCAATACTTTTGGCAATATAGTGTATTCCTGGCTTCAATATTTGTATTGTGTGGTAACCATTTTATAAAAGCAATAAGGTACTCGAGGCTAGTGGTGTATCGTGAATAATTCACGGCTGAAGGGGTTACTCCGCTTCACGTCATGCCTAACAACGCCCTTCAGCCGTGACTTATTCACGATACAGCAAAGTCTCTCGTACCTTATTGCTTGCGCATTATATATATATATATATATATATATATATATAGTAGGGCAAAAAAGTATTTAGTCAGCCACCAATTGTGCAAGTTCTCCCACTTAAAAAGATGAGAGAGGCCTGTAATTTTCATCATAGGTACATTTCAACTATGAGAGACAAAATGAGAGGAAAAAAAAAAATCCTGAAAATCACATTGTCTGATTTTTAAAGAATTTATTTGCAAATTATGGTGGAAAATAAGTATTTGGTCAATAACAAAAGTTCATCTCAATACTTTGTTATATACCTAAAACTTTGGAAGAGACGACGCCAACTCCTGCGATGACTTCAGAAGATGCAACATCTGGATCAACACGCACATTCGCAAATTTCTATATATCCTAATTATTGTTAATACGTAATTCATTTTTCCAGGAGCTCTTTGCTTCTACCTTCAATTAAATCGCTAACAGTGATTGTATATTAATCGCCTAAATTATTACATTATTAGCTAACTGCAGTCTCCAAATTGTAATGTTGACATGCATTCTCTGTAAAGCTGCTTTGAAACGATATGTATTGTGAAAAGCGCTATACAAATAAATGTGAATTGAATATACCCTTTGTTGGCAATGACAGAGGTCAAACGTTTTCTGTAAGTCTCCACAAGGTTTTTACACACTGTTGCTGGTAGTTTGGCCCATTCCTCCATGCAGATCTCCTCTAGAGCAGTGATGTTTTGGGGCTGTCCATGGGCAACACGGATTTTCAACTCCCTCCAAAGATTTTCTATGGGGTTGAGATCTGGAGACTGGCTAGGCTACTCCAGGACCTTGAAATGCTTCTTACGAAGCCACTCCTTCGTTGCCCGGGCGGTGTGTTTGGGATCATTGTCATGCTGAAAGACCCAGCCACGTTTCATCTTCAATGCCCTTGCTGATGGAAGGAGGTTTTCACTCAAAATCTCACGATACATGGCCCCATTCATTCTTTCCTTTACATGGATCAGTCGTCCTGGTCCCTTTGCAGAAAAACAGCCCCAAAGCATGATGTTTCCACCCCCATGCTTCACAGTAGGTATAGTGTTCTTTGGATGCAACTCAGCATTCTTTCTCCTCCAAACACGACGAGTTGAGTTTTTACCAAAAAGTTCTATTTTGGTTTCATCTGACCATATGACATTCTCCCAATCTTCTTCTGGATCATCCAAATGCTCTCTAGCAAACTTCAGAGGGGCCCGGACTTGTACTGGCTTAAGCAGGGGGACACATCTGGCACTGCAGGATTTGAGTCCCTGGCAGCGTAGTGTGTTACTGATGGTAGCCTTTGTTACTTTGGTCCCAGCTCTCTGCAGGTCATTCACTAGGTCCCCCCGTGTGGTTCTAGGATTTTTGCTCACTGTTCTTGTGATCATTTTGACCCCACGGGGTGAGATCTTGCGTGGAGCCCCAGATCGAGGGAGATTATCAGTGGTCTTGTATGTCTTCCATTTTCTAATAATTGCTCCCACAGTTGATTTCTTCACACCAAGCTGCTTACCTATTGCAGATTCAGTCTTCCCAGCCTGGTGCAGGTCTACAATTTTGTTTCTGGTGTCCTTTGACAGCTCTTTGGTCTTGGCCATAGTGGAGTTTGGAGTCTGACTGTTTGAGGTTGTGGACAGGTGTCTTTTATACTGATAACGAGTTCAAACAGGTGCCATTAATACAGGTAATGAGTGGAGGACAGAGGAGCCTCTTAAAGAAGAAGTTACAGGTCTGTGAGAGCCAGAAATCTTGCTTTTTTGTAGGTGACCAAATACTTATTTTACAGAGGAATTCACCAATTAATTCATTAAAAATCCTACAATGTAATTTCCTGGATTCTTTCCCCCATTCTGTCTCTCATAGTTGAAGTGTACCTATGATGAAAATTACAGGCCTCTCTCATCTTTTTAAGTGGGAGAACTTGCACAATTGGTGGCTGACTAAATACTTTTTTGACCCACTGTGTGTGTGTGTATATATATATATATATATATATATATATATATATATATATATATATATAATATACACATACATACATACACATACACACACACACACACACACACCAAATGGGGAATGTATAGGGATTTTAAATAATGTAATTATTATTTTCAGTAATTTATAATACAGTTTTATTATTTAAATTTCAAATGGATTATGAATAATTTTTAGTACTGAATAAAATATATGTATTTTTATAATTGACATTCTCTATATGTCTGTGTCTCAGAAGAGGAAGAGGAGGAGGAAGAAGACAGTGAAGATGAGTGTCAGGAGTTGTCTCTGCAGTCTGATGTGGGCGCTATTGGGGACGAATCTCTGGAACCGCCCGCCAAGCTGGCTCGAACTGACCAGAGAGTGCTGTTCACCACAGGAAGCATGGATAACTGAGAACTTAAAACACACACACACACATGCACCTACAAGCACACACTCCACATGATAATCACCCATCATTTGTGCACTTAAACCAACACATGGATCTAAAACACATAAATGCTGCAGCTTACATATTTACACAACATTTCAGACGTTTGTATGTACATTTCCATGCCTGTCGCTGTCTCAACTGCACATAAACACAAGCATTCACTGAAACACAGATGCACAGATAGCGCCGCCCTCGTTTGGAGACACACACGCTCATGATGAACACGATCATCGATAAACGTATCATATCGAGATCTTAGACAGGGTGTATCGCTCACTAAGAATAGCTCTCGAAACTAAACCTGATTCTGTGTCTGTAGCTGTTAAGACGCAAGAACACAAATGAAAACTGCTGCAACTGGATCCTAAGAGTCGTTCGCGATGGACTGAACTCTGATTGGCTACTGAAACATGAATGAAGCTGTCAGTCAAGCTTTTTGAACCTTTAAGGGTTGTGTAAGGAGAAAAGATGGACTGTAAGTGTGTGTGTTGTGTGTTGATGTATACTTTCTGCCTACTTTCCGTGTGTTGTTTGTGTGATGGTGAGTGACCCGGGACCTTATCGTTTTATTGGCTAATGGCTAGCGCGAATGCGTGTGTTTTTGTGCATGTGCGAATGACCGTCTGTGGTTTTCAAGAAGTGGTTATAGTTGTTTTGGTCAGTGGTACCTTTTTAGTTCTTGATGCCTTCAGTGACTGCCCTGTCATTAAATGTCTAAAGCATATTATAGCCCAGCTCTTTAAAAACTCAATTTCCCATGAGTCTACTGGGTTTACATGATTCAGCTGGGTTCTGTTTAATTTTTTATTTTTTAGGGCTAGTCTACACATACCTCTGCAAATGACAGCAGTTTGCCAGAAACGAGAGGAAGGTTTTTTTCCCAGTAGGTCTTTCCTCTCACTACTTTTTTTTATTTTTTATTTATTAATTTTTTTATTTAGTTTTTGGTCCTATTTTGTTGCACTTTTTTCTCTTGCCAAATGTCGTCCTGAGCTTGGTACAAGACATTAGATGTTTCTGTCCTTTTTTATATGGTCACAAAGTGACAATCTTGATGTGTACAGCATTGTCTGTTTAGTGCATATTTGATGGTTCGCTGTGTATTTGAGATTTGGGTTAAGATATTTTACTAGAACCCTTCAAAAAAACTTGACACCACTGCCCATAGTAGCTAGGAAATGTAAAAGTAGAGAGCGAAAAGATCTTTCTGCCCTGTCCTTCTCGAGACTCATTTGTTTATTCCTTTTTTTTTTTTTTTTTTTTTTTTTTTGTCTTGTGGCATTGATTATTTAATGATCAATTTGAGAGACCTACAGTACATTAAAACTCTATCCCATATCATTCAACATATGTAAACGATGATTATTGCTGCTGTATATCTGATGGAGTACTGAGCAGCACACAAGATGCTGACTGATCTCAAACCAGCATAAAGCTTTTCTTTCTCTCTGATTCTCTTGATAGAACCACATGAAACATATCACAAGCTCTGTAAATCCTCTCTGTATGACAGCCATTTTCATAACAAAATGAATTTTCCCTTTTCACTTTTTTGAAGTTGTTTCCATTTCTTGCTTAAAAAAAAAAAACCAAACACAAAAAAGTGTGGCAGTGTTTTGAGTAATCTGAACCATGAGAATGGATGTGCCTTTGCAGCTATCAAATTGAATCCAGATGTTTTTAATTTAAAAAATGAATAAATTAATAATTTCTAAAATTGTGAATTGTTTCAAATATGTAGTTGTATCTAGTTGTAGTTTTTTTTTCTTCAACTACTCTTAAAACCTGCAGAGTTTCACGCCGACGTTGTGATAATGAGTTGTAGGTGTCTTACTAAACCTTACTGCAGTTTCGAAGTGTGACATCCTGCCCAAAAAACAGCAAACGTGACAAAGAAACATCACATGTGGTAATGAGAGGGGGTTAATGCATTTACTTGCCAAGGTACTTTCCTGTCACTGTCACATTATGTGTCTCATATACATTTCTGAGAAAAGCAGCTCATCAATATTGAGAAAAAGAAAGGCAAAGCCGGAGACTCTTGGTGGTACAAAGAAGCAACAGAAAGAAAGTGGGCTTCCTTTCGTAAATTAATTATATGTATGTTTATGTATGACATATTTATATATTTAAACACTACTGTTCACAAGTTTGGAGTCTGTAAGATTTCAAGTTCAAAAGATCAGCATTTAAAATAGAGATCTTTTGTAGCATTAATGTCTTTACTGTTACTTTTAATGTGTCCTTGCTGGAAAAAAACAAAACTTTTTGTCCCAAAACTTTTGAACGGTAGCATATGTATGTATATATGTGTGCACACACACATACACACACAGACCTTTGTGGTTAGCACTACAGGAATATTTACTGTAGAGATAAGTTCAGAAGTTCAGGTGGAAATTTCCAGTCAGACCACATAGAGCTTGCTTTAAAAGTTTGCAGTCTGGTATTAGTGGTGTCCTCTGCTGTTCACTCACCTATAGACCGGTCCACTTATGAAATTTTTAGTTTCTGTGTAAAGCATTCTGAAATTTCCCAAAGAACTACATTGTGGTACAAATTCGGACCGTTTTTTCTTTTTCTTTTTCTTTTTTTTTCTTATCCATACACAGGCATAGCACAGGCAACTATTTAGGGAAGGTTCCATGTACCATCAATAGGGGGCGGTATAACCTTGCTTGTGGTTGAAGTAAGGCCAAATGTGATGAAAGAAAGATGCTTATGTTTTCACACACATTACAGGACAAGAGGGACATTATAAATAGACATTAGACAATGCAGAAAGCTGGTAGTTTATCAAATATGGTGTATTTCACTTTAATTCTTTACCATTCAAATTGTGATCATTTTTACAATGAGGGTCAATGAAAACCCCGGGTAAACGGAATCCTGAGTTATCTTCCTTCACATTTCACTCTGCTAATTTACCCAGGGTTAACAAATGAATCCAATGATTGGACAAACACAGCATGCAACCTTATTACACAAAGGCTCTAACTTTGTGCATTCTAACACTCTTAAAATGAAGTTTCTTTATTAACATTGATGATTCCATAAAGAACCTTTAACATCCCTGGAACTGAAAGGTTTTTTTATAGTGGAAAATCTTTTCTTTAGATTATTAAAATGTTCTTTAATCTAAGAAATTATGAAACTCTGAAAGGTTCTTTTATAAACCAAAAAAGGTTCTTCTATGGCTTTGCTGCCAAAAAACCCACAATTTTTGTGTACACCTTATTTAAAGAAGTGCACAAATAAATTGTAATTGTTTCGGCAACATCAAACAACTCCAGAACTTGGCTGCAGCTGTTTGCACAGATGCTTAATGACAAAACAATTCCTCAGGACTGGATGAATTTTTGGACCTCAGAAATGTCACTGACCAACAGTCCCTCTGACAACAGCTGCAGTTAGTAGATGTTAATCATCTTGAAGTGACAACAGACTGATCGGTACATCATGACATCTTCATTACCAAAAGTGTCTTGAATTATCGCTGTACTTTTGGGAGTTGCAGAATAATTTTTTTCTTCTTTCCTAAATGAATACTGGTCATTTTTTATTCAGTCATTTTTTTTTTTATCCATTTTGTTGGCATGTGCTACAGATGAGTCTGTTTAACCTGGACAAAAGTGGTATTGCAGATGCAGAGAGGATGTTTCAAACTGAACAAAACACACTTTAGGGCTTTTCACACTGCGCTTATTGTCATTCTTAACCCCAGGTAAAGGAATGTTCAAGCTTGTAATTTAAAAGCAGGGTGACAGAAAACACATGAACTGAAGTTTCATTCTTACCTTTTTCAGTGTGAAAAGTCCATTCAGGAAAAACTTGGTAGTACAGTCAATATATAGGCCTAAATATAAAATATATAAAATCAGCATGCACAAAGTTAGAGCCTTTGTGTAATAAGGTTGCATGCTGTGTTTGTCCAATCATTGGATTCATTTGTTAACCCTGGGTAAATTAGCAGTGTGAAATGTGAAGGAAGATAACTCAGGATTCCGTTTACCCGGGGTTTTCATTGACCCTCACTGTAAAAATGATCACAATTTGAATGGTAAAGAATAAAAAATGCAACTGTTAAAACGGCTAACTGTTTATAGCCTATACAGTGTTATATACTGTTATATACAGTGAAAACTGGAATAAATATAATGGAACATTTCATTTTTTTAGCAACTTTTTGTCTCAGTTCTGATTTTATAAGTCAGTTACGAGTATATATCTCACAATTCTGAGAAAAAAAGTCAGATTTGCAAGTTATAAACTTGTGACTGCAAGAAGTAAAGTCACAATTGCGAGTTAAAAAGTCTGAATCAGAGTTTATATCTCATAATTCAAACCTTTTTCTCGCAATTCTGAGTTTATATGTACCAATTCTTATAAACTCGGAATTGCAAGAAATAAAGTCAAACTGCGAGAAAAAAAGTCAGAATTGTGAGATATGAACTCTAAATGGCGAGAAATAAAGTCAGAATTACGAGTTATTAACTGAATAGTGAGAAATAGTCAGATTTGCAAGTTATAAACCGAATAGTGAGAAATAAAGTCAGAATTGCGAGTTATAAACTCTGGGTCGGGCTTTCTGGGATGGTCCTCAAATGGTTCAGGTCATACTTAGAAGGGAGAGGTTACTATGTGAACATAGGTGACCATAAGTATACATCCATAACATGCGGAGTCCCACAAGGCTCAATTCTTGCACCACTCCTGTTTAACTTGTATATGGTCCCACTGACCCAAATAATGAGAAAAAAACCTGAGAAAAAAAAAAAAAAAATTCCTACCACAGCTATGCAGCACATAGATCTACTCAGCCCTATTGCTTAACGACTACAGCCCCATTGACTCCCTGTGCCAGTGCATTGATGAAATTAACAACTGGACGTGCCAAAATTTTCTTCAGTTAAACAAAGACTAAACTGAAGTCTTTGCATTTGGAAACAAAGATGAAATTCTCGAGGTGAATACATACCTTGCGGCTAGGGGTCAAAAAACAAAAAAATTAAGTCAGGAATTTTGGTGTGATTATGGAGTCTGACCTTAGTTTCAGTAGTTATGTAAAAGCGATAACTAAATCAGCATACTGTCATCTCAAAAATATTGCAAGAATTAGATGTTTTGTTTCCAGTCAAGACTTCAGAGATACTTTCATCACCAGCAGGGTGGATTATTGTAATGGACTCTTCACTGGCCTTCCCAAAAAGACCATTAGACAGCTGCAGCTCGTACAGAACGCTGCTGCCAGGATTCTGAGCAATGAACATATCACACCAGTCCTCAGGTCTTTACACTGGCTTCCAGTTACATTCAGAACGGACTTTAAAGTACTGTTACTTGTTTATAAATCACTCAAAATCACTTTTTTTATGTAGGTGTCCTCTTTTTATTGCTTTATTTTAATACATTTCAAATCAATTTTAATCAGGTTTATTCTTTGTTGTTCTTATTTCCTATGCACTTGTTGATTATTTTATGATTATTATTATTTTTTTTTTTTTTTTAATTTTAAATTTAAATTTAAAAAAAAAAAAATTATGTGAAGCACTTTAAATTACCATTGTGTGAAATGTGCTATTTACTAGGGGTGCAACGGTTCAAGTTACTTATGGTTCGGTTTTAATCACGGTTTTATGGTCACGGTTTCAGTATGGTTCAGTATGTGCAATGTTCATGGAAAATAGGACAACAGTCCAAAAAAAAAAGAGAAGAAAATAAGAACAAAAAAAATCAACCTACAAGCAACAGCACAAATAAATCCAATAGAGCAAAGAGTCTTTCTTGACTGTTATATGTTCACTAGGATGCTTAGGATGAGCGCACACAAATCTTCTCACAGCGCACGCTTTCTCGTCTTGCTCTTGAATGTTTAAATTAGCAAGACTTAAATGAATTTAGTTTAAACAGATAGCAACGTGTGCTGTTCAGGTCTCACGTGCGCTCGCGCACTATCACCACCCGGGTGATGATGCCGTGAATGACTGGTCATATGAGAGCATACGGCACTCGCAGTGAACCAAGTTTACAAAGAGTGACTGTTTTGTCCACGCTTTTTAATCATCGCTGTTGTAATGTATTGGGAAGCCAGAATGCGTATCCATTGACTGAAACATACATTAGCCGAACTCCATCTGTTTTAGACTGTGTTATTTTCAACAAACCATTTTATAGATGCGTCGTCAGATTTGTGATGAAGCGCGGTGCAAGTGCGTGCCGAACCGTGGGAGTAAAACGGTACAGTTTGATTTTTTTTTTTTTTTTTACCGAGAACTGTTACACCCCTACTATTTACCTAGTTCTGGCATGAAACTCTAGATGGCACAGGCTGATGGGTCTTTAACTCATTTGGTAGCGATCACATCATTATCTACGTTGCACAGCTGATTGGTTGCTGTTGCATCAGCGGCCAATGAGCTGCAGCTCAACATTCAAACAAATACCGTGTTGCTGTTAGCAGTATGCTGAGCGCTTTCAGAAACCCTCCACCTTCCCCAGCTCCACCTGTGTAGATCTGCCACAGGGGTTAATTCATGTATGTTACATGTGCAGCAGTAGGAGCAGCATGTCTTTCATGCTCACAGCAATATCTGTGAACGTACTGGCAGTAGCAAGTCTCGATACTTGCTCTGCAGCAGTGTAGCAGATCTATTCTGCCAAGTCCAAATACATTAACATTGCCATATCCATTACCATGCCAATCTCTATTACCATGCCAATCTCTCCAAGAGTTGTCAATAAACTTGCCTTGCCTTGACTTGACCGTTCGCAAAGACCCGCCCCCTTTAGTTACTGTTGCTATGTCTGACAAGCCATGCCCCTCTCACGCCACACATCATGTTCTCACGCGGTGAAAAATACATTGCGGAGCAAAGAGGACACTGACAACGCGTCGACAGACAAGACAGAGCAGGTTACTTTTGATATGAAACAGTCTCAAATTTCAAATTTTGTCATTTTAAAGAAATTTAAACAATAAATACCATTTTGTGGCTCTTTAATGTGTCGTCACAGATCGCTGTAGCGCCTCAGTTCAAGCGGCTCGTGAACCAATAATCTCTTCCTACTAGTTAATTTATAGCATCAAATAAACATGAATGAACACATTAGAAGGAATGTTGCTTCAACCGCGGAAAGACGTCAGTACACACCATTTTTCAAGTTCAAGTCCACCGACGTTAATCTACTAACTCCCCTGACTGCTTTGACGGACAAAATGGCGGATTCGGCGTTATGATTGGTTAGATCGCCTGTCAATCAAACCCCCGGCGAAGGGTCAATTGCCAGAAATAAAGTCAGAATTATGAGGTATAATATAATTCTGACTTTTCTCACAATTCAGAGTTTATATCGCACAATTCTGACTTTTTCTCACAATTCCGAGTTTATAACTCACAATTCTGACTTCATTTCTCACAATTTTGTTACAACCTATGTTGTTAAATTTAATATTTATTACATTATTTTAGTGTTGTGTGTTACCATAATGGTGCTTTGTATTTATGTGCGTTTTGTACACTGTTCGCACCTTTTATTTATTAGTATTTACCTCAGCTTGTGGAAAAGCTATTTGTGATGAACTTCACACTTTCTCTTGACCACCTGTGTGTTTTGGTGGTTCTCTATATTATAGTTAATGACATTTTATTATTTTTTTTTACTATAAATTTAAATCCATAAAACCTAAAATGTTGCTACTGTATTTTTTATGTTAAAGTTCTGGCAACGACAGCTGTTTTGTATGTTTGTTTGTTTTTTACACTGCAGTATTCAATTGTGAAAAGACCTCTTGAGCTTCCTTCTATGACGAGAAAAAACAACGACAAGTTTCAGAATAGAGAGCGAGAGGGCATTTGAAACAGGGACGAGCAGGTTTGAGGACGTAAACTGAGATGTTGTTCAATAGGCTAGCTACTCTGAGATGTCTGGCTATATTTGGACGACTCCCCTGAGATCTGGTCCGTGCCAAGTTGCCACTTTACCCCTTCTTTTTACCGTTTTCCGTCAAAACCATGACTTAATAATAACAACTTTTCCACATGACGAGGAAGAATGCGTACTTGAAGTGTCAGGATTTCGAACACACGTGCCAGTGCTGCCTTTCTACTCGTCTACCTCTTTTATATCTCTCTCCTGTTGTTCCTGTTGCTCGTACGGCATAGTGTGTGAAACGCTGCGGCCAAGTCGTGGAGAGAGAGCATATGCCCATCTCTGCCTCTCTCACTTTCTCTCATCCTGACATGTGTGTCCTCCTCCGCCCTGCCGCCACCTGTGAGTCTTCCTGTGTCCCTTCTGCCGTTGCTCCTCAAACGTTTGAGCTAATATTCAACTCCTCGCCAACGGGTGCTGCTGACGTGCTAACGGCCACAATCAGCGCTGACGTCCGACCGCAGCTCCTGCTAAAGGATTGCTCCAGGCAATTATGTTCTTCATAAATATAATTATCCTAAGGAAACAGAATTGTTCAAATAGTTTTTTTCTTTTTCTGAAGAAAATGTAAAAGTGTTTGCCCGTTAAAAAGCGCGGGGTTTCTAGCGCCTTGCTATGTAGACTTGTTAGAGCTTATCAACAGAAAAAATAGCTAATTTCAGTCTGAAACAAAAGCAAATCATTATAATTAAAACATTTAAGCAAATGAAATGTTGGGTTTGTCCATATATGACCCAAATTTTGGTTGAAACAACCCAGCATTTTTTTTTAGAGTGTACCAAAATATACAATACCGTTCAAAGTTTGGGGTCGGTAAGATTTTTAATGTTTTTCTTATGCTTACCAAGACTGCATTTGTTTGATCAGTAAATATTGTTAAATATTATTACAATTTAAAGTCTTCTATGTTAATATAATTTAAAATGTAATTAATTCCTGTGATGACAAAGCTGAATTTTCAGCAGCCTTCAGTGTCACATGATCCTTCAGAAATCACTCTAATATGAGGATTTGATGCTCAAGAAACATTTCTTATTATTATCAATAAAAGCAGTTGTGCTGCTTAACAATTTTTTTTTTTTTTTTTTTTGTGGAAAAAAAGAAAGAAAAAAGATCAGCAAGATCAGGACCCAGCTAGGTCTCGAACTTATCCCCTCATGAACATTTTGTCTCATTTTGAACTGTCCACACCAGTAGATGTAAAAAGTAGATGTATTTTTATACTTACACCGATAGTGTGAATAAGTCACAGGGTCTTGTTTGAGATAACGCACAATATACATACACATTATTCACATATATTCACATTTCTTATTTACATTTCTTTTCACAACAGTCAACAGTAACAAGTTTCGACTCCCACATCTCACTAAATTTTATGGATTAATTGTGTGCTTCAAAGTTTTATCAGTGGCTCAAACTTTGACAGCAGATGTTTATATACAGTCAAACCAAAATTTATTCAGACACCTTGAACATTTCATTCATTATTACAGTTTATTCACTATAGAAAAAAAATGGTAATAAAATATGACAAGATCTCGGAGTTGAACTGTGTCAGAGAAAAATTAATCTTAATTATGTCAGATAACACTTAAGCAAAACATGGTCAGGACAAAGTGTCTGAATAATTTTACTGGTAGTCCACTGTATTTGGGTATAATATGTCACAGTTTACTTTATTTTGCTATCCTCACTTACATAAATGAACTATAGTGTCCTGCACCCACTAGTAAAAACATATAAAAATGTCTGAATAATTTTTGGTTTGACTGTATGTCATGTCATAGCGTCCTTTGCACATGTTCAAACCATTTAGACCAAACCTCATGACCTCATGTGATGTGCAAGAACCAGTTAGGTTTGATGTTAATTCATATTTGTAGTTCATGTTGCCATATTTTATGTAGTCTGCATATGCGAGTTTCAATCTGATCATACAAAGTTATTGTCTTAGAACAAGTTATAGACTTAGAACAATTATATCCATTTTCATTGTTGTGTGAATACTAACTATTTAAAAGTTTTTAGTCTGTACGATTTTTAGGCTACATTTATTAAAATAAAAACGAATAATGTGAAATATAAATATAAATAAATATAGTTTATTCCCGTGATGGCAAATCTGAATTTTCAAAAGCCAGTTTTACATTATCCTTTAGAAATGGTTGATCCTATTGAAAATAGCTGCTTTTGTCAAAATTCAGAATTCTTTGATGAATAGAAAGTTAAAAAAATGAAAATAATGTCATTTATTACTCACCCTCATGCCGTTCCACACCTGTAAGACCTTCGTTAATCTTCGGAACGCAAATTAAGATATTTTTGTTGAAATCCGGCTCAGTGAGGCCTCCATAGCCAGCAATGACATTTCCTCTCTCAAGATCCATTAATGTACTAAAAACATATTTAAATCAGTTCATGTGAGTACAGTGGTTCAATATTAATATTATAAAGCGACGAGAATATTTTTGGTGCGCCAAAAAAACAAAATAACGACTTTATATAGTGATGGCCGATTTCAAAACACCGCTTCATGAGGCTTCGGAGCGTTATGAATCTTTTGTGTCGAATCAGTGGTTCGGAGTGCCAAAGTCACGTGATTTCAGCAGTTTGGCGGTTTGACACGCGATCCGAATCATGATTAATTAATGGATTAATGGATCTTGAGAGAGGAAATGTCATTGCTGGCTATGCAGGCCTCACTGAGCCATCGGATTTCAACAAAAATATCTTAATTTGTGTTCCGAAGATCAACGAAGGTCTTATGGGTGTGGAACGACATGAGGGTGAGTAATTAATGACATAATTTTCATTTTTGGGTGAACTAACCCTTTAAAGTATTATTATTATTATTATTTTACAAGAAATCGTACTCGCACCAAACTTTTGAACAGTGTAAATGTACAGTTATAGATGATGTTTGTTTGCATGTGTGTGTATATGTATTTGCATAATTCAAACAGAATTTCTCAAATGCCACTCAAACTGCTTTTCACCACTTAAAAAGTGAGTCCAGCAAGATAAATCCACCTCCTGACTCCTGAGCTTTAGCACAGAGAGAAACTTCTATTAGGGCTACAGCATCTGAGCTATTGCTAGTAAAACCCAAACTAGATGCTGTACACTGAAGTATACGGTTATAAACAAGATTATAAAGTAAAATTTGTAACGATTGCCCAAAGTATTGCATTCTCAGAGTATGGAAATTGCTACCAATATTATGTCTGGACTTCAAAGAATGAGAGTAGAAATGGCTCACAATCATGGAAGCCATCTGTTTAAGAAGAGTTATTTAAAAAGAGAGAGAGAGAAGATGGTTTAGAGGAAGGGAGACGGGAGGGAGGAGGGTTATAAAGAGAGAGAGAGAGAGTTCGAATAAATCCTTACCACATAATGATTACGGCTCACAAGTCCTGCCTCTGAAATGGAGTGCAGAAGGAGCCGGGATTACAACTACAGTAATCTGAGAACCACAACTGCACTCTACAGCCACAGACGAGCACATCAACTCCAACAAAACATCAGGGGTCAGGGGAAATGAGGCACCTTCAACTACGGAAGGCAAGAAAATAAATACAAACTCAAGGGAATAAGAAGCTAAAATATCTGTTGGCCAACAATCAACAGCCTGCTAAAACAAGAAGCTCCACCTGTCGGCCTGCGCCACCTGTGTGCCCTTCCAACTGCCAGTTTTTGGAGTAATCCGTGGTGTCTTTTACTGGAATGAGGACTACACTGGAAAAACGAGGCGGAAACAAGTTAACAAGGTAAACGAAAGGTTACGATTTGTTCTTTCGACTGAATACATGGAATATTCCAACAGGAAATTCAAAATTCTATTTTACCGTTCTTTTTAACACAAAACGGCAAAGTTCTAAAAAAAAATCAATTGTGCTTTATATTCACTGATCTGTAAGCCTTACGTTTTTTCCATTTCATTTGGATGCAGATGAGATGCTGACAGACTTGGACCTGTCCAATGAAAGTTGAGACACATGTGTCCACCTAACCAGTGACTGTCCTGGACAAGGAGCTCTATGCGCGTCTGCACCAGGACACTTGTGGACAGCCATCTCCTTCCTCTCATTTCTCCTCTGGCATCCGCTCTCCCTCCATCTCTCCACGCCACCTCCTCTTTTCCTCCCCCCCCTCCCTCCATCCGTCCCACCCTCCCCTCACGGAAGATGATGTGACCTTCTGCCAAACTGCTAGAGACCATGCCACTGTCACAGTGGGCTGTTCTGTCTACACTGAAATAGAATCAAACAAGAGCCACGAGAGAGAGAGAAAGAAAGAAGGAGGGGGGGACGGGGGAAAAAAAAAGAAGAAGAAAAAAATCAGGACGAGTCACGGAGGAGAAAATGTGCTGTCGGGCGTCCGGGCTGGATGTGGTTTGCCAAAGCAGGTAACTGATCACCTTCACTTCTGGCAGGGATGTTGCTGGCGCACACATGTAGACACACTTTAAATGGGATTTTTGAAGTTGCGCACCTGTTAATTTGTGCTTTTAGTGATGTAACTGTTTTAATAGTAGATTTATTTAGGATTTGTGCGACTGCTGTGTGTGTGTGTGTTGTGAATCATCCTGAAAGTGCCTTACTGTGTTCGGACAGGGCTGTGAAACTGTGTCATCTCAAGCCGCTGCACCCACAGGTTGGATGCTTGTTGAAATTGTGAAGTTTTCTTTTACAAGTGTGGCCAAAACACACAAACCTGTAGGTTAAAACACACTGTTTCTGCAGTACGTTGCTCTATGGTTTTGCAGGTACTACAAGGATCAGTCACTTCTCACAGCAAATGGAGTGCGTTTCCTGTTAAAGTCGTTGTGCTGGAATGTTAAAGCGGCTAGAAATTGAATTCCGTTGAGAGGTGAACTGAGAGATCTTGGATAGGAAGCAATGACAGCTTTCAGTAATTACTGTTGGGAGCAGTTATTATAGAGCACACACTGACGCATTTGGGATTCGTCCCGCTGAAGCTGTGATAATGTGCCACTTTCGTAGTGAGAAGAGGGTGCTTCAAAAGAACAAGGTGGATAATGGAAAGAGAGGTATTTGGGATGGATAGAAAAAGACAAAAGGAGAAAGCTATCAGATCCAATCACAAGTAATCTTGTACAAAATGGTCAGGAAAAAGAGGAGGGAAAGTTATCAGGAAAATGGCAGTGGTGGGTGACAGTTTCAAAATTAGAAAGAGCCCAGCTGAATATTTGCTCCAGGGCAAATAGAAAAACATCGTCACAAACATAATTATAGCTCTTCGGTTGTCCGTCATATCGAGACATTTTTTAGGGAAACATTATTAAATAGTTAAACAGGTAGTAAAAAAATCAACTATTATTTTCAAATATATGCATGGAATTTGTCATTTATTGACATTTATCTGAAAAAATGAGAGATTTTGTAGAATGACCTGATTGCCCTTGCGTCCTCGTTCTCCTTCAGAGCAGTGCTATTAGAGTAATAAGCCTACTTTTTATCTGTAAGAATTATAACTGTTTTATGAACTGAGATATGACCTGATATATGAATTTACTTTTAACAGTATACTTCAATATGAAAAGTGTCTAGATTGAAGCTCATTGTATGTTGTAGTTATATTCGCTGAGAAATGTACAGAAGATCTGAGAGGGTTGGCACTGCATCAGTAGTGTGTACTATGAAGGACACAGTGTAGAAGTGTAGGACAGTTACGTCAAGTGGCCAACTGTTACGTCAAGACTATGAGGTGTTCTTTCTGCATTCAAGACTTAATTGCAGACTTTAGGCTGTATTTCAGCAGAGATGTCTATTTTTCAGGGTTTTTTTAATCAATCATGAACCACTTGCAGGTTACTAGATTTCTCAAGGTTAACCTGCTTTAAATGTGCAAAAATTATAACTTTAGCTTGTCACTGAGCCTTAAAGAGTCGCCTTATAGGGTGTATATTAGTGCCTCAATGGGGCAAATTAGTACCTTAATTTACTAATGTTCACCATTTAAGGGATAATTTGTGTTGCTTTGTACTATTTTCGCTTTGCACTATTTTAATTGTATGCAGTAACGCTATTTCATTGGCAATGCAAATGTAAAAAATGTAGCAAGAATAAGAATACAATTCTGTATTCCTCAATATCAAATAGCACTGAGAATACAAACACTAAACTCTTTATGAAAACCTGTAATAAATAAATAGCCTTAAACTGTCCCGAGATTTAATGCAAACTTTGAAAACGTGATAACTTATGGGGGAAAATTATAAACTTAAAGGGATAGTTCACCCAAAAATGAAAATTCTGTCATCATTTATTCACCCTCAAGTTATTCCAAACCTGTATGAGTTTCTTTCTTCTGCTGAACACAAAGGAAGATCTTTGGAAGAAAGTTTATAACCAGGCTGCTTTGGGGCACCATTGACTTTCATAGTAGGAAAAAAAATGACTATGGTGCCCCAGAACTGTTCAGTTTCCCCTAATCTTCAAAATACCTTCCTTTATGTTTATCAGAAGAAAGAAATGTATACAGGTTTGGAGTAAATTAAGTAAATAATGACAGAATTTTCATTTTTGGGTGAACTAACCCTTTAAGCAGTTTTATTATAGTGTTGGTTGCTTAAATTCGTTTTTAATTATAGAAAAAATACAGTTTGTTAGGATAGGACAATATTTGGCCGAGATACAACTATTTGAAAATCTGGATCTGAGGGTGCAAAAAAATCAAAATATTGAGAAAATCGTCTTTAAAGTTGTCCAAATGAAGTCCTTAGCAATGCATATCCACTCACAAAAATACATTTTTGATATATTTATGTTAGGAAATTTACAAAGTATCTTCATGGAACATGATCTTTACTTAATATCCTAATAATTTTTGGCATAAAAGAAAAATCAATAATTTTGACCCATACAATGTATTGTTGGCTATTGCTACAAATATACCCGCGCGACTTATGTCTGGTTTTGTGGTCCAGGGTCACAAATGTGTTTTTTGCTGAGTATCACATCTGATATACATCAGGCTTTTATAATATGATTTATGATAGAAGAATATGGAGCTCATACTCGAAGAAGCAAAAACACTTCAATTTTATTGAGAGGCCCAAGTGATCAAAATTATGAAATGCATATAAATATCAGTTGTCACTCTATATCTATGGTGATATTAATGCTTATTTTATTATTAAATCTCTGAAGTATTTAACGTGGGGGAAAAAGCATAAAATGCAATGCAATACAATGAAGACTGAGAGATGAACAAATAAACTTTCCTCAAAGGCCTGAGGTATCATATTTGATACATGATTTCTTTAAAAAATGATGTATAAAAAATGAATAATCAATAAAGTAACCTAAGTTGCTTTAGTCCGGTAAGTGTTCATCTTGAAATATTACTAACAATATAAAAGTTATTCTTATGTTTACTTTATAAAAACCAGTAAACATTCCATAGCAAAAAGACACGTGTACCACAACCTAAAAGGGGACGTTTTTATTATACTAAAAGGTCTATTACTTGCTGAAAAATATGAAGATGACAGAAGGGATGTACACAAGAAGATTGTAGACAACAGGTTTTTTAGCAAAGTTTTGATCATGTTGATAATTTATATGTTATAAGCTATAGTATTAGTGACTCACACAATCTTGAAAACATACAAAAATGATCTTTCCCAAAGAAGAGAGGTGATAGAGGAAGAGCTTGGGAAAGTTGAGCCAAGACATGGAGAGGGTGAGTGTGTGCTGGTTCTCAAATGCCCATGTGCGCTTCTATGTCAGAGAGTGTGTGTGTACGTCCACCCTGTTGTGTGGTGGACAAGTCAGTGCAGTGCGGAGCCAGCGAACCCTGGGATCAATGCATCTGTTCTCTGCTTACACAGAACACAAGCTGAACGTCCACTCGCCTTATCTGTCAACTCTCAGTACTCACAACACTAATCCCATCAGATTCTCTACATAAAAATAAGATTTCATCTAAACATAAATTACTTAAATATGATTTCATCTAAATCATTTCTTTCCAAACTGTTTAGTGAAACTGATATATATGCATGTCTGAACTAAGCATTGAATGCATTGACTTGAGAATGCTTTTAAATTAAAACAATTTTGATTCAACTTCATTTGAGGTAGCAAACAGGATGCAGAATTCAGATGCAATTCACATTTGAATGTAAAGTCGTGCGATTAAAATAAACTGAAATTCAAATAAATTCATGTCACTGTAATTTTTAAGTAGAAAAGCAAACTTTACCAAGACAAACTCTGAAGACATTTTTGAGAAAAAGTTCAAAAAGAATTTTGAATTTTGCAGGTTGATTGACATACAATAGAGATAAAGGGATGGATGGATGGATGGATGGATGGATGGATAGATAGGTTGGTTGGTTGGTTGGTTGGTTGGTTGGTTGGTTGGTTGGTTGGTTGATTGATTGACTGATTGATTGATTCTTCTTGAATTGAGTTTCTCACTGGCAAGCACCAATTACATTTTCTTTTTTCTTTAATATCAGTTGCATTTGCATTTAGTTGCAGACATTTATTCTCTATACAAAAGCAGAAGGATGACCGCTTGTTTCAGTTTTACTCTCAGCAACTGCATAACAACACCCAGACAAAGACTTACAAGACACTAGCACCACTTGTTTTCTTCAGAAAGTGTGTGTTTTTTTGTTGTTGAACAGAATGTAAGATTTTTTTCTGTGTGTAGCAGGGTGAGCAAACAGGTCAAATCAGCAGTCAAACAGACGTTTCTAAACAGATGTTGTCTTAATCTCCACTACGGCACGAACATTCAACTCACATCCACACCAAACACACACAATATTTGTTACACAGATGCACACAAAAATGTCTCACAAACACACCAGGTGAAAAATACACTTTAGTAGAGGTGGGACTGAAACATTTCAACAGTTGATGTGAGGAATTACATTACATTCATTATGTTGTCTAGGATCAGCTAATGCAACAGAACGACATTCAATCTTTGCACAGATACAGTGAATGAATTAGACTGGGGCAGTAGTGCTGTTCTTGCTGGCAGTATAATGAATTGATGTGGTTTTATGAAGATGACGCTGAAAGCCATAATGACAGTGCCGTAAATTCAATGACTGTTTGAGCTATGGCTGTTCACCCAAAAATTAAAATTCTGGCATCATTTATTCTACATCCCATCCTACCCAATATTTACTCATCCTCATGTAGTTTAAAGCCATTTCTTTTGTGAACCTTAACAGGAGATGTTCATGCTGCTCTTGAGTCTACACTCTAAAGAAAAATGGTTCTAAACAGTACCAAATTAGGGTTCTTCGGCTTGTAACAATAGCAGAACCTTTTTTTGGTGCTAAATCGGACAGTCTATCTGAATTGAATGGCTAAACTCCAGAAAACCAGAACTGGCTTTGACAGTTACAGATTTGAAAAACAAAAAGGCGGGAAAAAAGAACCCTAAACTCTAACACAAAGAACCATTTCAGCACGTAAAGAGTTCTTCAGGGTCATGCGGTTCTAAATAGAACAGTTACTACATGTAAAGAACCTTCAAAGAACCATCTTTTTTTAGAGTCTAGTTGACTTGTGTGCTATATTCCACATATTTGGAAATTGCATACAATAGCTTTTGTGGAACTGACCAAAACTAAAACCAGGAGTACCGGAAGTAATGCTAATGTTTCTTTTTGGGAGCTGTTCCTTTAAGACGGTTGCCTTGTCCAGTATTTTAAATGAGTGATTGGCTCTGCTCACACTGCTTGATGAGAGCTGTCTCTCAAGAACAACATCCAGTGCTGCATCACACCATACAGGACAATGCCTTGTCAGCAAGTTGTTACAGTATGTGTCGCCCAGAGCTGATCAGCTTAATGAAATGTTTGAATGACTTTAAACTGACTCCATCTGTGAGGAAAACTTGTTAACAACAGCAACATCACACACACTTAACAGCCATTCTCAAAATATTGCGACTTTCAGACTTTTTTATTATTATTATATTATGTCAAAAATGCAGCATGTGTTTTAACAATCACTTATGCTCAGAATAGCGTACTACCGTACAAAAATGCTAAATTAACTTTTTTTAATTCCAAGAATTAAATGTGCAATGTGAGGTCATGACTCATGAGATAAATGTAGTTTAATACTGTTTGAAACATTTCTGAAATAATTTTTTGTTACTATTTAAAAGTATACAGCATACAGTTTATGCTAGATAGGGTAGATAGATAGATAGATAGATAGATCTTTTTATATGAACTTGATTTAAAAAGGAGAGAGGTTAGTGATGCAAATGATTACAACCCAACATGATTACATGACAACCATGACACACCCGCTGTGGGACAGATGAAAAAGCAGAGCTTGCAAGATTGCTCCAAGGTCATGTAGGGGAAATTGTACATTTCTTAAACAACAAGCTCCCATGGCCACATAATCTGTCAATCAGTGTAATTCCTTTGAGAAACGGGCAGGAAATGAACATTTCTCCTTCAACTGCAGGTGGAAACGTGATTACGCACGTGTCTTTCAAAGTTCGGAAGCGGGGAACCTCCGTTGGCACGCTCAGGTGTTACTGTCAACAAAACACGTGCTTGTATTTGTATTCAGAATGCAATCCAAGTGCACCCTGTCCACTATAATGTCCTCTGGCAAAGAAGAAACACAACGCTGTAGGATGCAAAGAAAACAACAGCAAAAACCAAAGCTTATCCCTGCTCCCCTGCACTGCAGCATTAGACTCTTAGTGTGAATATTACATCTGTGATATGCAATATGTAACTTTTTACAAATGAATGCATTTGTAAATGTATATTTACAATTTGCATTTACAAAGTAGTTGTTTATTGTTCAGAGTTTGTTCAAATCAACCCTAAATTTTAATACTGTGCCTTGTTGGGGAGAGGAGTGCTATTACTTGTCATTGTGATCAAATTCATAATATTCAATTGACGGGCCAAAAATCCCCTAGACTAGACCCAAAAATGAAAATACTGTCATCATTTACTCACTCCCAAGTTGTTCCAAATCTGTATAAATTTCTTTGTTCTGCTAAACACAAAGGAAGATATTTTGAAGAAAGTGTGTAACCGGGCTGCTTTGGGGCACCATTGACTTCTATAGTCTAACCTGCATTTGTTACCTTTATGAGCTTTTTCTACCTGATCTAACCCTTAAATTTAGTTTTCATTGTATATCCTAATTTATTTAGCTTCATTTAATACGAACTTCACTGGTTCTTGTGGAAACTCAAACGTGCTGCGTAACACACGAGACTGAACCTCATTGGTTCTTGTGGAAGCTCAAAGGTCCTGCGTAACGAGAATGAACCTCATTGGTTCTTGCAGAAGCTCAAGCGTGCTGCATAACATACGAGAATGACCCTTATTGGTTCTTGTGGAAGCTCAAACGTGCTGTGTAACACATGAGAATGAACTTCATTGGTTCTTGAGGAAGCTCAAAAGGTTCTGCATAACATGACAATAAATCTCATTGGTTCTTGCTGAAGCTCAAACGTGCTGCGTAACACACGAGAACGAGCCTCATTGGTTCTTGCGGAAGGTCAAACGTGCTGCGTAACACATGAGAATGAACCTCACTGGTTCTTGAGGAAGCTCAAAAGGTTCTGCGTAACATAACAATAAACCTCATTGGTTCTTGCTGAAGCTCAAACGTGCCGCGTAACACAAGAATGAATTCATTAAAAATGTCTTAATTTGTGTTTCAAGGACGAACAAAAGTCTTGCGGGTTTGGAACGACATGAGGATGAGTAAATGATGATGGAATTTTCATTTTTTGTTGAAATAACCTTTTAAGTATAGTAGCATAAGGATATTTTTGTAAAATCAAGTAATTTTCACACTATGTGTACAGCTGTGTCCCTTCCCTGTGCAAGAGGTCACTGAAAGTTACTACGTTTTCAACACATGGCAGACTGAGGGGCGGATGGGTGTCAGTCCACAAGCCAGATTACAAAACAAAGTGGTATGTTTATACGCGGATTATTCTGTGCGAGTGGGTTTGTGGCAGTGCGAATTGGAGAAAGCGAGTGTTGTGCGTGAGCCGAGGGAAGCAGATACTCTGCTGTTAAAGCAGTCTGATGACATCTGGATGAGGGGAGATTCTGTGGCGGATGCCACAACCTCAGCTTAAGGCTGTCTTATCATGATCCCGCACTCCAAATAGCCCCCACACACACATATATGAACCTATGCACACAAAAAAACCCCAGTATGCTTTTGCTGCTCACCATAACGCAACATGCACTGGAGTTTAGCGTTAACAGTGGTGCCATATAAGATATATGGAGTCTACGACTACATGTGTCAAGTAAAATGGATCGTTGCCCCTGCAACACATTTTCAATTCCAGCGTAATCTGCTGCCTTTCAGATGTTATTACAGTTAAACAGCCTGGAAAAAATCCTCACTCTCACGCAAAAACAGACCAAAAAAAGAAAAAGAAAATCGGCTTGTTGTGCTAAGAAGGTTGACAGTGAGTGAGAAATGTGTTTGGGGGAAAGGATCTTGATGGATGGACTCTTTGCATCCTTCTAGGACTCTGGGTTAATAGAGATCTTTACAGAATGTCCTAGGCGCTGGTCCAGGACCAGATCTGTATCCTTTCTGATGGTCAAGATTAATGCTGATGAGAGAGAAGCAGTGTGAAGAATGTTGTAACCTTTGTTTCTTATATTTGGCCAAAATTTATATGATATATAATGAATGTATAAGGGGCAAGTGTATTTTTGATGCTGAAAACGGTCACTTTTTTTTTTCTTAGCTTATTTTTAGCACTTTCTTGCAGTTTTCGAAATGTGTAGTGTGTACAACAAAGCACCTGACCTTCTATTGGAAGTGTGATGAATCATACCCCCCCCTTCTTTTAATTACCCTTTTGCATTTTGCTGTTCATTAAAAGGTGTGACAAATTAATTTTTAGAAGTACAAATACTCCATGTGGCTTCTCAATGAAAAGCAGGTCATAAAAAATGCATGCATAATAATTAGAAAATGTTGTTTTGGTGGAGTAAGGCATGTCACACTGCAGGACACTTATGTGATTGTCATGTCACAGAACCCATGTATGAACTGATGATTCGTTATTTATTAGTTGATGTCATTAGTGTAATTAAGAGGAAAATAGATAGCCTCCATTTTTGTTAGTCTAAAATGCCAAAATAAACACTAAACAAGTTAGTCATGTTGTAGCAGTTAGCTAATAACTTCTAAAACTTCAGCGCACGTTTGTGCTAGAGTTTATGATGATCCATCAAATTGTGGAGCTTGTTGAGTGCTATTACTTTTCTTAGTGTCATTTATATGATTTACGCTTTGTGTACAGTAAAACACATAGAAGAAGGAACTAGAATGTCATAGAGACTTGTATTAGAATAGCTTGGAATAGTAAATTGCCAGCTAGCAGCCACTTAATATTGTACACATTAGCAATCGCATAGCAACATCCTGGCAACCACCCACAACACCTTAGCACTGTGTTGGCATGCACAGGCAAACACCACTCATATTTTGTTTAGATAATGTAAAAATCTAGTTGCAATTACATTAGGAATCTGCCAGTACAGATCAAGGTCAACGCTCTATTTTTATCTGGATCTTTGTGACTGCCAGTGACTAAAGATGTATTTTGATCTTTGATCTCTATTAAATGAGAAAGATAAAGAGAAATTCATTTTTATGCATTCAAATGCAGAATTTTTGGATGTATGAAAGTTCTAGCAAGCTGTACAATGTTGGATCAGTCACCTTGTGAGGCATTTGATTACCTGCAGCAGCTCTTAGAATCAGTCAGTGTCATGTTAAGCCAGCACGACTGCTGCATGACTGTGCTTTAATGAGTCTTAATGGCTCTTTAAAGGCTCGTTAAGCCACAGTCATGCAGCAGCCTTAATGAGCGCCCGGTGAGCACGTGCACATGCTAAAATACACTGTCAAACACAATACCACAAGAGAATCAGCAAAAGTCTATAGGCCAGTCATGTGTCATGATGCATAATGGGCTTTTCATTGGGGTCATTTTTAACCCTGGGTTAACATAATCCTAGGTTACCTTGTTCCATGATTCACTTTTTATACTTTACCTTGGGTTAATGATAATTCACACCTTATACCTTGGGCACCACAATTCAGAGTTAGCATCGCAAAGGCTCTGGAACAGGGATTCATATCCCAGGGATTAAAGTAGCCTTAACCTAGAGTTAAGCATAGTGTGATAAGTGCTTAAGAAGATGCAGGGAAACTAGAGAAACCCATGACATTGAGAGCATTGGTTTGTGGGTTCAGTTTAGATGGTCATGGTTTGAAAGGTTAGCATGGGTAGATACAGTACACTGCTGATACATGCTGTAACTACACTCTTCTGCATGCAAAAAGCACACAGCAAAATCCCCAGAGTTAAATCAACTCTGCTTGGAGTACATATGGTCCCTCTCTAAATAGTGTTAAAGTAACACTGAAGCAGAGTTAAAGTTAATGAGATAATTAAGCGATTAATTAAGTGATGATTGAGCATTAGTGATGAACACCTGCTGTTAACAAGCAGAATATCTTAAGAAAAGAGAAACACAAAAACTACAACTGACTTTAAACCTGTTTCAGTGTTACTTTAACACTATTTAGAGAGGGACCATATGTACTCTAAGCAGAGCTGATTTAACTCTGGGGATTTTGCTGTGCATCTTTCTCCATTGATGGCAAGAAATAACTGGATATTCTGACTAAGTAAATTTATGTAAATCATAATTCACATTTCATTATGTTATAGTAGATTTTTTATATAGATGTTTTGGCAGTGACTGTACGGTTAGGCTCCGGTACTGTGTGCAATCTTGTAATGCCATCATCCAATCACTGTTATGACCAGCATTTTTCATTGTTTAACAATTAAAAACTGTATTCAACAGAAAAAGAATGTTAAAATGCTTTAGTTGAAATATGCTAATTAGTTAACCGCAACATAAAAAAGTATTTTGGAAGTAAAATCACTATCTATCTATCTATCTATCATCTATCTATCTATCTATCTATCTATCTATCTGTAAAAACTGTATTCAACAGAAAAAGAATGTTAAAATGCTTTAGTTGAAATATGCTAATTAGTTAACCGCAACATAAAAAAGTATTTTGGAAGTAAAATCACTATCTATCTATCTATCTATCTATCTATCTATCTATCTGTAAAAACTGTATTCAACAGAAAAAGAATGTTAAAATGCTTTAGTTGAAATATGCTAATTAGTTAACCGCAACATAAAAAAGTATTTTGGAAGTAAAATCACTATCTATCTATCTATCTATCTATCTATCTATCTATCTATCTATCTATCTATCTGTCTATCTGTCTGTCTGTCTGTCTGTCTATCATTTTGTCTATCTATCTATCTATATCTATCTATCATCTATCTATCATTTTGTCTGTCTGTCCTTCATCTATCTATCTATCTATCTATCTATCTATCTATCTATCTATCTATCTATCTGTCTATCATTTTGTCCTTCATCTATCTATCTATCTATCTATCTATCTATCTATCTGTCTATCATTTTGTCTATCTATCTATCTATCAATCATTTTGTCCTTCTATCTATCATTTTGTCCTTCTATCTATCTATCTATCTATCTATCTATCTATCTATCTATCTATCATTTTGTCTATCTACCTATCTATCTATCAAGAAATGACAATGAGTTTTTTTGCATTGCTGTATTGACAATTGAAAGTGGAGTGGTTATTTGTCATTAAACTAATGTCACTTTTATTATTATATTATATTATATTATATTATATTATACTATGTTTTTATGTCATTTGATGTTATTTAGCTAATATTTATTTCATTACTTTAGTGTCAATTGCCCTGATAAATCCGGCAATACCGTACAGTACAGTCTGCTGCCTGCAACCTGGAAGACACTGTGGAGCCTGAGAGCCATAACAAATGGATGCGGGCGGAATAGAGAGAAAGTATATGTGCGCATTATTGTGACAGCTTGTTACTGATGTTTATCACGAGGCCATAATGACAGGCATCATTTAATCAAGACAACACAAGTAAATATGAACCTGGAGATTGTCAGGGTCGATGACAGACAGTCGGATGTTGAGTTACGATAGCTAAGAGGTGAAATCTGATGGCAGGCTGCAGTTTAAACATTTGTTAGCGCCACAGTCACGAAGATTCAGATTAAAATGGAGCGCTGACCTTGATCTGATGTGACAATAACGGCGCCTGTTTATTGACTCGGCTGTTTGTCCAAAAATGAGATCAGTGAAGGTGCGTGTAATTTGAAATTACCTTTTCAAATCCCCTACATGTCCATGAGCATTTTTATGGGAACAGTTTTCTAAGCAAGTTGCTTAACCAAATTTTACCCAAACACTTAAACTTTTTTTTTTTTTTTTTTTTTGCATTATAGTAATGGCAATCAGGAAATGTTGATTCCTATATTATATTATATTAATCTGCAATATATAGTGATTATAATATGTAAAGCTACACAGGATGTTAAAGAGTCTTTTGGCTCTATTTTTGGCAGTATGCTGTAATTCTTGTGCAATATTCAATTTTATTTCATCTGATAGGTCAAGCACAGGAAGAGAAGATTTTTGAGAGCTTAATACATTGGCCTAGTACTCCCTTTTTTCCTCTTCATATTACAGTCAACTCTAGTGGATATGTGGCTTGTCAAGTAGGGAGTTATGGGAAGGAGTGAATCTTTAAATGTCACTGTACCATTATGAGGAATTTGACGGAATCGGAGTGTGATGGAACCGGAGTTGGAATATAATTCTCTTTGACATATCAAAGGTCCAGAAAGCTGCAAATGAATGGAAAATTAGCACAAGAAAGAATGGAAATACTTTCCTGAGAATGATTCTTTTTAGAAATGTATAGTTCCTCCTAATGTGTGAAGACTTTAATGGGAATTTTTAATGGGATTATTTTTAAATGTTTAAACTGCAGTGACAATGACCTTGAGGTTACCAATTTTAAAAGCGTCAGAACTTAAAAAAACAGATTTCAGCTCTGAAACAGGTTGAGCTTACAGAAATATGTAGGGCTATTTTGGTAGTCTTGTTAAAATTGATGTATGGTATCAATAGCAATCAATAAGAACTTTGTGATTGTGGCTTTTCTTCCTTCTATCATCCACTAGAGGGTGATGAACACTTTTTTGAGGTTTGAAGCACTGTATTAAGTTCATGCTGTTAGAGATTTGATCAGGCCTGCAGTATGCACACATAATCTCCATATTATTTTTTTGCTCAACACATTGCACAAACAATGTCCAAAAAAAGAGTGGTAGCGGATAAGGAACCGAATATGGGAGAGAGTCAAGCTTGATGGGTAACTTCATGCCAAGATGGATCTGCGGTTGGTACTTTGATCTAATCTGGTCTATGTTCTCAGAGGCAGCCCTGACTTACAGAGAGCCAAATCAGAGAGGTCACTAATCTGAGCAGACACACAAACTTTCTAATGATAGCTGCTCGGGACAGGCAAGGACAGTGACACATATTAAACCCACAGAGGGAGTGAGAAAATAAAATAGTGTGAGAGAGAGGAGGGGAAATGGAATATAAATTATAGACTTGTAGATTGGTAGACTGGATTACAACTCTTAAAGGTGAAGTGTTTTATCCGTGTGCCACTAGAGTCAGCAAAGGGAGTTGGAAAAATGATGATTGTTGTTTCTGGATAATTTCCCCTGTGTTCCGTTATTGGTAGGACAGATTGTCCCACCCACAAATGTATGTTGGTTGAGCCTTTGCTTCTGTATTGGGCTAGTTGGGTTACTCAAACGAACAGAGCCAGTGTTTGTTTCTCAGGGAAAACAACCTACAAATTGCTTGTTTATCGCTCTCTTTGCATATTAAAGGTGCAGTAAGTGATTTCTGAGGAACATGTTGAACACTGTTGATATGTGAAATTAACCCAAGCAAATACAAAGCAAGATCACATAATGCAAGATAGGATGTCTCTTTATCATAGCTGAAGTAAAGCCAAATAATGCTTCAGGAAAAATAAAGCAAAGATGACAAACAAAAGACAAGGAAAAACAAAAAATGAACATACAGTACACAAGAGAATATGCATGCAAGAGTTGGTTGTTAAGGTCCTGATATACTTCAAACGAAATCGAAGAACGTACTGATGTGACGTCATTTCGAACAAAATCAGGCCAAAACGAAGTTCGTTTTGTGTTTGTTTTGGGAGTTTGAAATGGCTTGCCAAAGCGAACTCTAAGAAAAAGTTCTCTTCAGCTGCAAAACACCTTTGTACTACTATTGGTCCATGACGTAACGTAATAGGAGGTGTGCGCTGAGGCTCCTCCTTCTTTCACATGGAGCTCTTTTCTGACTCATTTCGTCTGTTGTGTCCGTCGAGGTAAGATCTCCGCAGGTGAAAACATGAACACACTGAATAGCCGCTTTATAGTAGAAAATCAAGTTGTGCTTCTGATGAAATGAGGCACTGTTTGATTCTGTAAAGCTGTTTGCTTTTCAAGCAATCTATTGAATAAAGTGCTATATAAATAAAAATGACATGACTTTACTGGAGTGCTATTTTGCAGAGCTTGTGCTAACATACCCATGTTGTTATGATCAGATGCTTTTCTTATGCTTTCTATTAAAAGATGCTTGCTTTTTTTTTTTTTTTAATTTTTGTTGTGTTTATTTTGTTACAGCACATATTTACATATTCATCTAAACGAATAAACAAAGAACGAAAAAGAACTTCGCCGTGTGTATATTGGGGCCTTTAGCCACCAGCAGCACAGCATCTCTAGACAAACAATGACACTCAAAACTGTCCTGTTACTAGAGCTAACATTACAACAACAGCATATCTTGGTTCTGTGAAACGTCGCAAAACCAATGTTACTCACGTATGGAACAGAAACAATGCAACCTCGGCGTCCGTTTTCCCACTTCGTTCTCTCCAGCACTGGAAAGCTTTTCTAATTTAATGCGGGTCTTAAAGCCCTTGCCTGATCATAACCCTTCTTTTTCCAGTGATATTCTTCTGATCTTTTCTGTTTTGTAATGTCTCTCAGCCATCTCTCTTTCTACACTCTCTCTCCTCCCCCATCATGAGTGGACACGCCCCCTACCGCTGATTGGCTACAAGTGTGTTGTGCTGCTTGGTCCGATCCAATTTCACCAGGGTTTCTCAGAAATCGCTTACTGCACCTTTAAGCTTGTATAGAAAGAAAATATTTTTATGTTGTGGCAAGCTGTGTATTTTAGCTCCAAACTGCAGATTATAGGGATGCAGATGGCTTTTAAATATTTTGAAAGCTGCAGTTGTCCCAAACATATTACCTCAAAATTAAAAGTAAAAAATCATTTGGTATAAAAAATGAGGAATATTTTTTTTAGGACTTCTAAGATTTTATTTTTTAGTGGTAAATAAATACATACATACATACATACATATAAATAAATAAATACATTCATTCATTCATTCTGTATAAATGATTTAAATATAGGATTTTTGCATAACTATATTGAGAACTAGAAGTCATGAAAATAATGTCACTTTATTATTATATTATATTATATTAATTTTTGAATGTTAATACATTCATAAATTGCATACATTTTAATTATTTAGTTTTTTAATGTAGTTATGATGCAATGTGACATTCTAGAAAGGTTTTGTGGGATTCAACAGTAACACTTTAATTCTCATTTTTACTTTTAGTTACTTTTAGTTACTTATTTAGTTTTATTTTATTTTAGTTACTTATTTAGTTACTTATTCTCACTTTTAGTTACTTATTAGCTTATTAGTATTTATAAAGCACAAATTAATGCCTTATTCTGCATGACCAGATTACACATCCCTTAACCCTACCCTGTTCCTAAACTTAACCACTACAACATCTACCTTACTAACTATTAATAAGCAGAAAATAAGGAGTTTATTGAGGCAAACGTCGTAGTTAATAGTGAATATGTGTTCTCCATACTAAAGTGTTACTGATTTAACCCAGAAGTGGAAAGGAAGTCACTTAATTTCTGATGAACATCAGTCAAGACGTTTAAAAAACCGTTTGATTCTGCAACCCTATTAACTCATGTACATCACAATTCATTGTACGTGTGGACTTATGAATAATGCACCACACCGTCTGCATTCACATCAGTTATAGTAGCAATTTATATCAATAAATTGCTGAACATTTCTCACAGCTGTTACAGCAAACGAGTAAATGTAATCAATCAACCAAACAGACAAGCTTGTGCATTGAAATTAGTGTGTAGCCAGTGCACTCGTATGTCAGAGCTATTGGGAAAAAAATGAGATTGTGCCTGTTTACTTTTTGTTCCACTTGATGGATATTTGTGTATGGGTAACAAGGCCATGCGGACTGTGTGTCGTGCGTCTCTTTCCTCCGAGTAAGCATGCATGTTTAATCTGCCAACTGCTGTGTTGAAATCTGTCACTGTCGCTGTATAAAATGCTCCACCGTGCTTTAGCTCGTGTTTACCAATAATGTGCTTTAATCAAATTCACCACATTTTAATATGGTTCATTTGTCTGTTTGACATATACCTGAATTAAAAGGCCATATCGACAAAAGCAAAGCGTTTGATTAGGTCACTGATGAGCCATTTGGCCAATCTGTTAAATTTTGTACTCCTCTGTTTATCAATAATTCATTGTGTAGCAGAACTTGTTCTATCTAGTAAGGGATATCTTACCCAAAAATGAATATTCTGTCGTAATTTACAGTAGAAAGAAAGTCAAAGTGACTGAATTTTCAGTTTTGAGTGAACTATCCCCTTGTGGTTAACACAAACTGTAGAAATAGGCCAGTTTCATGGTAATAACATGGTAATAACAAGTTGAGATGTCCAGTTGTTTGATGTTAAAATATCCTCTGTTACAATTATTTCTGAGTATATTTATATATCAGAAATATACACTACTCTTCAAAAGTTTGGCATATTAGAGTGATTTCTGAAGAATGTGACACTGAAAACTGGAGTAATGATGTTGAAAATTCAGTTTGCATCACAGGAATAAATTACATTTTAAAATATATTCAAATATAATGTTTTTAAAAAAAAACTGTAATAATATCTCACAATATTATTGTTTTTAAATGTATTTTTTATCATATAAATGCAGCCTTGGTGAGCATAAGAGACTTCTTTCAAAACCATAAAAAAATTTAACTAACCTTAAACCTTTTGTAGTGTATATATATGAAACATAACATGTGAACCTACTGTACAGGGTCGGTGCAGGAATAAAGGCATTACAGCATGCTTCTGTGCCACACGAGACCATCAGATGAGGTGACACCATCAGGCCGCGAAGCATGACATACTAGGGGGGATTACGGAGGGATTACATGGTGTCTGGCTCATGAGACACTGTAAATTTGGTCAGCATGTTAAAAGTGGCATCTCCACAGCACTCGCCTCCAGGCGGCCGGACAGCTAAAGCCATTCAAAGACCTGAATCCCTTTAAAAACAGTGCTGAGTCTGACGGATAACCCTACGCCTCAATATGGATGCTGTTCAAGGATCGCTGCTTTGATATTGCTGGATCTGAGACTCAGAGTGTAAAGGAAGATTGGGCGAGTTATAAATGGAAGATGATAAATGAAAGCTCAAATGAACTTCAATTTTACATCAAATGTTTTTCTATCCATATTGGCAGCTTAAAACATTCTTTAAAACCCAATAACGTAACTTTAGTGCCACTGTTTTTAGCATCTATTGCCTATTGACTTTTTATTTCAGGGATTATGTTAGACGCTCTGCAAAAATAAAGGCCAAAAAGGCGCACAAGTTAGGGGTCATAAATCCCCACATTCTCCATTTGTTGAGAAAAGGAGATTTTTTTTTTTTCATAGTGCCCGCCATCTGTTTGATGTGAGAGAGCGGTGGCTCTTAGTACAGCAGCTGGACAACCCAGTGACTCCCGAGCATGACTGTAAACGTGCAGTACAACTCTAATGGCCTCTAACGTTTAATACAAAAATAGTTCTAAAAGGTTTGCTTGATACGTTAATGCTGACTGACAACAGAATGGCTCTGATGTCTGGATTATGAAGAATTATGGCAATGTTGTTACATGGATGAAACTGATCCTTTTACAGTACCACACCTTTTGCTCTGTGTGTGCACAACAGTTAAATTCCATCTGTATTTTTAGTTTGCAAATTATACACTTTAAAACTTGACCTTGAGGTCAACATTAAACCATTTTACTTCTTTTTATCAGTCTTATGACCATTTTATCCATCAATTTATCCATTGGAATTTTTTCAGATCACGAAAAGTGGGAGTTAGTTAGCCAAAAAGTCATTTCAGAGTCTGGAAAAGTTTTTACATAGATTACAAAGCATTCTTTTTTTGGAAATAATGTGCACCAATGAATCAGGAGCAATATGACCATGAAAATGTTTTAAGAAAGTAAATAGACTCAATTATGACTTTCGATCTGACTCTTAAAATTATACTCTAAAAAATGCTGGGTTAAAAACAACATAAGTTGGGTTGAAAATGGACAAACCCAGTGATTGGGTTATTTTAACCCAGTGGTTCAAACTATTAAAGGTTAAATATTGCTTGCTTAAAATGAACCCAAAGTATTTTGGAAATTAACATTAATTAATATACTTAATAAATGAACATTTATTAATAAGTTTAATGAATAATAACTAAACATTTATTAAATTGCTTGTTAATAAATGTTCACCTTTTGATTATTATTTTTGCCTCTAGTAACTATGTGTCTATTTTTGGGTTCATTTCAAACCAGCTATATAGTAATTTTTAAACAATAGTTGGGTTAAATAAAATTTACATTTAACCCAACTGCTGGGTTTGTCAATTTTCAACCCAACTAGGGTTGTTTTTAACCCAGCATTTTTTTAGAGTGTATTTTATTTAGATGTTAAGGCCAACATGCAACAGCATTCGCAATTTTGCTGCACATTTTACATCTGTAATCTGATGTATTTCTGAGTGATAATATTTAATGAGAAAAAATGTGAGGTGGAACTCCATTTAATCCGTTAGGAATTAATTGGATGGTGAAATGTTGGCATAACAAGCTAGAATGAAGGTTGATGGAGGAAATGGTAAGAAAAGTTGCTTCAGAATTTCTTTGAGAAAACATTTAACGTACTTTAAAGGATAGTTTACCCAAAAACAAAAACTCTGTTGAACACAAAGGAAGATATTTGGAAGAATGTCAGTAACCAAACAGATCCTACTACCGTAGTAGGAAATATCTTCTTTTGTGTTCAGCAGAAGAAAGAAATTCATACAGGTTTGGAACTACTTGAGGGTGAGTAAATGATGACAGAATTTTCATTTTTGGGTGAAATATCCCTTTAAGTAGCTATTTCTACCTACCTTATGTTTTTGTGTAACCTAGTTATATGGTTAGGCTGATTAAGTCATACTGAATAATATTTTTTTGTGTTGAACGAAATCAATTTATGAAGTGCAATCTGCTGAGTTTCATTGCATGCAATCCAAATTCTTTTTTCACCTGTAAATCTATGATAAAGTAACCAAAAAATCAATGTCAAAGTAGTGTCTTCCTTTCACAAACATTTGTTTTGACTTCTTTCTGTAGTGCTTCAAACCTTCATTAGGAGGTCAACCACTATTAAACCTCACCATCCCCTGTAATTCACGGCCATTTGTGTTTCCTTCCATCTAGGCAGTAGGCGACTGAGATGGGCGTTCATCTAGGCTGTCTCAGCGACACACTGTGGCTGCCGTTGCTGCTGCTGCTGTCTGTCTGCTCCGCCCCCCGCTGCCAGTGCCGACCGTTCGGGATGGTTGAGCCCACCGTGAATGTGGCGGTGGTGTTCAGCGGCTCTGCCTACCAGTTAGAGATCAAAGGGCGACTGAGCCGGGAGAACTTCCTGGACCTGCCGCTGGAGGTGAACCCCATCACTGTGCTGGTGAACAACACCAACCCGCGCACTCTACTGACGCGCATCTGCGACACGCTGGCTGCTAACAGGGTGCACGGGGTGGTCTTTGAAGATAACATTGGGTCCGAGGCCGTGGCACAGATCCTGGACTTCATCTCCACGCAGACAGCCGTGCCCATAGTGGGAATCAGTGGGGGATCTGCCGTCGTCCTGCCTCACAAGGTCAGACTCGAGCACAGTGCCAGTTTCTGAAGTCGCTTGACCTGGATGGGTAAACTCTGATTTTTGGGTGTTCATGCTGAGATTAGATTCCCTCAGAGTTCTTTCACGGTCTACATCAAAGATTCGTAAGGGAAAATGTACAGTTAGCATCCAAAGAAACCCTGACAGGGTCATCAAGACCCTGATGTGAAGTGGAGAGGTCTTGAATCACCCAGAAGGGGTTTATTTTTGGCTGACTGCACATTATCTCACTAATTACATGGCTGCTTAGCAAATATATAAATAAATGGATATGAAATATTGATTTGAGATGAAATAATGTTATTATTTTAGAAGAAAGAGAGTGCCATGAGAGCACAGCTATGGAGAAAACTAGGGACAGTGGTCCGATATACTGTAAAGTTTAATGGTAATTACAGAAATGTTTGACCCCAGAATCAAGTATTCATAATAGCATTTATTGTGTCATAAAATAAAAATCCCTACAAAATGACTTAAGGGCTGTTTTCACATCTGTTTCACATTTTACTTGTATTCATATAACTCAAAACAGTAGAGCATGGCGCTAGCAACAGCAATGTCATGGGTTTGATTCCCAGGGAGCGCGTGCCTTTATAAAAACATTTGAAAAATGCATAAATGTACTTTTTTGGGTCTGAAACTGTCGTATGTTAGCATCATCAACATGAGTAGCTTTCCTGTAGCTCAAACAGAAGAGCATGGCGTTAAAGGGATAGTTCACCCAAAAATGGAAATTTGATGTTTATCTGCTTACCCCCAGGGCATCCAAGATGTAGGTGACTTTGTTTCTTCAGTAGAACACAAATGATGATTTTTAATTCCAACCGTTGCGGTCTGTCAGTCGTATAATGCTTGTCAATGGGAACACCATCGATAAGAGTCAAAAAAACATGCACAGACAAATCCAAATTAAACCCTGCGGCTCGTGACAACACATTGAAGTCCTAAGACACGAAACGATCGGTTTGTGTGAGAAACCGAACAGTATTTATATCAATTTTTACCATTTTTTATTTATACTTGAATGAGTGCGAGACATCACTTTCGTTGTCAGAGCGCATTCAGACCTCACCAACCGGATGCTCAAGGCAGTTGGACATAGTGATGTTTTAGAGGTAAAAATTGATATAAATACTGTTCAGTTTCTCACACAAACCGATTGTTTCGTGTCTTAGGACATCAGTGTGTCATCATGAGCCGCAGGGTTTAATTTGGATTTGTCTGTGCATGTTTTTTTGACTCTTATAGATGGAGTTACCATTGACATGCATTATACGACTGACAGACCGCAACGGTTAGAGTTAAAAATCATCATTTGTGTTCTACTGAAGAAACAAAGTCACTTACATCTTGGATGCCCTGGGGGTAAGCAGATAAACATCAAATTTTCATTTCTGGGTGAACTATCCCTTTAACAACGGCAATGTCATGGGTTCGATTCCCATGGAATGCATGCACTTATAAAATTAATACCTTGAATACAGCGCAAGTTGCTGAAAAAAAAAACATTGGTAAAATCCATTAATGTTTGGGTCGAAACTACGGTACGTTTGCGTCATCAACATGAGTACCATTCCTGTAGCTCAAACAGAAGAGCATGGCGGTAACAATGGCAATGTCATGGGTTCGATACCCAGGGAGCGCATGCCCTTGTAAAAACGTTTGGAAAATGCATAAATGTACATTTGGGTATAAAACTGTGGTATGTTAGCAGCATCAACATCAGTAGCTTTCCTGTAGCTCAAACAGAAGAGCATGGCATTAACAACGCCAAGGCCGTAGGTACAATTCGCATGGAATGCATGCACTTATAAAGTTAATACCTTGAATACAGTGTAAGTTGCTAAAAAAAACATTTGTAAAATGCTTAAAGGTTTGGGTCGAAACTGCGGTACTTTGCGTCATCAACATGAGTACCATTCCTGTAGCTCAAACAGAAGAGTATGATGGCGCTAACATTCCCAGGGAATGCATGAATTGAAAAAATAAATAAATAAATTTAGAGCTTGAATGCAATGCAAATCGCTTTGGAAAAAAAAAAGTCTGCTTAATGCATAAATGTAAATGTTATGAAATGAGTACCACCATGAATGTGTCACGGGCAGGTGTTATAAGTAATGGCACAAAGACAGCCTTTAATACAATAATCCATGGAATATAGAGTAGAATAACAGGGGAAACACATCCACAACACTAAGATGAGACTGAAAAAAAAACAGGATATATACACAGGCTAAATGATTTAATTAATAGAACGACAGGTGAACGGAATAATTAATCAAAGGAACACACTAGAAAACTAGGTCACACAGCAAACAGAAATAAAGCACAAAGTTTACAACTATTGTTTACAACTGTTGCTAGGTAATGACTGTGTTATTTGTTGCCAATCAAAAAACACTTTCATGCCAACCAAACAAACCAATCTCTGACATCAAACATGTTTTGTTCTGCACCAAAAGCTCTAGTGTGAAAGCAGAATTAAATGGAGAAGCTGGTTGATTTAATTGGCCATTATAAACTTTGTTAATACAATACTCGTATGACTGAGCAATATGAGTCCCTGATGAAAAGTAATGAAAAAGTCAAATTAGGCACAAGCAGCAGTCTCTCAATGCTGAAATGTCTTGGGACACAGCATTGGGTTCAGTGTTAATTTCCAGAAACCCTTGTTTTTCAGCACCGCACTGAGGAAATAGTGGCAAATTAGAGAATCATCATTCATCATGTTTTCATTATTTACAAGCTCAGTTGGTTTCCCCTGCTTGAATATAGTTTGCCATGGGTTGGTTTTCCAAAGTTTTGTAGTGCAGTCAACATCATTAAGCTTTAATTTGCTTTACTTTATCTTTTTGGACATGATGTTCAGTGGCGAATAAATATGAAATCGATAATGCCACAATGACAGGCTGGAAATACAGTGCATTCAAATATTGATGCAGCAATCTGACTTTGAAAATAATTCTGTATCAGTTATTTGGCTTACATAATCCTGCAGAATTTGTCATATTTAATTTTAGTGTTTTTATTACATATTTCATAAAATAACTACCTCAAGAATACAGCTATGATCCGCACTCAAAATTTGAAATCGTTTTAGTTACTTTATTCCCCTGTGAAAAATGTAAAATAAAGCAACTAAAAAAATTTTGAGTGCGGATCATAGCTGTATTCTTGAAGTAATTAAAAAAGATGTACGCACAAAAATAGGATACATGGTATGAGACGAGAGAGTGTGGTGTAAATGACTCTATAAACTAACGAACTATAAAATAACTTAAATTAAATGGACCCTGCAAATTTTAGACCAATCAGATTGCAAATGTCTATTTTTTTGTCACAGTTTGTAGGCAGTCCATCATAGAAAACTACTGCGCACATATAAGAAGTAAGATACTTCTACACTCGACTTGACTGTATTATAACTTTTAAAGTAATTTATTTTTTCTAGAAGTTTGTCTAGAGTCTGTGGTTATTTGTGAAAGAGCCTGGATATGGATGACTCATTAGAGAACTATAATACATCAGGATAGCTCCAAGCAGCTCCATCTTCTTTCACCATGCGTCACTGTGTTGTTCAGACCACTGCAGTGAAACAGAGATCAGCTGACCTTTGCTTCAGTTCAAAATGGAGCAGCGAGGGACAGTAAATGATCTCTGTCTGTTTTATTGCTTCTATGCAAATGACTATGACATAGAGCAGTCCCAGGAATAAATATAGAAATATAATGTTTATTTAGGGCATCATATGAAGCTATAGACTGCTGACGTCTAGTTTATAGCATCTAGAGATCTGAAACTCTCGCTTTGTGATTCTGTAGCAGTATTTCATTTTATTTTATATTCAAAACACTCAGTGCACTAGAACAGAATATTCCTTGTTTTTAATGCTAAATCCTTATATCTGGCTATGAAAATCTTTATTACTGAAGAACTGCTGCGCATAACGGATAGCGGGAGAATATTGCAGGTCCAAATTTCAATAAATGTTATTGCATTTTCGACCAGACTGAAAAAAAAAGTACATTTTACGTATCTGAATGATAGATAGATTAGTGCTTACTGTATTGAAGTCATCAATTGAACCTGGAAACATATTTTAGAGAGTCTTTTGTTGTCTTTGAGGTGGTATTTTTGTGCATAATCATCCCACACTCCTTGCACGTTTATTAAATAGTTTATTTACGGTTGTTATGATCTGTATTTGTGGGAGACCATGTCATTTTGTGTTTATAGAGCTTATTGAGATAAAAATATAGGATTTCTTAGTTGGAGAATCAAAAGCGAATTACTCTCAATGGCTTTAATATTTATCCCACATTGTTTTGTGAGAGATTTTTTTTTTTTTTAATCGCAGTTGTTTTGTCTGTGATGTGTTTATTAACTTTAGTCTGGTACACTGTCAAAATCATGAGAATAGTAGTTTGTCATATTTTTTACCATCTTAAGACTTGCATTTATGGAAACATGAGTTTGCACAATAGATTAGGATATGCAATACCACTAGCCTATACAAAATGTACTTATACTTGTAAAGACATACTGCTGTAGTACGTGTGAAATGAATCCTAGGATGAGAGTTTAAAGGGTTGAACTATCATTTCATAGCTCTAAGTTTAAAGCTTTCATTGGCAGGCTGGCACAGCTGTACCCAGTGGACTGGTGACAGGCATCTCAGGTTCTGACTGATGAATGCCACCGTTACACCAGATGGCCTCCCTGCTGCCCACTTTTCCTGAATATAGTAAGACAGAGAAATTCCATCAGTCTCCCTCGCTGCAGTTCTGGTGGCCTAAATTGTCTCAATCTGAGGACTATGACGGCATTTTAGTGCCACGTTAAAATAAAATCATTGTGTATATATTCTAGGGTCATCAGTTTGTTTGTGGGTAGTATCTGTAATCAGTGGTACAAAGTGAATTTGATCTTCCACTATCTTAGTACATTGCCACGTTAAGTGTTTTTATAGTTGTTTTTCTTTGGGGAAGAAGTGCTTAGTGTAAAATAATAATCGTTCCTCTTGGTTTAATGTCATTTTTTGGCGGTAGATCATGTTTATGAAAAGGTAAATGTGAGTTTGGTTCTCCTTTGTCATTGTTTTTGTACATTAAAGGGTTAGTTCACCCAAAAATTAAAATCTGTCATTAATTACTCACCCTCATGTCGTTCCAAACCTATAAGACCTTTAAGACGTTCATCTTCGGAACACAAATTAAGATATTTTTGCCCAGAAAGCTACTAAAAACAGTTCATGTGACTACAGTGGTTCAACCTTAATGTTATGAAGCGACAAAAATACTTTTTGTGCGCCAAAAAAACGGACTTTATTCAACAATATCTAGTGATGGGCGATTTCAAAACACTGCTTCATGAAGCTTCAAAGCTTTACGAATCATTTGTTTCAAATCAGTGGTTTGGAGTGTGTATCAAACTGCCAAAGTCACGTGATTTCAGTAAACGAGGCTTTGTTACGTCGTAAGTGTTTCGAAATTTCAATGGTTCACCACTGGGAGGCGTAACTTTGGCAGTTTGATACACGCTCCGAACCACTGATTCGAAACAAAAGATTCGTAAAGCTTCGAAGCTTCATGAAGCAGTGTTTTGAAATCACTTGTCACTAGATATTGTTGAATAAAGTTGTTATTTTGTTTTTTTGGCGCACAAAAAGTATTCTTGTCGCTTCATAAGATTAAGGTTGAACCACTGTAGTCACATGGACTGTTTTAAATATGTCTTTAGTAGCTTTCTGTCCACTTTAATGTTACTTTATTTGAAACTTAACTGTCAAAATATTGAAACTTCTGATGTCACGGCAGCGCGGAAAGAATAAAATGCCACGCAGAGGACAGACGCGAAATGTATGGGGACTGGGGATCCATTTGTGTGTAATCTAAATGAGAAATAATTGCAGTGCTCAGGTCAACCAGTATAGAGTTAGAACCGGTAAATGCAGTGAAATGAACATTGGTCAGGAGTGTAATTTGAGTTCATTGGAGTTCACAAGTTTAGGTCATATTTTACTAGTCTGTATTCAGACTAGTAAACATTCAGGATGTCCACTAAAACAAAGTTCCACATCAAAATATAATCACATTTAAAACCGTAAAATCCAGTGTCCAATCAAACAAAACCATTGGCTAGACTGAAAGCACTCAAAACTGCAGGACAAAGGTCACTATGACTTTAAGACACATTTCCTTTAGAGTACTTACAATCAGTGGCTGATTAATAGAAATGACCTGGTATATGTAACCATAGTAACCTAAAATACTGCTGTGATAGTGTGGTGAGACAGACAAATGCAAATGTCCCACTTTTTCCATCTGGACTTTTTTTTATTATTACTCCGATATTGATTAACTGAGTTCTTTCACCTTCATCCAGTTTCCTGTTTATAAGATGTCTGCTTCAACAATAAAGCATAGAGGGATATTAGTCTAGAAACTAACTTTGCTCTGAGAGTTTTATGCTTCATGACAATTACAGCTTGTATCTCTCTTACTGAGCCAAACATACAGTAGTCATAGGGCTATTTTGGTCATCTGTTGCCTCGAAAAACAAAGGCAAAAACCTTTAGACATGCATGGCCATGCCTCTGATCCTACGCAACCACCTGAATCCAATTTAGTCAACAAAAATTCATTTATTTGGACTGTGTTGTTCTTGCGGGCCGGGTACAGAATCTAATCTCATAGCGAAGCGAGCATTCATACGTCAACCGTACGATGAGAATGAAATCATTGTGCGTTTCCTCTCAGCAGTCAATCATGGATCAATGTGGCGCTCATGCTGCTTTCGACTGCACAAGTGGCATAGACACTGAGAGATCTGGCAGACGCCGTTAACTGTTTTCAGGCAAGAGGAAATAGAATAGGATTTTTTTTTTTTTTGCCAATATATATGATTTCTTCATAAGTTGTATTGGTTCACTGTGTTTGTCTTGATATTTACTTTGCCTAGAAGCTCCTCAGAGACGCAGAGTAAGAGATTTGCTTTATCTGGCCATGCGCAGAGCCACAGGTCTGTGTGAGTTCAACACAGAGGACTCTCTATCTCTCACACACATGGAGGGACACACAGAGAGAAGTTTGCTTTGGAGATAAAGCATGCATACGCAGTTAAGCTGTTATATTTATCTTCTGACTGGACCAGGACACCTATAGTTGAGTAATGAGGGGAGATATCTAGAGAAAACCAGAGAGAAAGGGTGAAAAACTGAGTGTGCATGTGTGATTGTGGGTTAAAACATGATACATGGGCACTTTTTGCCTTGTGGATTTTTAGAAATTAAACTTCCTTAAAGGAACACTCCACTTTTTTTGAAAATAGGCTCATTTTCCAACTCCCCTAGAGTTAAACAGTTGAGTTTTACCGTTTTCGAATCCATTCAGCCGATCTCCGGGTCTGGCGGCACCACTTTTAGCATAGCTTAGCATAGTTCATTGAATCTGATTAGACCGTTAGCATCTCCTTAAAAAATGACCAAAGAGTTTCAATATTTTTCCTATTTAAAACTTGACTCTTCTGTAGTTACATCGTGTACTAAGACAGACGGAAAATGAAAAGTTGCGAAAAGTTGCGATTTTCTAGGCCGACGATTTTCTAGGCCGATGATGATATTACGCAGCGTCTCTCACAAATGTCTCCATGGTTGCAAGGCACGCTCCCTGTGCAAGCAGGGGGTCACAGGCGCTGCGTAATATCATCGCACCTGCTGCACCCATGGTACGGCAGCAAAGTTCCTTGATTATTACGCCGGAATGAGAGTATAGTTCCTAGCCATATCGGCAACTTTTCATTTTCCGTCGGTCTTACTACACGATGTAACTACAGAAGAGTCAAGTTTTAAATAGGAAAAATATTGAAACTCTTTGGTCATTTTTTAAGGAGATGCTAACGGTCTAATCAGATTCAATGAACTATGCTAAGCTATGCTAAAAGTGGTGCCGCCAGACCCGGAGATCGGCTGAATGGATTCGAAAATGGTAAAACTCAACTGTTTAACTCTAGGGGAGTTGGAAAATGAGCCTATTTTCAAAAAAAGTGGAGTGTTCCTTTAAAACACACTCCAGCATTGGGGGTACCACATAACAAGTAACGTGAGTTACGTAATCAGATTACTTTTTTTCAAGTAACTAGTAAAGTAACACATTACTTTTAAATTTACAACAAAATATCGGAGTTACTTTTTCAAATAAGTTACTTTGTTTTCCCATGTATTGATTGACAGCTCTCCTGTCACCATGTTGAGAGAAATAAAGTGCAGAGGTGTTGTGTGCGCTGTGTGAACATGATGGTTATTGTAGTTCTAGACTACAGTAAATGTGAACAAGCATTTACTCTCACTTGCACAAAAACATATTCAGCATTCCTCAAAATGTGTAAAAACAGTAAAATGCAAACTCAGAATATTACACAAACCTGTAATAATTTAATGTTAAATGACACAAATATACTCTATGTATTTAATATAAATTTATTACACTGTAAAAAAGAATTGTTGGTTTAACTTAAAAAAGTAAGTTACCTGGTTGCCTTAAAATTGTGAGTGCATTGAAATTAAAAATTTGAGTTAATACAATAAAGGCGATTGGTGTAATCAACAGAAACTCAAAATATTATGTTATCTGAACCACATTAATTTGATTTGACAAAAGAAAAAATGTTGTGATAACAAATCATGAAAATAATTTTTTACAGTGTACAGTTCGCTTCTGACCTTCAATGATCCAATTCAACTGTACTAATAAGCGAAAATGACTTAACTTTTTTTCTATTCTTCTGCAGTCCAGAATGGCAGCACAGCTGAAAGGTTTGTTTGAGCTGCGCCCTCTACTGTACAGGCATGAATTTGCATTTCCTTCAGCCTGAGGCTTATTAAGGCTTATTTCACACAATTATGGTGTGAAAGTCCGGAGCCCCACAAGACATGCAGGAAAAAAATAGTAGGCTAAATCGTGCGCACAATTTACTAATTCAGTCCCTCAATTTGCTTAATCGTGCACTATTTAGCAAATCAAGAGAACAAAATAGTAAATCATGTGCATGATAATTGAAAAAAGTAAAAACAAAACAAAGCAGTATACAGTAACGCAAAAGTAACAGAACTCATTAATTTTCATTAAAAGTAACTAAGTAGCACAATTAGTTACTTTTTTAGGGAGTAACTCAATATTGTAATGCATTACTTTTAAAAGTAACTTTCCCCAACACTGACACTCAAAAACACAAACTTCAAATAATTAAAAATTAAATAATATTTCACACTTTAATTTGACCAAATTATAGATTGATTAGAAATGACGCACAATAAATATATTTCATTGGTTACACTTTACAACAAGGGTTCATTCGTTAACATTAGTTAACTTGAGTTAACAAGTTAAAAGTGAACAATACTTCTATAGCAGTTATTAATTGTAGATTTGGTTATTCCTCACATTACATGTCTGATTTTTTTTATCTTTCTTTACTGGCAGTGTCGTCTCCTTGGTAAATAAGTACAGTAACTTTTAATTAAAACTTTTTCTTGGGGCAAAATTGTCATCACGGAGAATGACGCTGTGGGACATAATTTTCACACAAATATGGTTTGTATATTTCTTTTTTTAGATTATCATAGTTTGAAAAAATTATAATTCTTTTATGATGGATTTTCATAGTTTTACATTGAAAGTATGGGTCTGGAACAAGGGTAAAATGATAAGAATGCATTTAAAGAATAGTAAAAGTACATAAAGGCACAGTAAAAAGTGTAGCCTTTTTTTCTAATTCTATCTTTTTAAATAAAATATCAGTGTTCAAAACATTAGGAATTACTGTTTGGAAATTTTCCTAAATTCATAAAAATGGTCAAAGGAATGAATTTCTGAAATAATTTGAGTAGTGTTGCATGAAAGATGGCTTTAAGGCATTGCTATGTGAATGCTAACAGGGTCCATGGAAAAGTCCCTCTTTCAACGTCGTCTATTTTTGTGCCTTTTCTAATCTAACAGATGGAAATTGTAAGTCTGATCACTTAGAAAAGCAATTGAACACATCGTCTCAACAATCCACATGACATCTGTGGTGGTGAAAAATGCTATAGCATGTAGCTCAAATGAATTATTATTCGTCCTGTACAGACAGACATTGTCATGTTCACAGATAACACGTGTGTATCTTGGCAGAAACCATGATGTATTTATGGTTTGTTGGGTAACGACATGCACAAAATATGTTAAGAAGCATTAATACGGTGCAGGATCTGTTGGTGAATTCATCAGTGTTTCTCTGCAGTGTCCATGTGTTAATGATGAGGGTGGTAATCCTGTCCAAAGCTCTACGTTTAGATACGGCATGTGATGTCAGCAAAAGGGGGAGGGGCCTGGAGGGGAAGGAGAAAGAGGGGTCGTCATATTCTTTGAGTTACCAGCAATATTCTGCAGCACACATTTCCAACCAATCAAATACACTGCATATTGAGAGCAGAGAGACAGAAAAGTTACATTCATGACATGAGCTTGACATAATCTCCACTGACAATGCATTATCATCATTATGCAATACAATGTACCACTGCAGTCTATCCTCCATTCAATGCAGTTTGTGGTTTTGGCACATTACGTTGTTTCTCATTCAAATATACAGTATATATAATATACATTATTACATATTATTACACATTACATATATACTGTAATAATATTTAAAATTGTTACAATTTAAAATAACTCTTTTCCATTTTTATATATTTTGAAATGTGCCACATAGTGTCACATGATCCTTCAGAAATCATTCTAATATGCTGATTTGATGCTAAAGAAACATTTCTTATTACTGTTGAAAACTGTTGTGCTGCTTAATATTTTTGTGGAAACCTGTTACATTTTGAGTTTGTTTTTGATCTGTTTTTCTGTTCTGTTCATGCCTGAGTTTTTTGGTTAGTTTTCTAGTTTGTTAATTAGTTCAGTTCACCTTCCGTTCCATGCCTGTTTGCTCCTTGTTTAGTTCCCGTTGTTTGCTCGCTCTATTTATACTCACAATCTAGGTTCACCCATTTGTTCCATTATTAGTCGTGGTTTTTGCTGTTAAAGGTGGGGTAAGTCATTTTTCAAAAACACTGTTTGGAAGTTAGTTGGGCCAACACCAACAACAAACGTGTAACCAATCAGCATTAGGGGGCGTATGACGGTCGAGGAGACAGAATGAGCTAGAGGGAAATTTGAAGATAAACAGAAAGAGAAATGCAGAAAGAGAGATGAGACACGATACAAAAGAGCTCAAAAGAATATCACTGGAATGAAGGTTTATGACTGGGCAAGCGCTTTAGGACCCGCATTAATATTAGAAAAGCTTTCCAGCGCTGGAGAGAGGAAAACAGACGCGTTTGTTTGGGTTGATTTCAAATATCAACAATGTCCAACAGCGTTTTTGAAAATGGCTTAATCCACCTTTAAGTTGTATTGTTTCTCCTGCAATTCACTAGTCTTCTGTTGGTGAATTTAAATAAACTTTCCTTGGACTTTGGTTCCTGTTTGAGTGTGTCAGAACCATGATTCATATTTTCAGGATTGATGAATAGAAAGTTCAAAAGAACAGCATTTATATGACTAGAAATCTTTTAAATTTTTGTAACATTATAAAATATATATTTCTGTTTTGATTTATTTAAATTATATATAAATAATATTTATATTTTATTAAAAAAAGTCTTGAAGATGTTTCTCTTTACTTTTATACATCAAATATTAGATTCTGTATGCTGTCAACTTAATTAATTAAATAATAATTCAAGTAATATTTGAATAATTCCTTGTGGCTTTTACAATAAAAATATAGAGGGCAGATTTTTAATTTTGAAGTCAACATGTTCTCTTTTCCTTTTTTTCCCCCCTCAAACAAGTGGTTCTTACGGAGCCCCGCACATGACATGCAAGAAAAAAAATTAAATCGTGTGCACGATTTACTAATTCTTTCCCTCGATTTACTAAATCGTGCGCACGTTTTAGTAAATCGAGGGAACGAAATAGTAAATCGAGGGAACGAATTAATAAATCGTGTAAACGATTTAGCCTACTATTTTTTTCCTGCATGTCATGTCCGGGGCTCCGTAGGTTCTTTATACATGCACATATATAACTGCCTTTATATTTAAGGTTTCTGGTTCATCGTATTTGGGGGTCCCTGAAAACCCCTGCCATAGATGTGACAGCACTTTACCAAATGTTGTGGTATTGTACCTACAACTATCAGCTAACTTAATGCAAATACGATGCAATTTCTTCTGTAAGTTACATTTAAAATACAATTGGCTTAAAAATCTGTCAGAATCGATAACCTTAGACAATCTACTGACAGCAAACTGTAGTCATCCTGTCAGGGTTTCGTCTTCCACTGAAATGAGTCACTACTGATAAGGAGCTAATTAAGGTGATTTAAAAGTCTTTAGAACAGGAATCAAGGTGAAGACTCAAAGAACTGAAGGACACAGATGCAGATCTTTATAGTGATAAATATTGAGGTTGATCCTGTTAAAATGTTCCGACTCCCTGCGGTTCCATCGCAGACTTGAAGATTCAGATTTGCTGTCTGAGCTAGTTACGTGAAAATAGGCTTGTAATATAGTAATGGAACCAGCTTATAAATACCTAACCCTTTATATTGCTCTAACCGTTCTTTTGTTTCACACCTTGTACTTTTTTCTAATGCAATGGTCATTCAATGACACAAGCATTCAAGCATTGTGATTTTTAGAGCAGTTAAAGAGGTCAGCGAACAGGTGGAATAAACCGGAACATCTTCCGTTCGCAGCCTAATGAACAGGCTTACCCTACTTTCCCAATGCTTTTGTCTGAAGGACATCATGTGTAACACTGAAAGTCTCTCTCAGGAAACGGTTCAATATCCTCTGGTGGTAGCAGTTGGACTTCATGGAGAAAAACTCGGTCAAGTTTAGATTCAGTCACCATTACGAAATGATAAATGCTTTTATACACACTATAAATATCATCTAAGCTCTGCTGTTTATCTAAGAATGATGTTTTCAATCTTTTTTTCTTGTGGATAAACCTTTTATAACCAAATGTCATGTTCAGGCAGTCAGATATTTGCTCAGATTTCGGGAAGTTTCGGATATTTGACAGTTTAGTAGGTAGTGTATTCAAGATGACAGCTTATATTTTAGATAAAGTATAGCTCTTATTTCAGAGAAGTAGGCTAAATGTGTTTTTTGAACAAGAATCAAACAATTTTTGTTGCCTTTATATTCTTCACATGCCTTGTCTTTTACCTTATCATTTCTCTATGTAAATATGGATGAAATCACGCTTTGTGGACAAAATTGTAACAGCTATTATGTTTTAAAATTATATAATTGTTGTACATGGATGATTGAACATGCAACCTCTAAGTCAAAACATATTTCATCTGAATAGTATTGTGGAATGTAATTATGGGCCATATATAAGCAATGACTTTTTAATTGCCATGTAAAGTTTTTATTGTAAACTCATTTGCAGGGTGTGCTTTATTTGTGCCACATTAAGCACAATTAAAGAACGTTTATAAAACAAATAGTTACGGCTCTATAATTTCATTGGATGAGCTGCATTCAAAGTTGTTTTGAACGGTCATTATTCACATTTGACTGAATATCATTTTGATTCTATATTAATGTTAGGCTGTTGTTTGTTCAGATGATGATTATTATATTAATATAAACTTATATTAAATAAAATATTAATATTTAATAGTTAGTATACAATAGTAATACGTAATTGTTTTTATATTTAAGTTTGTTTATAATAATAACATTAATAACAATATAATAATAACAATAATGTTAATTATAAATTAGGATTATATATATATATATAATATTTTATGAATTATAATGATTGTATAACTTCTTAAATAATAATAATTATTATAATAATAAAATATACTTATATTTTCATTGGATGAGCTGCATTCAAAGTTGAATTCAAACCTGTGACTGAATTTCATATTCTATAATAATGCTTGAAGTTGTTGTCAGATGATGATGATGATTATTATTACTATATGAATATAAAATATAATAATGTTTCATAGTTAGTATGCTAAAGTAATTTAAGTTTTAATTTAATGCTAAAGTAACTATTGTTAGAATTATTATTATTAGTAGTAAACTATAAAAATGTATTAATATTATATACTTTATGTGTGTGTGTGTGTGTGTATATATATATATATATATATATATATAGAGAGAGAGAGAGAGAGAGAGAGAAATTTGACAATTAATGTTTTTGGTTTTATACCATAATAAAATTTTGGTTTTAACAGCCAAAAGCCATATGGAGAAATGTCAAGCTCTGACTTTTCTGTGTTTCTGGCAGGGTGACGGTTCTACCTTCCTTCAGCTGGGCTCTTCCATGGAGCAGCAGATCAATGGGATGTTCAAGATGATGGAGGAGTACAACTGGGACAGTTTCGTGGTGGTGACGAGCCTGTATCCAGGCTACGACACCTATGTGGACTACATCCGCTCCTTTATCGATACGTCTTACTTCCTCTGGGAGATGCAGGACATCTTGACGTTTGACATGTCGGCCGACGGCATGAACGACCTCCGTGCTCGCCGATTGCTTCAGCAGATCGATGCGCAAGTGCTGCTGGTGTACTGCTCGCACGATGAGGCCCAGTACCTATTCACCATGGCCAGGGAAGTGGGTTTGGTTGGTCCGGGGTATATCTGGTTTATCCCCAGTCTTGCGGTGGGAAACCCCAATATGTCTCCTCCAGACAGCTTCCCCATTGGATTGATCAGCATTATCACAGATCGCTGGAAGATGAGCTTGAGAAACAGAGTCAGGGATGGTGTAGCCATCGTCGTTAAAGCAGTGGAGAGCTTCCGCAAGCAGAGAGGGTTTATTCCTGATGGACACATGGATTGTCAGAGTCCGGTTCGGCCATCCACCAATGACAGTCTCTACAGGTGAGTTTTCAGAGTGGAGTTTTTGGTGGAGATATTACCCTCATGAAGTTACATTATCTCACAGAAGTGAGTACACCCCTCACATTTTTGTAAATATTTTATTATATCTTTTCATGTGACAACAATGAAGAAATGACACTTTTCTACAATGTAAAGTAGTGAGTGTACAGCTTGTATAACAGTGTAAATTTGCTGTCCCCTCAAAATAACTCAACACACAGCCATTAATGTCTAAACTGCCGGCTACAAAAGTGAGTACACCCCTAAGTAAAAATGTCCAAATTGGGCCCAATTAGCCATTTTCTCTCCCCGGTGTCATGTGACTTGTTAGTGTTACAAGGTCTCAGGTGTGAATGGGGAGCAGGTGTGTTAAATTTGGTGTTATCGCTCTCACTCTCTCATACTGGTCACTGGAAGTTCAACATGGCACCTCATGGCAAAGAACTCTCTGAGAATCTGGAAAAAAGAATTGTTGCTCTACATAAAGATGGTGTAGGCTATAAGAAGATTGCCAAGAAGTTGAGTGCACATGCTCAGCGTCATATCCAGAGGTTGTGTTTGGGAAATAGACATATGAGTGCTGCCAGCATTGCTGCAGAGGTTAAAGGGGTGGGGGGTCAGCCTGTCAGTGCTCAGACCATACGCCGCACACTGCATCAAATTGGTCTGCATGGCTGTTGTCCCAGAAGGAAGACTCTTCTAAAGATGATGCACAAGAAAGCCCGCAAACGGTTTGCTGAAGACAAGCAGACTAAGGACATGGATTACTGGAACCATGTCCTGTGGTCTGATGACACCAAGATAAACTTATTTGGTTGAGATGGTGTCAAGCGTGTGTGGCGGCAACCAGGTGAGGAGTACAAAGACAAGTGTGTCTTGCCTACAGTCAAGCATGGTGGTGGGAGTGTCATGGTCTGGGGCTGCATGAGTGCTGCCGGCACTGTGGAGCTACAGTTCACTGAGGGAACCATGAATGCCAACATGTACTGTGACATACTGAAGCAGAGCATGATCCCCTCCCTTCGGAGACTGGGATGCAGGGCAGTATCCCAACATGATAACGACCCCAAACACACCTCCAAGACGACCACTGCCTTGCTAAAGAAGCTGAGGGTACCTAAACCCTATTGAGCATCTGTGGGGCATCCTCAAACTGAAGGTGGAGGAGCGCAAGGTCTCTAACATCCACCAGCTCCGTGATGTCGTCATGGAGGAGTGGAAGGGGACTCCAGTGGCAACCTGTGAAGCTCTGGTGAACTCCATGCCCAAGAGGGTTAAGGCAGTGCTGGAAAATAATGGTGGCCACACAAAATATTGACACTTTGGGCCCAATTTGGACATTTTCACTTAGGGGTGTACTCACATTTGTGGCCAGCGGTTTAGACATTAATGGCTGTGTGTTGAGTTATTTTGAGGGGACAGCAAATGTACACTGTTACACAAGCTGTACACTCACTACTTTACATTGTAGCAAAGTGTCATTTCTTCAGTATTGTCACATGAAAAGATATAATAAAATATTTACAAAAATGTGAGGGGTGTACTCACTTCTGTGAGATACTGTATGATGTGATGATGTTTCATGAAGTTACGAGTGAAAACGTGACATAAATGCCATATCCATATATTATTTACATATGGGTCTTGCGGGGCTTTACGTACTGTACATGCTTGTTATATTCTACTCTGTGAGACCTTTCAAATGACATATGACACATGTAGTGTTGTCAAAAGTACCGATTTCAGTACCTGATATTTTAAAAATGTGACGCTTTGAGCACTGTTGAGTGGATTCGTAAACACCTCTGATTGGCCATTGTGTTCACACGCTCATCAGATATGTCTGTGATTGGCTTCAATGATCAACGCACAAGAGTGTTTGAAAGCACACAGAAGTGTTTGAATTTGAAAGCGCTTTGAAAGTGGGAGCGTTTGAAAGCAGCTTTTAACGCTTAATTATAAGCTGCTTTCAAACACTCCCATGTGTATCTGTGTAAGCTCTCAGTGAAGAGCATCAAAGATGTCTATTTACAACATGTTTCTGAAGCGTTGATCACATGAGCGTTGATGTCACATGAGCGCGTCAGCACAATGGCCAATCAGAGGTGTTTATGAATCCGCTCAACAATGCTCAAAGTGTCACATTTTTAAAATTTCAGTACCGACTTGGTACCGAAGTCTGTACTTTTGACAACACTAGACACATGACTATCTGAGCTGTATGATGTTTTTGACATATTACATTACATACATACAAGTACATTTTTTTTTATTTATAAGCACAAAACTTAGCACTACTTAGGAGTTAATCAAATTCGCTACATTGCATTGTGAAGTTTAAACTGTAAGCGTTCAAATGACACCTATTTTGTGTTGATCAAGGCAGTAGTTTTGAAAAATATGATTCTTATTCTTTTTGTAGCTAGGTGGCGCCTGTGGGCGGTACACTCCTGTTTTAGAGGTACTGCTCAGCACTCATTAAGAGTCAATCAAAATGATTTGGTGCAATAAAAATCTTGAGTTTCTAAGCTTTAAAACAATACCTATTTTGTGTTATTCAATTCAGTGGTTGCTTAGTAATTTGATTCAGATTTTTTTCGGGTGAGGGTGGGGGGAGAGGTGTAAGGGGTTAACAGGTAAAATGACTTGATAAAATGACTGATATTAAATATATATATGCACGCCACTGAACAGAAATAGGTATTAGAAATTAAGAAATAGTACTTAAAGTCCAACATCTGAGTACCTTTGACATGATATTTTAATGTACTTTGATTTAGGACCCACTAATCCTAATACCGCTTGCTGTATAGTTGGGATAGTAATTAATTGGGATGCAGCCATGGGAGAGATTTTGGGAGAGATTTTGAACCATAGATGGGGGGTATTTGGGAAATCCATGTGTACAAATGTGCTATGTTGTGAAATCTACGATAAGGTTACAAAAACTCCTGACCCAACGGGGTCGTATAAGCAAAATTAAGGTGGATAGATATAAAGTGACAGGAAAGTTTGAACTTCTGCCAACAGTTTTCTGTAGCAGGGCCAAAAACCAGGGTGCTCACTTTGCTGCACATTGCCCAGTCTGTGCCATCCGGATTTAGATACAGGGATCAGAGCGAAGATATAACGTGTGATGTGCCCTTTCTTGCCAGGGCTGCCCAAAAGAGCAATCTGGTACCATCTGTGCCAGGGAACACAACAAATCCTATTTCGTCAAAAAATGTTTTAATCATCCAAAGGGGGCCAGAGTTTGAGCAGCCGATGCAGAGAGAGGTGCTCCGTGTTTTGTGCAGCCCAAGGTCATTGGGTTGCAAATCATGCGGGAGATCTGTGAACATGTGTGTGCATTGCTGTGAGGAGATACCACAAGAGGTTTTTATACCAGTATCATGTATGTTGTTATTTTTTTCTAGAGCACATAACTATTGATTATAAACAAACATATATGTAGTTCAGTACTGAGAATTGTAGATAATAGCTCAGTCCCTGCTGAAAAAAACACCTTAAACCAGTCTAAACTGGTTTGCTGGCGTTACCTGTTCAAAAACACACCGTTTTTGTGTGTGTCCCTTTAAATGCAAATGAGCTGCTGCTTCCGGCCCCATTTCCAGAAGAGGACGGAGCTTTAACAGCTTGTGCTTTGGTTGCTCAACAACAACAAAACTGGAGAATCTCACGCAGCCAAAATGACGATTGTCAGTAACGGTGTTCAGCCTTACATTGTTCAAACCGGAGTCGGACACTGATGGAGAGACTCAGGAAGAAGTTACAACTTTTAGAATGCAACTGGACATTTCTGAACGGTTAGTGGATAAATTTATGTAGTTGCTGTGGAGTTGATTCAACTCATCGACTAGCATGTGCCGTCATGTTAACCTTTTGTGCAAATCTAGCGTTGAATTGACCCTCATTTGTGAAGCAGTCTGGCGTAAAATGACGGCATGGCAACATCACTCTACTACAACAACTCTACGCAGCCTAACATGGCCTCACCTCCTTTGTTGTGTGTTCTCGGGGGCAGGTGTAAATTTTAGGTTTAGTGATGTCACTAATATGGGAAGAAGCTCATTGTAGTCCCTACCAGCCGTTTGTTGTAGTCCTTAAAAAGTGATTTCTGGAAAATAAAATATCTCCCTTTGCATTGAACGTCGTAACTTTGCAGGGGTTGTTTATGCTCAAACAGCAATATTACACACTAACTAAAGTTAAAAAAGTGAAATCATAATCAAGGACCCTTTTAATTAAAAATTAACTATTTCACCTAGTGTTTGTTTGTGTGTATTTTTGTTCTTAGATCATTGCACCATTAGCTTAGCAGCATGCTAATGCCAAACTCTATGAAATAAATTGTGAGCTGATACTCCCAAAGTGCTATTTGAGCAAAGACTTGAAAATATTTAATTTCATCGTAAGCTTGGTGAACAGCTTTAGAGAATTTGATGTTTCCCCATTGAAAAAAATAGAAGCTGCATGACTGAAATAGCTGCCCGAGAGGCATTTCAAAGATGGCTGCCATGTGAAATGACTTGCCTGAAAGTTGCTATGTAGAACGTTCTAAATCATATGAAGTTACATGACAGTTAGCATACTATCTTAGAAACAGACGCCTTTGTAGGCAGCGAGGCAGCTTACTAGTTTTTGGAACAGAGCTGAACACATTAACATTCCCCCAGTAGAATGACTTCTTGACAATATAATCTTGTTTTTGAGAGGATTTATTTTCTCGTACTCATTCAGTTTTGGGACACAAAGATAAAAATGCCACTGAAATGAACTCGATCCAGAACAGTCACCCTCATTATTGATGGGCCGATTTTAATTAAGTCTGATTTTAATGCTCTTGCGATTAAGTCATTTTACCTGTTAATGAGATTACAGCAGATTATCAGATTACGCTGGCTTTTCACACAGATGACACTTAAGCGTGCCCATAATACTCAGGGGGCTTTCATCACCTCCGCTGGGACGCTGTGAGTGTGTGTGATGTGCATAGATGAGATGAGGCTGTCCAATATCCCACCCACAGTGAGACCGAATTATGGTGCATGATGAATCATGTGGCTGTAATTATCTGATTTAATAATGCTTTGAGCATAAGAGCAGATATTTTCAATAACATGAGCAGTGATGCAATGTTCAGTATCAAAAGTGTATCAGACTTTCAAAGTTCTAATTGAGTTTGTTTTGATAATATATTCCACTTGATCTGGGGTGCTGTGTAAACCTTAGCTGATAGACTACAATAATAATATATCAGTGCCAATGTGTAAAAAATAGTGAGTTTTTTGGGGGGGCAGGGGAAATTGCACTGTTTGATGTCTCTAATTGAGAGGATTCAGAAGATGTACCATTCACACTATAAAAGACAAAACAGCCCAGGTTCAAAGCTAAAATTATCAGTTCAAATTCCATAGAGACAGACAAAACATAATAGAAACCACAAAATCTGTCTGGAGTACAAACAGATGGACAAGAAATAAGCTAGATGATTGAACAGGTAACAATGTATAAAAATATATTTTACTTTTTCCAAAGAGAATGTTCTGAAGAGAAAAGAGTGGGTTCCGGAAGTAAAATCTCCATTCATTTTCTCTATAAGGAAACTGATTTTAAATGATAACTTATAAACCTTTAAAGACAGACCTACAGTGAGCTACAAGGTATTTAATCTATGGTATTTGCTTCTTTTGAAGCCATCAGCCCAAATTATTTCAACTTATTTTTAAAATAATCATGTTTAACAGTGGAATTTGTGGTAAAAAACTACATTACCCATGATGCTGTACAGAAAATTACACCAATCAGAATTGAAAAAAGCTAATATGTGTGTATATTTTTCAATAAACTTAAAATATATTGTTTTTATATATAATCAACATTTGTAAATGAGTAGTTTTATATTTCTCCATCGTTTTTAATTCGATTATGCTGTTTGCAATGCTTCATGGGATTGTAGTTTTTTCCCCTCACTAAAACCGTTAAGTACACAGTTTTGTACCTTTGTCTTTTTGTCCGATTTTCAAAAACGTCTTTGCTTCAAATGAAAGTTTGCAGTGTTGTGATTCACCTCGTACCCGATTGGCTTGGTTCATAGCTTATAACTCTTTAACAAAGACCATTTTAAATTCACTATGTGAAAAATGAATGAAAAAAATACTTCCAGAACCAGCGATGCTGAAAAAGGGGGCAGGCACTGTTGTACTCTATAGTCACTGCTAAGATGCTAGGGTGTTGCCAGAGTGTTGCTGTGTGGATACTGAGATGTTCTGAGTGGGTTTTAGCACATTGCTAATATGTAATTGTTAAGGTGCTCTGTGTGGTTGCAAGGTGTTTGCTTATTGGCCCAGATCAAAAAAGCCCACCTGCCACCCCCTAGATTTGTCTCAGTTAATTACATTTTATTGCTCAGTGGGTAAAAATCAAAGTCAGACCATTTATAACTGAACAATCTGGGACTTGAAGTAACATTTACAGTAGGTTTTAACTTGCTGAATTTGAATACTCAGGTTTAGAACTTTTTTAAACCCCTAACTCTAAACATTACAGTTTGGTAAATAACTTGTTCTGCATCATCTGCAGTGATAGTGATAGGTTTGTTAGCATGCAATGTTAGAAACAGATGCAACATTTTTCTGGTGGGATATGGGCTGATTTTCCTGAAGCTAATGAATTGAACTGACACAGAAGCTGCTCCACGCTGAGGTCTACGCTGTGTTTGGAAGCAGGCTGATTTAGAAGGCTACAGTGGAGAAGTGAAGGATCCAGAGCAAACTGAGAGACAGTGTCCTCTGGGAGGTACAAGTGGATGTGTTGGCATGGTTTGGGCATTTTCTATAGCTTTGGGAATTTGTTCCAGCAGAGAAGGTTTGAAAAGTTTTTTTTTTTTTTTTTTGAAAGCCCAACAATAATTACCAGGATGTTGTGAAACCCAGAGGGGCCAAAAGTCTGTCAAGAAGTCTGCTGCTATATGAGACCAGAGACAATGTGAGACAGACAGAAAAGTGGCTTGAAAACCTACAGACCACACAACATGAGCCGAATACACTCCTCCACTATGTTGCTAGGGTGTTCTGGGATTTTTTTTTTTTATTGCTTTGCTATGTTGTTCCTAGGACATTCTGGGTGTGTGTTACTATGCAGTTGCTAGGGTGTAATGGATGGTTTTACATGTGTTGCTTATGAGTGTTTTTATGTTGTTATGGGGTTGCTAGGGTGTTCTGGGAGGTTTTTAGTGCGTTGCTATGCAGTTACCTGGGTGTAATGGGTGGTTTTACGTGTGTTGCTATATATTGCTATGCGGTCGACAGCTTGGGTGTTATGAGTGTTTTTCTGTTGCTATGGGGTTGCTAGGGTGTTCTGGGAGGTTTTTAGTGCATTGCTATGCAGTTACTAGGGTGTAATGGACGGTTTTACGTGTGTTGCTATGCGTTAAAAAGCTTGGGTGTTATGAGTGTTTTTTATGTTGCTATGGGGTTACTAGGGTGTTCTGGGAGGTTTTTAGTGCGTTGCTATGCAGTAACTAGGGTGTAATGGGGGGTTTTATGTGTGTTGCTATGCGTTTTATAGCTTGGGTATGATGAGTGTTTTTTATGTTGCTATGGGGTTGCTAGGGTGTTCTGGGAGGTTTTTAGTGTGTTGCTATGCAGTTGCTAGGGTGTAATGGATGGTTTTACGTGTGTTGCTATGCGTTTTATAGCTTGGGTATGATGAGTGTTTTTTATGTTGCTATGGGGTTGCTAGGTTGTTCTGGGAGTTTTTTTAGTGCGTTGCTATGCAGTAACTAGGGTGTAATGGGGGGTTTTATGTGTGTTACTATGCGTTTTATAGCTTGGGTATGATGAGTGTTTTTTTATGTTGCTATGGGGTTGCTAGGTTGTTCTGGGAGTTTTTTAGTGCGTTGCTATGCAATAACTAGGGTGTAATGGATGGTTTTACGTGCGTTGTATGCGGTCGATAGCTTGGGTATGATGAGTGTTTTTTATGTTGCTATAGGATTGCTAGGGTGTTCTGGGAGGTTTTTAGTGTGTTGCTATGCAGTTGCTAGGGTGTAATGGATGGTTTTACGTGTGTTGCTATGCGGTCGATAGCTTGGGTGTTATGAGTGTTTTTATGTTGCTGTGGGGTTGCTAAGGTGTTCTGGTTCTAGGAGGTTTTTAGTCCGTTGCTATGCAGTAACTACTATGGGGTTGTTAGGGTGGGTATTCTGGGTGGTTTGTAGTATACTGCAGTGCAGTTGCTAGGATGTTCTTGTTGATTTTTAGTGTGTTACTATGCAGTTGCTTGGGTGTTCTAGGTGGAGTTTCCAAACATTTTTCAGAAAACATCTGTCTGACTCTTTTCACAGGCATATGCTGAACGTGTCGTGGGAGAACACAGACTTTTCCTTCAACAGTGATGGATATCTGATCAACCCTTCCATGATTATAATCACTCTGGACCGTGGGAGACAGTGGGATAAGGTAAGAATGTTTTTTGCTTGTAAAATTATGAAACATTTAATTTCCTTCTGCCATATTCTATTAAAAAGGTTGCACCTCCAACGGCATCATCAATTTTAATGCACCTCCGCAGGTTTCATTACCCTCAGGCTAGTTGTGATTCAAAATGCCACTGATAAATAGCACACACACCTTAGTGTTATTAGTTTGAAAAGTGTCAACTTTCACTTTTTATGTTCAGAGAATGGAAATTGGAAGGGGTGAAACGTCCTATTAAACATTTATGCTTTCACCAGAGCTGGATGACATCTTCTGTGCCCACTGGTTTTATGACCAAACCATTCTCAGATGGCTTGCGTTTTTATAGTGGTCAACATGAATGACAGCACATTCACGGTGTTTGGCCCATCTTCAAACATCAGCAATAACAGGCAATACAAAATGAAACGCAGTCTGCCTCAAATTCCTTCATGTAAATGTGCACAACAATATTACAGTGACTACTTTCATGCAACCCCAACACTGTTTACACAGCCAATGGGAAAGGTGCCCATAAAGACTGTTTTGGTTCAGGGCCTCAAAAAACTGCGTCCAGCAGTCTTTAAGCAATTACTCGCTATTGATATTTTCTTCAGGTTGGACTCGGTTCATATTGGGTGTGGAATCTTGCCCAAAGGCCCCTGGCATAGGCCATGCTTTTTTTCCCCCTCCAGGTGGAGTGAAGTTATATCAGGAACTGAGAGTGATGCAATGCTCGTCTGGATCACCACTGAGAGAGAAAACCATGAAAAATAGAACAAAGCTCCAAATGAGATGTCGGCCACTCTGATTCAGTGCCAGGCTCGACACAATCACCACGCTGTGCTGAACACATGCAGACTGCTGTAATCAAACGCTTTCTGCTATTTAAAACAAGGTGGAATCTCATGACAATGGGATTCTGTCATTTTTTTACACTGATTAGACATTGATACAGAGCTAGCAAGAGCATGTTTCTCAAAACATCCAAAAATATATGCCTTTTTTTTGTTGTTGTTGTTTTTCAGTTTAATAAGCATACATGCACCAATAAATACATTGTATAAGAGGAAAATTGAAAGAAAAAAAAACAACCTATTGCTCAGATGTTGCTCTTTCATAACTTAGGATATTTAGCGGACTTAGTTTAGATATCAGCTTAGTCATAGATGCTTCTCAATGGATCTATAAATGGAGATAGTGTAGATGAGATACTATAAAACTTTGATGAGGAATATCTGATGTTGCTTTCCATTTAATCTCACTGCTGTCTAGTGCTTTAAAGGAACAGTTCACCCATAAATAAAAATTCTGTCATCATTTGCACACCCTCATGTCGTTCCAAACCCACATGACTTTCTTTCTTTTGTGGAACACAGAAGGAATAATTCTGAAGACTCTGTCACTCTTTTCTATTAGGGATCAGAGCTTTCAGGCTTAAATAACATAAAAGTAGTCCATATGATATGTGCGTTATTTTTTAAATCTTCTGAAGTCGGTAGCATTGTGTGAAAAAGAAATTTGGGTAATTATTTTCTGATAATTTTCACTCCAGTGAGCTGTTAACCACTGAGACTATATCATTGAGTATAGCTCACTGAAGCAATGACCATATGAGTCTGATTCTGAATCTGATTCTGAATCTTTCAGACCAGCTTTATGACAAAGCAGGAATATTAGGCTGCTGTCACTTTAAGAGCTAATGCACGGATCAAATGTACTGTTACACGTTTGTTTTCTTTCTCAACAGTGTACGTTTACTTAAGACATAACCGATTGTGTTTATGTGAATACTCTTCAAATAGGCATTTTGACATTTGTGTGTGTATGCGTTTAGGCGCTTATCTGAAGACCATTTGCTTACCCGCTTTCGGCTCTGTCTCGCGGCTTAATCCACTTTTAATAACACTGTTTAATATCAAACATGTCCCACAGTTTAGCAACAGTGGACTGCATTTTACAACATTCACTTATTCGGCTGATTTGGATGTTAAATTAGGGAGGAACGACAGCACAGCCCTAATAAGAAGTTCTGTCGACTGCTTTGATGATAATTTAATGAAGCTTTTGCATCCTTTTGGTAGCTTAAAAGACCAGTTCCTTATTGCAAATGAATGGACAAGAGTCTTTGGGTCCTATCATACACCCAGTGCAATGCGGCACCAGGCGCGATGCAAGTGTTTTTTGCTAGTTTTAGCCCAATGCAGTTATCATTTTCACGTCCTGCGCCACGTTGTTTAAATAGCAAATGCATTTGCGGCCATTTGTGCGCCTATGGGCGTGCTGGTCTAAAAAAGAGGTGTGTTCAGGCGCATTGTTGGCGCGTTACTATTTTGAGGCAACTGAAATGGACTGCGCCATTGACCAACTGAAACCTGGTCTAAAGTCAATGGCGCAATATTTGATTTGTTACTTAAAGAGCGCGTTAGTAATATGCGCCTATATGCGGGTGCACAACGCACGTACACTCTGCTTATTACACACACAGGGACGCGCAGCAGCACGCAAACATGCCAAATATTAAAAATAAAAGGATTACAATGTAAAAGATTATTATTGTGTACATAAAGATAAAAATGCTTTGGTGGAATCCGGTTTTTCCCGTAAATGATCTGTTCGCACGGTTTAACCTTGCGCACGAGCAGATCTGTTTCCTTTCTAGAGAAGTGTTCAGTTTTTTTTTGCTTGCAAATTCCGCGCGAGCACAACTGGCTTTTAAAGGGAATTGGAGATGAGACTTTCATTGGTTTATTGCACGTTTATGCCCAAAACACACGAATAGGGACAACCCTTTTAGACCATGTGCTGGGCGCGCCGACCATTTTTCCCATCCTTAAACTAGAAAAGTGGATTTGGACACGCCCTAAGTGCACTTGCGCCGTGCACTTTAGACCTTGCGCTTACATCGTTAAAATAGGGCCCAAAGTCTTTTTGTGTCTCATGGAAGAAAGTCATACAGGTTCAGAACATGAAGGTGAGTAAATGATGACAGAGTTTTCATTTTTCTGTGAACTATTCCTTTAACAGATTTCTCTCTTTGAGTAGCAGTCACCATGGCTTTCTTATCTTCTCTCTTTGAGCCTGATAAACAAAGAGTGAGATTTTTTACTTTCTTCAAAGAATGGCTTCTTTCATCCTGCTCACATATTCACAAGGTGTCTTGGTGCATGACGACAGCAGGCATGATGAACTTCTTTTGATGAAATGGATTGTCTCTCTTTGTTGTACACGTGACTCTCTCAGTTCTCATTGGCGATCTGTCTTTCAGGGTAAAGTCCATTGTCCTTTGCCTCAGGTGGGAGATATACAGCTCTTATCTACGTCTGTTTTGCACATCTATTTCAGCGCCGGGCTGAAAGAGTGCTTTTCCATTCCAGGCCTCTTTGCTTTGCTGATGTAATTTACTGTGTAGGTAATTTATTAGGCAGCAGATTGTAGTTTTCAAACACAGTGAGGTTGAAAGCTGGTGATAACTCTTTCCTTATGACTTAGCTAGTGCCATCTTCCAATGACCCCTTTTTGTCAAAAGCTGCTAAGGTGCCCTCAGGTGCGAGAGGTTGGCCTTTCTTCAGTCACTGTACTGTCATCCAAAGTAACGCTGTAAAGACTCTCTCCATATTAGAATTACTGCAAGATAGAAAAAAAGTTAAATTATGAGTGCACAAAGACCATGATCGGTCTCGAGCACTAGAACACTAACCTCAAGTGACTGATGCATCTGGAAATTTGGTTATTGGCTCTTTAGTTTTTGTGGAACTCTGAAAAATCTGCAACCTAAAAGTTTGATGACTGACACTGTGAAAATTAAAGGGGACCTATTATGCCCCTTTTACAAGATGTAATATAAGTCTCAGGTGTCCCGAGAATGTGTCTGTGAAGTTTCAGCTCAAAATACCCCACAGATCATTTATTATAGCTTGTCAAATTTGCCCCTATTTGGGTGTGAGCAAAAACACGCAATTTTTGTGTGTGTCCCTTTAAATGCAAATGAGCTGCTGCTCCTGGCCGCTTTCCACAATAGGGTGGAGCTTAAACATCTCGCGCTTCGGATACTCAACAACAACAAAGCTGGAGAATCTCACGCAGTCAAAATGACAACTGTCAGTAACAGTGTTCAGCCTTACATTGTTCAAACCGGAGTCGGGGGGGCAGGGTTTATGTAAATTTTAGGGTTAGTGATGTCACTAACCTGGGAAGTAGCTCATTGTAATTCCTACCCGCCATTTGTTGTATACCTTAAACAGCGAATTCTCTAAAAGAAAATATCTCCCTTTGCATTGAACTTTGAAAGTCGTAACTTCGCAGATGTTGTTTATGCTCTAACAGCAACATTACACACTAACTAAAGTTAAAAAAGTGAAATCATAATCAACCATGTACTATGATAACCCATACTGTAACTAGCACTATAACCAACTCTATGATAACTAGCACTGTAATAAAAGACACTGTAATAAACAGCATTATGATAACTGACATTATCATAACTAGCATTATTATAATCAATACTATTGATTATGATAACCAGCAATATACACTATATTGCCAAAAGTATTGGGACACCCCTCCAAATCATTGAATTCAGGTGTTCCAATCACTTCCATGGCCACAGGTATATAAAATCAAGCATCTAGGCATGCAGACTGCTTCTACAAACATTTGTGAAAGAATGGGTCGCTCTCAGGAGCTCAGGAGCCACCTGTGCAATAAGTCCATTCGTGAAATTTCCTCACTACTAAATATTCCACGGTCAACTGTTAGTGGTATCATAACAAAGTGGAAGCAATTGGGAACAACAGCAACTCGGCCACGAAGTCGGCAACTTTCTGCAGAGTCAATAGCTACAGACCTCCAAACATCGTGTGGCCTTCATATTAGCTCAAGAACAGTGTGTAGAGAGCCTCATAGAAGCTGCATCCAAGCCTTACATCACTAAGTGCAATGCAAAGCGTCGGATGCAGTGGTGTAAAGCACACTGCTGCTGGACCCTAGAGCAGTGGAGACGTGCTCTCTGAAGTGACGAATCACGCTTCTCTGTCTGGCAATCCGATGGACGAGTCTGGGTTTAGCAGTTGCCAGGAGAACGGTACTTGCCTGACTGCATTGTGCCAAGTGTAAAGTTTGGTGGAGGGGGGATTATGGTGTGGGGTTGTTTTTCAGGGGTTGGGCTTGGCCCCTTTGTTCTAGTGAAAGGAACTCTTAATGCTTCAGCATACCAAGACATTTTGGACAATTTCATGCTCCCAACTTTGTGGGAACAGTTTGGGGATGGCCCCTTCCTGTTCCAACATGACTGCGCACCAGTACACAGAGCAAGGTCCATAAAGACATGGATGAGCGAGTTTGGTGTGGAGGAACTTGACTAGCCTGCACAGAGTCCTGACCTCAACAACTTTGGGATGAATTAGAGCGGAGACTGTGAGCCAGGCCTTCTCACAAAACATCAGTGCCTGACCTCACAAATGCGCTTCTAGAAGAATGGTCAAAAATTCCCATAAACACACTCCTAAACCTTGTAGAAAGCCTTCCCAGAAGAATTGAAGCTGTTATAGCTGCAAAGGGTGGGCCAACTCCATATTAAACCCTACAGATTAAGAATGGGATGTCATTAAAGTTCATGTGCATGTAAAGGCAGGCGTCCCAAAACCTTTGGCAATATAGTGTAAGTGACACTTTCATAACAAGCAGTGTGAAAACCAATACTTTGATAACTAGCAGTATAAATGTCTTTATGATTACTTGATTACTGTGATAACCAGTGCTATGATAACTGACACTGGCATAAGTAAAACTGTGATAACTGACATACTACCGGGATTAGTGGTAACTTACAGTACACTATGATAAACAACAGTATGATTACCAACACTATGATAACTAGCACTACAACCAACTCTATTATCACTGATAGCAATGTTGCTGGTGGTGTTGCATTTCATGTACTGTATAATGACATATATTTCAGTAGTTTGTGATTTGGCTCACTGAAGAGTATTGTAATTTGTCTATTGTTGACCAAATCTGTGGTATTTTGTGAATCTAAGAATGATCATAAGAAATTCAAAGAACTGTACATTATTTAATAGTTGTTTATAGGAATTTATGAGTTAGCACAACATAAGTATTTGTCAGAAAAATAACCGCACGGGTGATTCCAGTCAGGGACCGATTTCGCACTGGATGTTAATTAGTAATTCGTTTCAGTATGTGGTTTTGTGTTTTCCCTGAGCTGTGGTCTATATGTTGATGAAAGGAGCGAGCCAATATATTACAATTTGTCTATATTGCTAAGCACCATAAAATCTAATGAATATAATTATCACACAAAGATTACTTGCATCCAAACTAATAAAGCGTAACCAGCAGAAAGTGCTTACTCAGAGATTTGCATCAGCTTGAGGTAATTTAAATACAGCCTTGCTTTCATTTCCTTGATTAGGTTGAAATAGAAGTTTTCATATTGTATATGGCATTTTTCTCATGGGTCTTGTCTTTGCTCTAACAGGACTAACAATGATGTGTGTTAAACCCATTCAAGAGGAAATTAACAAAAGCCTGTAATTCTGCACAATGAATACATAACAACCCAAGTGTAAACACAGCAAATAGAGAAAGATGAAGATAAATAACATTCCCTGAAGTCCTTTATTTTTTGTATTCAGATACTTAGAACATAAAATTTTGTGTTTCTGCCTTTGTTCTGTGAGTATAAACTGTTTATTTGTAAAACTTCATGAATAAATTCAACAGTTTAAAGCTTACATTGAAGGATGTGTCAAAATCTCTCTTTTTATAACAGGTGGGGAATTATGAATATGGTATCCTGCAGACGAGGTACCCTGTTTGGCCACGTTATGGAACCTTCATGGAGCCTGTGTCTGACAACCGTCACTTGACAGTCGCCACACTGGAGGAAAGGCCTTTTGTGATTGTAGAAGCTGTGGATCCTGTTACTGGCACCTGCCTCAGTAACACCGTCCCCTGTAGACGGCAGTCGAACAAGACAGAAACGTAAGTAACCGTGTTTTGGTCCTCACAATGATAAAAGGGCTAGTTCACCCAAAAATGAAAATTCTGTCATCATTTACTCCCCCTCAAGTAGTTCCAAACCTGTATGAATTTCTTTGTTCTGCTGAACACAAAGGAAGATATCTGGAAGAATGTCGAACAGATCTTGCCCCCCCGTTTACTACCATAGTAGGAAAAATAAATGCTATAGTGGTCAATGGGGGGGGGCGAGATCTGTTTGGTTAATGACATTCTTCCAAATATCTTACTTATAAGAACTTCATACAGGTTTGGAACAATTTGAGGGGGGGGTAAATGATGACAGAATTTTCATTTTTGGGTGAACTATGCCTTTAAGAGTTCCAGCCTTTATCATATTGCTGAACAGAATGAATGAATGTGACTGTATGTTTTGTTGCTCTTCTGTTAGAAACAATTCTGGTTCCAGATGGTCAGGTGTTGCTGGTTATGAGATGCCAGATTTTTTTGAAATAATGAATTAGGTAAAACAATATTAGACAGATGTCAGCACAAACTACTGAAAGGAAAAAGGGAACAGAAGGATAAAGGAAATTTGATAATGCTATTCGTAATGCAACACACATTAGTTTTGCATTCTCAACCTCACCAAAAGGGCCACAGGGATGTGCAGAAAATTCTAGTCTAAGGCCAGTTTTCTGTTTCATGTCAATTAATTGAAGCAGTTTGAGGGAAATCTTACATTAATAAAACTTAAACTGTTGACATATTTATAGCTAGCTTCCTGAATAATAATGCATCTGGTTTAATGCCATATACATCTGAGGGAAACTTGAGTACAAAACTTGTTACCGCCACAGTATAATGTGACCACACCACAAAAAAAACTTAACATTTTTCGGTATGTAGCTTTAGGAAGTCTGATTTATATGAGTGATTAATGATAAAATCTTTATTTTTACTTTTTATCAAAAAATTAATGCAATTTATGCCTTTGAAGCAGTTTGAGCTTGCATTACCATGATTAAAAAATAATTAATTGCACATTTTTTTCTGTAATTAATTCCGATTAATCGCACCTAACATTAAAGTTTTTTATATTTTTATATTGTAATATAATATATATTTCACATTTAATCTCCAAATTAATGTAGAAACAACATAAAGACTGTATTATTTGATCTAACAGGTAAATAACACTTCACTGCATAAATTATAAATTAAATATAGATTAATCCTTATTAAAACTATAAAGGTTATTCAATCAAGAGCAGTGAGTGATTTTCTCTGTCATTTGTTCTTAACATTAAGTACAGACAGCATCGGGTTTATTAGGCTGCTGTCACTTTAAGACCAGCCGCACATGACTTGGATCTGACATGCATCCCATTTTTTCACAACTCTACATTCATTTAAGACTTCGTTTAACTCATTAAAGACTATGTTTATGAGGGAACTCGAAAAAACAGGCATTTTGGCATACTTTTGTGTGTTTTTGTCCTTTCGAGCAAAAGTGGCTTTCTGTGTGCATGAGTCGTGTGTCTGTCACACAGACAGTAGATTCACGGACAGCGAATTATATCTTATATTATATATTGACTTCTACTTTTTGTCTAATCAAAGCTTTATTGATCTGCCACAAGAATGTATTTTTGTTACTACTTTCGCTTGCTTTTTTTAAGCAAATATTAATATATATGCAATTATTTGTGCAAGTATTCACAATTAGGCCTAATTAAATTAATCAGTGATGTGATAATTTAATTCATTTCTAATTTAATTAATTACATTTTTTATTAAATGACAGTTAGTTGCAGCACATTATGTAAAGTAATATGGAAATAAAACAATATAATGATTATATATTGACTTGAATTATTATATTATATTATATTATATTAAATTATATTATATTATATTAAATTAATATATTGATTTCTAAAGCCACTTTTTGTCTATTTAAAGCTTTGCCACAAGCACATATTTTTTTTGACTGTTCATTTGTTTGCATTTTTTAGCATTTATTGATATATGCAATTATTTGCAATTTATTTTAATGAATGTGTCCCAGCCTATCACATAATTCATTTAATTTTTTTTAAAAAAAATTGACAGCTCTAGTTGCAAAGCAATTAGGGTCAGTTGTCTATTTTCAGTCCTTCACAACCTGCTTGCGTTCAGCTCTGGATGAAGATAACTGGATTCTCACAGGACTGTGGCTTCACCTCATGAGAACTGAGCAGTAATTAGCAGAGCTGATTAAAGCTTCGCTGGACTCAGCGGAGGGTCTCAAACCTCTCACGGTCGGCCTCCCCTCTCCAAACACACACACAGCATTGTGGTAGGCCCATTAACATGTTATTTAAGAGGCATTCCCTCAGGATGTTCTACTCATTACTTTGAGGCCAAATCAGTGCCTTTGAGCGCTCCCGGAAACAGCTGAACAAAAAATACAAAACAAGTTAGCATGGATGGGAAAAAGACCCACAAGATAATGTAACAGCGGCCTGCAAAACGTAGACACTTAACACACTTGCAGTCCAAGAATGTCCAAAAACATTTTAAGGCCACTATACAGTATGTGAACATGCAGCGACGTTTAATTAACGAATCCCGCCAGCTGTTGTGACATGTGAGGAAGGGGTGGGCTGTTTGTGTTGATGCTGTGACTGATGTCAAACAAACAGTTGCCGTGGTTTATGGTGATTATTGCATGTGTGTGTGGGTGGGTGTTTAGTGTGACTCATTGCCTCTAATCCCCTTTATGGTGCACACCATTAGTCAAGAGGTTACAGGGAAGGTTAGAGAGCGTAGAGTGTTATTAGTGCGCTCTGCATTTTGCAGCACCATCACACCATCTCTATTCCTCTCTCTCCTTTTCTTTCTTTCTCTCCTTCATTCATGCTTCCTGTCCATCTTTATTAGTACTGCTTTCTTTGGCAAGCATTTGAACAAACGTCTAACCTTAAGTCATAAACTTTGTTAACTTTTCCCGCACCATATGCACTACAGACATGAATGACAGTTGAAGCCATTTGTCTTGTTGTGGAGAGGTGTGCTAAGACCAGAATATCACAGAGACTTGCACTTGTATTCTTTTGACTTGGGCTAGTAAGTAACATCCTAGTCTGAACGTCTAATGCATAAAGCACACAAAATGGGAAACATTTATTGGTCCACCTTGTAACAAAGCTGTTGTGATGCCAAACCCCCTCATGGAAAAAGAAAGCCTTTGTGTTTACAACTGTGACAATGAGTGCTTATCAGGATAATCTAAACGCTGGATTTTCAAAGGAATGTGAAGTACAGCATGTGAAGTTCGCGGCATAGACTCTTTAAAATATGTCCAAGAGTTTTACATGCTGGTCTGTTATTTTAGGGATATCGACTTCACATTTTCATGCCCCTAAATATTGCGCTTAACAAAATGAATTGTGATTGGATGCTTTACGTGTCAGTCAGTTGTCTGCCGTCAGTCTGAAAGTCTGGTTGCGCGAGACTAGTAACATCCTACCAGCCACCTAGCAAACATTCAGAACACCCTAGTAACCACCCCGAAAACCCAATCAACACGTTAGCAAATTCTAAACTGTCTAGCTAGCATCCAAAACACCCTAGTAATCACCCAGAGTAACAACCATAACAATTAAATAGCAATGCCCTAGGTCCCACACATTACCACTGTAGAAACTAGGGCTGTGCGATATGGACAAAAAATACCATCATGATTTTTTGATCGATATTGCGATTTCAATTTTAATCACAATTTTAAAACATATTTCCTTACACGCATACTTGTCTGTATCATTTTTTGGAAGCCAGCTTTATTGCGGGCACCATATCTTTTCATAAATGATATGTGACAGTGTAAGTCATTTCTTCATGCCTTTTTGAACTCTTTTCATATGTTGTGCAGTTCGTAAATGCCTGTATTATTGATTTGTGTTCACCTGGTTCGGAATGGGCCATTGTTTTTCTATGTAAACGCGTGCTAGACGTACATCTTTAACCATTGCTCTTGTGTCTTGCATCTTTTGCAGCATCTCGCGCATGACACTGCATTCTATGCGTCTTTCAAAGTAAAAGAAGTTCAACTTTTAAAAAACGCATGTGTAGACCTGCGTCTCATGTTTTTAACCGCAAAAACGCATTGTGTGAATGGCCCCTACTCTGTTTTGCCGCAATGATAGTTTGACAGGTCTTGCAAATTACCTGACTCAATGATACATCATCTCTCCTGTATCCAAAATACACAAGAAAATCGTACTTTCTGTGGTTTTGAAATTGTGCATGCTTGCATTATTACGATTTTGATGAAACAATGCACAGCCCTAATAGAAACCACCTTGCAACGCCCTAGCAACTGTCCAGGACACCCTAGCAACAACCAACAACACTGTAACCTAGCTACCATACATAATATCTTAGGAAAGACCCAGAACACCCTACATACCGATGTTCTAGACCTAGCAGCCACCTAGCAATGTCCTTGCAGTCACCCACAACATTTGCATAAACAAAAACTAACTTTATACTGCTTCGTGTATGAATACACACACTCACACATTCTCCCTTTATTGCCCATGTTAAACCCCACTTGTGTTTTCTAGGGTTGTAACTGTTGTTGTAAATCCAGACTGAAGATCTCAGTGAAAGCTGTACTGTTTATTTTTCCTCAGGCATTGTGAAATGAACCAGAGCTCTAAAAACAAATAATGCTCAAGTACAGAAACTTGAGCCACTATAACCCTCCTAAAATCACAGATTTAAGTTTAAATAAGATGTGGTCGGGAAACATTTTAAGAGTATCGATTGCATTTCTCAGAGCAAGTAACCCTGTTGATGTGCAGAAAAAGTGTTTTGGTTGGCTGTTCTACCACACATCTTGCTAATGTGAACTGGATGGGCATTTCTACCACTTCAGTAATGCATTAACTGACTCTCTGAAACTGATGCTCTCCCAGCAGCAGCTCTACCTCACTACAACAGCAAGAATGTGCACTTCATATTGATTTCTTGAATTACTTTCTGCTTTTTAGAGAGAGGACAGGAAGGGGATGTGGATGGGGAAATGTAGGAGTCTGACTCAAACTTGTGTCGGCTGCATGAGCATCATAGATTAGAGACCATGGTGATTGTGAATTTGCAAACTAGGACATGTTTTTGGATCAGCATCAGTTTGGTCCTGGTAAAAAATTACTATCAATCACAGTTTTTTTTTTGTTTGTTTTACAGAAAAGAGGCAGGGTTAGTTTTTTTTTTAAACTATCATCTTTGATGGGTATTTTAAGGGTATATCACAGTTAGGGTTTGTTAGATAGGGTTTATTTGGGAACATGTTTTCTTTGGCAAAATCGTAGTCACTCATGTGCTAATGGACAGACAACAAAATCACGTTCAAGTGCTTCACAGGTTTCCTGTAACCAGTTGTATTATTATTTCCACATTGTTTGCCGTAGTAAGAACCTAAACTTGTGTAGGTTTACCGTGTTTTTGCAACAGATGTTTCGACGTTTATTATGTCTTTCATGAGGGCAAAATCAAAACATTCATCATTGACAACAGCTTAAAATATGAAAGAGAGACATATGTTTGTCTACACTCTAAAAAATGCTGGGTTGTTCCAACTCATGTTTGAGTAAAATATGGACAAACCCAACCATTGGTTTAAATTTTTAAAGGGATAGTTCACCCAAAAATGAAAATGACCCCATAATTTACTCACCATCAAGCCATCCTAGGTGTATATGACTTTATTCTTTCAGTCAAATACAATCAGAGTTATATTAAAAATATCCTGGCTCTTCCAGGCTTTATAATGGGAGTGATTGGAGGATGAGATTTTGAAGCCCCAAAAAAAGTGCATCCATCAATCATAAAACATACTCCATGCAGCTCTGGGGGGTTAATAAATCCTTCTGAAGCGAATCGATGCGTTTGTATAAGACATATATTCTTATTTAAAACTTTATAAAGTAAAATAACAAGCTTCCGGCGCAACAGCCATACGCATTCAACTTACGTCTAAAAAGCGTAAAGTTCTGCAACATAGTACACAATGACATGACGTACTACGCGTTATAACATAGGACATAGCGTAGAATGTCATGGCGTGTACTACGTCGTGGAAGTTTACACTTTTTAGACGTGTCGAATGGCTGTCGCACCGGAAGCTTGTTATTTATTAACCCCCCAGAGCCAACGTTTTATGATCGATGGATGCACTTTTTTGGGCTTCAAAACCTCATCCTCCAATTACTCCCATTATAAAGCTTGGATGAGCCAGGATATTTTTAATATAACTCCAATTGTGTTTGTCTGAAAGAAGATAGTCATATACACCTAAGATGGCTCGAGTGTGTGTAAATTATGGGGTAATTTTCCTTTTTCGGTGAACTATCCCTTTAAATTAAATTTTTAAACCCAATTGTTTGGTTTGTCCATATTTGGACAAAAAAATTGGCAAAAATCTGATTTTAATGACATTTCAAACCTACCACCTTCAAAGGTAGTTTGGCTTGTGCTTGTAAATCAGTTTTTTCTGATCAGATTTTTTGTGCTAGTCTAAACAAGGTAAAAAAGATGGAGACAGAATAATATAACATGACTATTCAGTTTAAATGTAAATACCACATGACATCCATTTCTATAAGAACAAAGCAACAGTCCTGACGGCAGTATGTACAGTCTCTGTACAGTAACAGCTCTTATCCAACGTGAGGCCAGTGATCCTGCAGGCCGGTTCTCTTCCATCTTTATTTGTTTGTGATTAATTTGAGTTGGATTTGTTTTAGCCCGGCTGTTCTTCCATCTGTCACAGCTGCGACAAAACGCAAGAACCCGTCGTGACGGCCACTACCCATCCACCCACTCACTGCTGACGTCACGCGTCCTCTCGCCACTTCTCGCCATCAATGCTCTCGTAATCCTCCCTTTTTTAGTTACTTGCCATTTTTAGGTTCCCCTACCCTTCCCAGGGGACTTTTTCTTGTGTTTGCATGTGTGCATTGATGTTGTTTAGAGGCTATATCCATAAAGGCTGCTTATTATACATTCAGAATGAAGTGTTATTCCCTGTCTGGCCGTAGAAAAGCACAAACAGTCTCCGTCACTGCAGTTAGACAGTGTGAATGGATTTATTGGAGCAGTCGTTAATCACTTGTGATTGGATGTAAGTTTCGACTCGACATTCATAATCGAGGAAACAGGAAACAGGCCAAGACTGAGGAAACAATGTAATGTTAATGAGGCACAACCATCGCTGAAAGGTTTTTCATTTCAGATATCTACACAGAAATGGCCTAGTTTATATTTATTTCTTGACGGTGGCAAATGGATTGGCACTGAACGTAATTACAAAACTAGTCTGAGTAACTAATGACAGAAGCAAATAGATTATGTACAAGACCTTGTTCTTGTATTACAGTTGACCTATTTGAAACTTCTTGCATACTGCAAGTTGCACATAAAGACATAAGACGAGCATGTTTAGGGCATGGGTTTAGGGTTGGTCTTAATATTCAGGGGCATTTTAAAATCATTCAGACTGTACAGATTCAACATGTTCAACTACATTGTGAACATACCTGTTTTCAGGTTGAGAAAGAGTATTTATATAAGTGTGGGAATATTTGCAAAGCTCAAAAATAAAGATTAAAAATAAAGACCTGGAGTAACTTGAGTGATGGTTCATGGCTCATGAATTGAGGAATTTAAACCTGCAATCTTTCAATTAGACTCTCCTGGCAGAAAAAAATCCCATTGACGTACATTAAAGGAGGGACCATAGTCAAGCCTAGAGACCAGAATCAGCATAATGGCAGTACATTTTGCAGTCATGCACCACTCACATTTACAAAAGTTGTAAAAATTCACTTTGTTTTGGTCAGTTCAGGTTCAGAGCTATAAACTCTGAAATGTCTTCATTTTATAAACCCTTTTTGTTCACACTCAAAGAACATAGAGGGAAAAGCAATATTGCAATGACGGTGATTTGTCTTTGTAGGTTTGGTTTTCACATTCTTGTGAATACTACCATTGAAAAGTACCACTCTGGTTTAATGAAGTCTGAATCTGAAGAGAGAACCTACTGCCGGTATTATTATAGACTTAAATAACTTGATAAAGTTCCCGTTGTGTTCCCACAGGATAGTCGGACACACTGAGCCATACACCAAACTATGCTGCAAAGGCTTCTGCATTGACATCCTTAAAAAGCTCTCTCGCAACATCAAGTTCTCCTACGACCTCTACCTGGTCACCAACGGCAAACATGGCAAGCTGGTACGAGGGATCTGGAACGGGATGATCGGAGAGGTGAGGAAACGTCAGTTTTCTTAAACAAAAAATCAAAAGTGACCACATTTACTTTCTTAAATACACATTCCTTGTCTAATTTTGAAAGATTCATTGGTGGCATTCACTCAGTGCCACCAAGCCCTTATTTTTCAACCCCTCTCCTGTTATTTTGATACCACATTCCAATCAATTTCTGATGCATAAAATGAAGTCCCGTCCTACATTTTGTTTAATTTTGGTACTGTATATAAAATAATTCATTTTACTTCATATTATAACAGTACGGAAAATGGGTCACAAATGCCATTTCATATTGACTTTAAATGTTTTTATATAAAGCTAATCTTGATACACTCTTAAAAATAAAGGTTCTTCAATGGCATCTGTGATTCCAGGAAGAACATTTAAAGGGATAGTTCACCCAAAAATTAAAATTATCCCATGATTTACTCACCCTCAAGCCATCCTAGTTGTATATGACTATCTTCTTTCAGACGAACACAATCAGAGATATATTTAAAAATATCCTTAGTCCTCCAAGGTTTATAATGGTTGTGAATGGCTGCCCAGATTTTGAAGACAAAAAAAAATGAATCCATAAGACTCCAGGGGGTTAATAAAGGCTTTCTGAAGCGAATCGAGGCATTTGTGTAAGACAAATATCCTTATTTAAAACTTTATAAAGTAAAATAACAAGCTTCCACCGCAACAGCCATACGCATTCAACATACGTCCAAAAAGCGTTAACTTCCGCGATGTAGTACACTACACTATGGCATGACGTACTACGCTATGTCCTACGCTATAACACGTAGTATGTCATGTCATTGTGTAGAACGTCATGGCATTGTGTACTACGTCGCCGAAGTTAACGCTTTTTGGACGTACGTCGAATGCTTATGGCTGTCGCGCCGGAAGCTCGTTACTTTACCTTACTTTTTTAAATAAAGATACTTGTCCTACAAAAACACATCGATTTGCTTCAAAAGGCCTTTATTAAGAGATTAATTTTTTTATGGATGGATGCATTTTTTTTTGTCTTCAAAATCTGGGCAGCCATTCACAACCATTATAAACCTTGGAGGACTAAGGATATTTTTAAATATATCTCTGATTGTGTTTGTCTGAAAGAAGATAGTCATATACACCTAGGATGGCTTGAGGGTGAGTAAATCAAGGAATTTTCATTTTTTCATTTTCAAAAAGTTCTTTAGATTAGATTTTTAAATGTTCTTCACACTTAGAAAAAATGGTTCTTTTCAGAACTGTTCACTGAAAGGTTCATTGGGGAACCAAAAATGGTTTCATTATGGCATCGGTGTGATTGTAAAACCCCCCTTTTGGAACCTAAAAGTGTATATGTCAGATTCTAATGAAAACTGATTCTACAAGTGGTTTAGCATCTGTAATGTCAAGCCAAACAAGAAAACAAAAACTGAAAGTTTATGAGAGAAAGTCTGTTGACTAAAGAATGGATCTAAAAGCTTGATCATTCCAGCGAACGTGACTGGCTTTAAAATGACACATACAACTTCTCCATCAAGTAAGTTGAGGTCTGATGCGTAGCAGCATCTAAAGACTTTCAGACTGTGACTTGTGCTCCTGCTTTGTCCAGTTTTTTTTCTGGGATTCAGAAAAACTATTGTGCTCAATGAGGCATTTTATGCATGGTGTGGGTTAAAAAGAAAGAGAAAGAAAGAGAGAGTCTGGACTGTAAATCTGCAAACACACACACACACACACACACACAGTGGTTATTAGACTAGCACAGCCACAACAAACATATTTACGGACATTAAAAGAATAGTTCACTCAAAAATCAAAATTATGACATTTTACTTACTGTCTGCTATATATATCTAGACACTTCTTTATTTAACTCTTTTGCATAATCATTGTAAATATACTGAATTTTTTCATCTTTCTTTTTAGGTATTTTATAAGCGAGCGGACATGGCCATTGGCTCTCTGACCATAAATGAGGAGCGCTCTGAGATCATTGACTTCTCTGTGCCATTTGTGGAGACTGGCATCAGTGTGATGGTGGCCAGGAGCAATGGAACCGTGTCTCCTTCAGCCTTCTTGGGTAAGAAACACTACTGTAAAACAATCTAAATTAACACTATTAATGAACAGTACCTGACTGACATTTTACAGTGATTTTACTGTATTCAATTTTACTGTAAACACAGAAAAAAGAGATGTAGTAGTGGAGCAATACTGCTGTACATACTAAATAGTTTGTTATGCAAAATTAAGCTAAACTTTACAGTAATCGCTAATTGACCTTTTGATCCCTTTCATTACTGTTGCTAACTCATACAGGACATCCTATTAAGAATTAACGAAGTGAACAGTGTTATTTTTATTAAAATGTACTCATAAAGTGGCTCAAAAATGCTCAAAAATGTATTGGATATTATTCTTATGTGGGCTGGAATGAATTGTGACTTTGAAAGACATTTTTATCTGACATTTTCTGGAAAGAAATTCAAACTGTGCAGCAGTAACATGATTACAAATTTGATCAACAGCTGCCAGGTTCAAAACTACAACAGTGTTATTTTAGTATAATTTATGTACTATTTTACTATTTATAAATATTTTGAATTTTTAATTTAGTTCACATTTTATTAATTTTGTTGTGCTTTTGTCCTTTTTTATTTTAATATTTTTTAAAAATATTAATAAAATATAATTATATAAAAATATAAATATATTTATTTTTTAATTTTAGTAATTGTAGTACTTCGACTTCAACAAACATTTTAGTTTTTTAAGTTCAAGTTTTTCATCTAATATTTATATTTCATTTTATTTTAGCTTTATTTCAGTAAATAAAAACAATGTTAATAGTTTTAGTTTTTTTTTTTTTTTTGCAGCCCAGATCTTAAACCACTACATTAGTGTTGTTTTGGTAATCTTATATTCTGTGTTGACACTATTTCATTTTCACCGATGTGGTCGGTTAGCCATCCCATAAATCCTTTTGCACACATTTCCATTATACTGTAAACAATAAACCTCCCCAGAAACCAGAATTCATAGTAAAAATACAATAGCCTACTGTCATTTCATACAACAAGATGTAGTTATAAATATTTACAGTGCAATTTAATCGTGTGTGAGAGCAAAAACATTGTTTCTCTTGTCTGATGGCATATGAATCGTGTTGACTTTAATTTGCACCTCAATTTGCATGTATAAGAATTTAAAAAGGTTTAGCAATCCTACCAGAATAAAAACCATGTCATTTGGGAATGGCGTCATTTGCTTCATCTGTCTCTCTCTCTCTCTCTCTCTCTCTCTCTTTCAGAGCCCTACAGCCCAGCAGTGTGGGTGATGATGTTTGTCATGTGTCTTACAGTCGTGGCAGTGACTGTGTTTGTGTTCGAATACTTTAGTCCTGTGGGCTACAACCGCAGCCTGGTCAGTGCCAAAGGTCAGTGTTAACCGCCTCTGCTAACACTTCAGGACCTGTGACAGATGTCAGAAACTGTGGCAACCTGAAACTCTGTTCATCAATCATGACAGGTTTGACAGGACATAAGCTAGGAGAAAAGGTAATTTGTGTAATTAGAGGAACATTTTATTGCTCAGAGGTTGTGCTTTCATAGCTCAGGTAAATTATATCTCATTTGTTTGTCATAAAATTTTGGAGAAATAAATATGGACACAAATGAGATAACTGACTTACAGTACAGTAAGGGCTATGAAATGAATGTGGATACCTGCTTAAATCATTTGGTCTCGGAAGAGCTTGTTGAGGAATGTTTGAGTTTGTATTGAAATCTTTTGATTGCGGACTTTGGAATGTGAGCACAGTTTGAGATTCTTTAGAGGACATACACATGAGATTATTGAGGCCTTTTTTCTCAGAAGGAACATCTACGGAGCAAGATACTTCAGCAAAAGTCTCTATTTGCTTTCTGTTTATCCTCAATGTTTATTTGGGTTCTTTCTTTGCTATTGTCTTTCTTCTCTCCATTTGAAAAGAAAAATCAAAATACATGCAACAAATCTCATTTATAAATATAAATGACCTTGAAAACAATAATGTACTGAGGGCAACAGCAATGGCTATTATTATTCACCAGTGAAATATTTAATGGAGTGTCCATTTACACCAAGTGCAAATAGCCCACCTTGTTGGCAGAGGCTATTTACACTAACTCCGCCCACCAATGTCTGATTGATCCAGACAAAATTACAAAAGAAACCCATCTGATAACAGGAACAGTGGCGTAGAGAGCAAGGCAGGTGGCATTTTTCAAATTCATCCTTCTCCCTTTTTCCTTGGGATGCACCGATATGAAAATTTTGGCCGATACCGATAACCGATAATTCTTAATATTTGAAAGCCGATAACCGATATCTTGGCCGATAAACCTAAATCCAAATTTTTATATAATTTTTGAGAGCCTGATTACAAAAACAAACATCTCTCCGTTAAAAGCCATGTCCCAAGCACACAATTATAATGTTTTCATTATAATTTTATGTAGCCTTTATGACTTGCGCTGCACGTTTCACTTCACTTTTCCTTTTTGAAGTAACTCCAATCATATTTCAAGCAATTCAAAACCATAATGGTGAACAGTGCGCATCTGAAGTGTCTCAGCTGAAGGAAATAATTCATTATCTATCGGCTTTAATATATCGGCCAAATTTTCTATTTATATTTTCCGATATATTGTTCATCCCTACTTTTTCCATCATATATCAGCTCGGAAAATCATTTATTTTAAATAAAAATGAAGAAAATGTTTGAAAAGTGGAAATAAAGTGCCTAATAGTGGGAATAAAGTGTTTATCGGGTAGGTGTAGGGAAGAGCTTTAGGGACAGAAACAAGTAATTTCCAAATAAAGCGGCATTAATTTACGATTTTAATAAAAATAATCATATAAACTGAATGTGTTGTTATTGCATAATGTACTACAATACACCGAGGTGCAAATAGCATCTGCCACTAGCATCTAACAACTATTTACACTTGTGCAAAGAAAATACTGATATTTTCACTTTATATAAATAAAAACTTTAGAAAATATTTCTAAATTGAACCCAGCATACAAGCAAGAATGATGGCAAAAACCCTGAAGAAGCTTTAATATTGTGTATCTCAGATCCAGGTGGGCCGACATTCACCATCGGGAAGTCAGTCTGGCTGCTGTGGGGGATCGTCTTCAACAACTCAGTGCCCATTGAAAACCCCAAAGGCACCACCAGTAAGATCATGGTGCTGGTGTGGGCTTTCTTTGCCGTGATCTTCCTGGCCAGCTACACGGCCAACCTGGCAGCCTTCATGATCCAGGAGCAGTACATTGACACTGTTTCTGGACTGAGTGACAAGAAGGTAAGAGCTGCCAGCATCTCTCTTAGCAAAAAGGCCATTCTAGAGCATGAGTTTTAATTAAAGTCGTCACTCTGTGGAACTAAAAGAGGGATTTGCGCTGATAATATATAGGGATATGTACCCTTTCATTATGAAATAATGTGATTAGAGTACTAATCATTAATTTATGTTATTTTAATAAGACGTATATGGACAATTTGAAACATTAAAACTATTTTAAATGCTGGCAACATGACAAAGTAATGCAGAGGTGAAAGTATATATATATGCTGGTGTTGCTAATCGCGTACTGTGAACTGGTTACTGTGTTCAGCAGTACTGATGGCTGGTTAAAATAATCAAGGATTCTGTTGAGTTGTAAGGATTTTGAAATGTATGTAATTGCATTTTAATTAAGTTTTGCTGAAGCTACCTAGTTCACTAGTTATGCTAGCTAAATAACTGTGTTCTAATTGGTTGTGTAGGGACACATCAAGGTGAAGTGATTTTCAATGATACTGAAAGCTGTTAGAACTGACAAGCTTCAGATGGAAACAGTTAAAGAGCAATTTTGAAGACAAAGAGCCACAACACTGTCATTAAAGAGCCACAGGAGTTGACTACCAGGGATTTAGACACTGACAGCAAGATGTTTTGGTATAAATTCAGATTCAGGAGTGTGCCTGGGAGGCATCACATAAAGAATGAAATGCCTGTAGGGCAAAATAGCCAGAGGGCAAGAATTTCACGCACAGATCAGGCTGTTGCTTTCAAACTGCGCAAACTTTGATAGCTGCAGTTTAGTATGGTTGTATTTGCAGCAACATTTTTTATTTATATACTTGTTATTTATTTATATTGTTGACTTATTTTAATAATACTAATAATTTATCATTTTATATTATTATATTAAAATAATACTTTTATTAGAATAAGAGAAAGGGAGAGAGTGAGCATAGCTGATTAGAGAGTGAGCATTGCAAAGTTTATATGTGAATATAAGCATAAATTCAATATCATCATATAAAGCGATTGTGTCTCTTCAGAAAATTTGGGCTAAATCGCTCAATTCATATGGATTAGTTTTACGATCTCTTTATGAATTTTTGAAGCAACAAAGTGGTAGTTACAGTACGTAGACTGTCAGTGGAGGGTCCGTAATCTCTCAGATTTCATTTAAAATACACTATACTGCCAAACGTTTTGGGACGCCTGCCTTAACATGCACATGAGCTTAAATGACATCCCATTCTTAATCCGTAGTGTTTAATATGGAGTTGGCCCACCCTTTGCAGCTATAACAGCTTCAACTCTTTTGGGAAGGCTTTCCACAAGGTTTAGGAGTGTGTTTATGGGAATTTTTAACCATTCTTCTAGAAGCGCATTTGTAAGGTCAGGCAGTGATGTTGGCGAGAAGGCCTGGCTCGCAGTCTCCCCTCTAATTCATCCCAAAGGTGTTCTATCGGGTTCAGGACTTAGCCCAATCCCTGAAAAACAACCCCACACCATAATCCCCCCTCCACCAAACTTTACACTTGGCACAATGCAGTCAGGCAAGTACCGTTTTCCTGACAACCGCCAAACCCAGACTCGTCCATCGGATTGCCAGACAGAGAAGCGTGATTCGTCACTCCAGAGCACACGTCTCCATTGCTCTAGAGTCCAGTGGCGGCGTGCTTTACACCACTGCATCAGACGCCCTGCATTGCGCTTGGTGATGTAAGGCTTGGATGCAGCTGCTCGGCCATGGAAATCCATTCCATGAAGCTCTCTACACACTGTTCTTGAGCTAATCTGAAGGCCACACGAAATTTGGAGGTCTGTAGCTATTGACTCTGCAGAAGGTTGGCGACTTCTGCGCACTGTGCGCCTCAGCATGTGCTGACCCTGCTCTGTGATTTTACGTGGCCTACCACTTCGTGGCTGACTTGCTGTTGTTCCCAACTGCTTCCACTTTGTTATGATACCACTAACAGTTGACCATGGAATATTTAGTAGTGAGGAAATTTCACGAATGGACTTATTGCACAGGTGGCAACCTATCACGGTACCACGCTTGAATTCGCTGAGCTCCTGAGAGTGACCCATTCTTTCACAAATGTTTGTAGAAGCAGTCTGCATGCCTAGGTGCTTGATTTTATACACCTGTGGCCATGGAAGTGATTGGAACACCTGAATTCAATGATTTGGAGGGGTGTCCCAATACTTTTGGCAATATAGTTTATCTTCATTTGTGTTTCAAAGATGAACGAAAGTTTGGAACGACATGAGAGTAACTGATTAATTTTTTTTTTCAATTTTGGGTGAAATAACCCTTTAATGCACAACAGTTATGTCAAAACAAGTGTAGATACATAAATCCCTAAAAGAAATTTCTGCTCTACGCTATTTTTTTCTTAGTTAGCAGTAAACTTTTGATGTGGTCAGGGCCATGGGACAGATGAAAGACAACACTTATTCTGTCTATCCTTAGATGACAGCAAACACACTTAAAATGACGCATTCGCTGGCACTGGAGTCTGTCACATGCTCTCAGCCGGAATACAATCACATCCGCCTGTTCCTTAGAGACTGTTCTCCTTCATTGACAATAGCAAGGTTACCTACATTACAGCACAATTATTCATGCCTTGAGTTCTGAAGTGCTGTCTTAGTGGCTATATTACATTTCTTTGATATTACATTAACGGCACTTAATGAACATGGCCGGAATCACGTAAAAACTAAATGAGGAGAAATTTAGCAAGGGAAAAGTAATATTGGAATTCCTCGGATGTTTGGTCAGGCAGCTGAGATAATTCCTCATCTTTGTGAGGACAGTCTGAGGTTCAAATGTTAGAATTTGAACAGAGCATGAGAATTAATTGACTGAGAAGCACTTGGGGGTTGAGACCCAGTGGCTTTGGTCCGAGTGTTATCACTGCAGCCATTTTTTTCAGCTTTCTTCCTGAGGATTAATTTCTGTCATATTCTCACTTGGATTTGGATTGTATTTAATGTGGCATTTGCAGATACAGAATCGTGGGAATCCTTGGATGAGGGTGAAGACGAAGGCTGAACCTAGAATAAATTCCCATGCAAAAATCCAGCTTAAAGAAAAATCAATCACACTTTCTAGCAGCATAGCTTTCCCAGCCAAAAGTTATTACTGGCATATCTAGCGGTGCTGGAATCTATTAAAATGCACTAATCCTTAACCAAATAACTCATCCAGGGATGTATTTTTACCACTTGGACTATACTTTGTTCTTAAAGTTCAATTTAAACATACTAACTTGTTGAAATGCTAACTTTCAGTTCCAGAAACCGCAAGACCAATATCCTCCATTCCGGTTTGGGACTGTGCCCAATGGCAGCACAGAACGAAACATAAGGAGCAATTATCCCGAAATGCATTCCCACATGGTTAAGTACAATCAAAAAGGTGTGGAGGATGCTCTCAACAGCCTCAAAACTGGGTGCGTTTACTGTAATTTGTCACCTGAATCTCTAAAACAAATCCGCCCCCAGTGTATTATCTTTTCAGCTAACGTGCATCATTTCTTTACTACTAACAGGAAGCTGGATGCCTTCATATATGATGCAGCTGTGCTTAACTACATGGCGGGTAAAGACGAAGGGTGTAAATTGGTGACCATCGGTAGCGGGAAGGTTTTTGCTACGACAGGCTACGGCATCGCCCTTCAGAAAGAATCTCGCTGGAAGCGCCCCATAGACCTCGCTCTTCTCCAGTTCCTTGCTGACGGTAACCTCAGAAATTTACATTAGCCAGAGGAGCTCTGCTTCAAAAGTCTGACCGAAATGTATTATGTATTATCGCAGGTGACACTCAGAAGCTGCAGACAGTGTGGCTCACTGGTATCTGTCGTAACGAGAAGAAAGAGGTGATGAGCTCTAAGCTCGACATTGACAACATGGCCGGAGTGTTTTACATGCTTCTAGTGGCTATGGGTCTCAGTCTGCTGGTCTTTGCATGGGAACATCTACTGTACTGGAAGCTACGGCATTCTGTCCACAAGTCTGAGCGTTTGGACTTCTTGCTGGCTATTAGCAGGGTAAATTTTATGTGATCAATTCTAATGAATCTAGTCTACTATATGGTGCATAATGCAAAGTAACTAATTCAAAATTAGGAATTTGCAATCATTAGCATTTTAGTTTTTCTATTTTTTACCTTTGGGGGGGGGTATGGAGTGTGGGCACCCACCAGCAGAAAGATAAATTGGCGCCTGTGTCAAGAACATAGTTAAACTGAGAATTGCACAAAGAAAGGTTAAACGTACCTTAACAGAGACTATAGAAACATTCTTGTGGTGAAATTGATTTTCAGGGGAACTCCAGGCTGTGAATGAGCACCAAAAGTCAAGGAAAAAGCTGTTAAAATTAAATGAGGGTCTTAGGGTTATGGCATAGCTTCCAAAGCCATTTTTAAGCACATTCCTAAGCTTAACAAACTTGAAGACCTCATTTAAAGGTGGAATATTACAAATGCATAGGCAGCTACTTTTCCGTTGGCTAATTACAGCCGCTTTCAGAGATAACTATAATACTGATAAACAGAGAATCTTATCAGTCACTAACAGTTCTTAAGGTAATTACCACATGTAAAATCAGCTAATAGAATTTTGATATGGTAAAAGTGAGTAATTTATGACTTTAATTCATCTAGGTCATTGCAGCAAAATTAAGGCAACTTCATTTTGTCAGACCTTTGCCATTCATTAGGACTGTACTTTTTTTCAGTGTTTTAAGACAATACACAATAGATAGCTTTTAAGAAGATAGATTTTATTATGAGGTGAAAACAGTAACAATTATGTTTGCTATGACACAAAGGACTGTTTAGGTGAATGCACTCCAAAATGCCAGTCTCAATTGTCCTTATTTCTTCCCTGAAGGGAATCTACAGCTGCTTCAATGGTGTGGAAGACACGGACCGTAAAGGGAGCATGCAGAACCCGGATGTCACCACCAGTTACACTCAGGCCAACATGCTGAAGATGCTCCAAACTGCTAAGGACATTGTCTCATCTGCAAGAGTTGAAAACTCCCTGGACAATGCCACAAAGACCATAGAGAACTGGAGTCGACGTGATCCAGAGTCAGCCAGACCTAGTCTTCCTACCTGCCTCATAGGAACGGACTTCAGCCATAGTCGCCTGCCCTGCATCGCCAGCGTTACGGACAACCACTCACCATACCCTCAAAACGTGGACAGCACCACTCAGCACTTGCTGGAGAAGCCTCATGTGGGAACACGGCCTACCTCACTGCGCTACACTCTTCCCGCACGCACCAGCCACCATCATATCTACGAAAGAACACTGCCCATATCTAGCCTCAGTAGTCCCCATATTGCCATCAGAGACCCACCTCCTCCTACAGCCCCTAAACCCCACGTGTACGTCGACCAGTCCTGTCACCACCCTACCTCTCGCTACGTCTCTTACCGTGACTTTCAGGTACCAGACATCTTTGTGGAACACCAAGAACCTTCAGGAAGCCATTCACAATACATGGCTGGTCTGGGTCGCAAAAAGAGGTCCCACAGCTACGTAGCAACATCTCCAGAAACTCGACGGAGGGGCGACTATGATGTTCCCCAGTCCTGTCTGGCTGAGCTTAAAAGCAACCACCTTGTGGAAAACCATTCCCATACCACACCCTGCATGAGAAGCCACTTCCAGAGACCCAGCTCTAGCTGCAACTCCTGCACCAAGTTGTATCTAGAACCGGAGATGGATGACGTTCCTCTTCTGGGGAAAGATAAAATGAACCGTCGCGCCTCTTTTCTCAGGGCCACGTGGGGTGGTGACAGGATCCGGCAGCTGGATGAGAAGCCCTCCACCTCTGCATCTTCTACCAGTTGCATAAACATGCCTGATCTGTTCCCTCGAGTGGTCGTGACCAATCCCAAGCCTTCGAAGATGTATGGCAGTGCTGGTAACAACCTTCGCTACAACATGGCTGTGGAGCCAGCCTATCTGGACCCAGCCCACATGGGCTCCTTTCCGTACAAGCAGCACAAGCTCAAGTACTCAAAGTCCATCCGCCTTCCTTCGTACCGGGAGGCGATTCTACAGAATACAGCGGCCCTGCGGCGCTCCTCTTCCACATTAGTGCATGGACATTACTCAACGTACCTGAACTCTTACACAGACCTGCCGGTGTACCGGTGTCCTCTACCACAGGGATCCACTCACTTTCATGAGAATTCCAAAGACATGTGCCACCTGTTTCCATGTGTCAACCATTGCCCGGATAATGCCGCCTTGGTGCCCCGGTTAGGCAGCAGACCTGTATTGTACCAGAACACTGCTATTGGAAGCTACGAGGGGGCTGGGCGCTCAAACGAAGAGTCGTTGCACACTGTGCCGTTCTCTTCCGTACGCAGGGACCGCAGGCAGGTTCTAGTGGCACGGAACGTACACAGTCCCTATGCCCCACGGCCCTGGGGTAGGGTATCTAGTCTGGAGTCAGAGGTTTGAAGACCTTTTAAGAGCTCTCCAGAGACAGTATCCCCCAAACAGTGAGGGTAAAATGCTGGGAACTGCTAAATGAAGTCAAGCAAAAAAGCTAATAGTGGACTAGAGGTGGTAATCTCAGTGCAATAAAACCCTAAGACAGCAGGGATGGGACGGGGGAATGTACAAGTGATTACTGTGGAGACTTCTTTCAGTATACTTTAAAAAATAAGAGATAAAATAATAATGAACTGTTCTTAATCTATACTCTATTGATTGTTATTTAAACTGTTTTTAAAATGCCATTACACCAATTACACTCATTCTCTGCAAACAATTGGATGTAGCATGTTTTAAGGCAGCTTTAAAACCAAAAGGGTTTGAATTGAAAATCTGGTTTTTATTTGTCAGGGCATTTAGCCATTTTAAATCCGGAGAATCAATGGAGAATTTTATAACATAGCCACACAAAAATGTCTTCCAAGAATTTTCTAAACCCAGGTGTTTGAGAAAGCCATTCATTGTCAAATTTTGTCACTCCACTGATGTAATTCAGATCTGATTTTAAGAATGGTGAAGAATTGATTTGCCTTCTGTAGTTCCACAGCTATTTCACTGTTTAATAAATGATGGGATGGCCTGAGGGCCAATTGAAAAGGACTATTGTCTTTGTGTCTTTTGCAAAAGAAAAACCAAAGTAGAGTGGAAACAATTCATCAAACAGTTGCACGTTCAAGTCATTAGACACCTTCTTGCAGAGACATCCTCCCAAAAGGCCTTGTGTTACCAACGTAAGGTGCTGTCCTGTTCACTGTGAAGTAATGAGGATTTGTTTTGGAAATTTGAAAATTATTTCTAGAAGAACAAAGAAAGAATAATGCCCCCTGTGCTGAAGTGTGTGGCATGCTTTTACAGATCTTCCCAAAGAATGAACCCTTTAAAATAAGAACTAGTTTCAAAATGTACAACTTTATGAAATCCCATGCATTTCGTACTGTAACTAAAGGTGCAGTAGGTGATCTGCGAAATGCTAACGTTAGCCTGCTAGCATTGAAAGCATTAGATCCCAGCAAATCGCCGTCCAAAGCCACGCCTCCTCCAAAACACACACACACAGCTGCTCTCGGCAAAGAGACGACGTTAAACTACCTCATGTCTCAAAGCACACAACTTTACAATAATAATGAACGTAAACAACTTAGAGAGCTGGTACCTGACTGCTGCAGATTCATTTCGGTGTTGATACTGTTGACATGGAAACGCATAATTCCGAGTCTGACCGAACAGCTCCGGTTAGAATGTCACGGGTTGCAATCTCTTAATCACAGTAGTTATGGCGTGAACGCAGCATAAGTTCGTTGTTTTGGAGGAACTGTTAAAGGTGGCTGCTTTTTGTTTGTGGTGCTCCGTGACTGACGTTTGTCTACATAAATTCTGCATAGCATGAAACGTGCTGATGACGTATGATGTCTGCGCAAATTGGGTGCATGAGGGTATGTAAAAACATACGTTGACAGGCAGGTAGGACATCGTATTATTTCATTCAGACTGAATATAAAGATTGGATGAACATTTTATGGTCCTACGCCTTCCACAGATGATATATATTTATAAAACACATTTAGACTGTTTTAACATAGCGATTGCTATCAGGATACGAGGAGACTTTCAACCAGTATAACAAAAAATGTTTCCGTAGAGAATCACCTATTGCACCTTTAACTGTTAATCCAGTAGCTGGTGAACAAGATTATAGACACTTTTACTTAATCGTCTTGCTCACCTAAAGTTCTTGAGAATATAAAGTCTAGACAACCAGTGTCTACAAAATGTTCCATGCATATATAGCCACATAAATGTATGCCAAGATTATATATGACCTAGGAGAAAGAATGTTTCATGAATACAATTTCACTCTTGATTCGCTCTACATCGTGGCAAATGCATTACTATTCATACTTGCCAAATGGAAAAACCATTACATCTACAGTTCTGCTGTATATCAGTTCAGGGAATGCATGGACTGCATTAAAAAGGCATACACGAACACAGTATGATATTAAACAGCTGTCTTTTATTTGCTGACCTCCTGTTTTGCAGCAGCCTGTGGTGAAGTCGATGCATGGCGAGTAGGTCAAATGCTGACTCAGCGTGGCAGTTGCATGCTCTCCGAGAACAGTTTAATCCCTCTCACCTTCCTATGTCTTTAAGATGTGACGTGGGTTGCTAACATCAATCTTTCCTGTTGAGCACCGTTGTGGTCTTAGCCCTTCCTGAGGGCCCCAGGAGGACTGGAAGGGCTCCAGTGCTCCGCCTATAAAGTGCAAAGGGCAGTATAATAACGGTTAGACGAATGGGCTGATTGACCCTGGGGAATAGTATGTTTAATCACACCAACTTAGGATGATGTGCATCTGGGCAGTGAGCCAATCAGCAGGGACACGATATCGACCTATAGCACCCACCCACCTTCATTTAGTACCCTTGAGATGGAACAAGATGGAAAAGTGACCACGAGGATCAAGCTCTTGAATGAAGAATGAAACCTTGAACTCTCCTTTCAGCAGTACCAGGGGTGGGGTGGGATGGTGGAGACTAGAGAGAGAGAGAAAGCACATGTAACGGTGTCATTCAAAGCTGCTGACAGAAGAAGCTTTTCATTAAGGGAGATTTGGTCTGTGAATGTGTGCAATTCATTTTCCCGGTCATTGTTATCAGAACAACTTTATCCGCCAACTTCCCAATCACAAGATTTATTGTCTCATCTCAAAAGCTCGGAGAAACAATCTGAGGCTTATCCTCTCATCTCCACACTCTGATCTATGATGGTGTTTGTATGAGCTGCAACATGAATAATCGGACATTGGCAGAAACTAGTTAGATGACTTTGAGGCTCATGAATGTACATGAGTGAGAGAGAAATATACAATGATAACTAGGACGTGATGGATGGATCTATTTCATCAGGTCCTTTGCAGCACCTCAGATGGGCGGGGTTTCAGGGGGAAATGGGTGTGGCTGAAGAGCAGAAGGATAAGGTTTCAACGATGACTTTTGAAGGAAACAAAAACATCATACTGAAAGCCATTCACAGCTAAGATTTATCAAAGCTTGATGACAGATCAGTTCTTCAGGCAATCAATTTTTAAGCCTATATGAGCTATCATTTTTCATAACTGCACTGAGATGAATAATGGTTTCAAGAGGTCTTATTTAACTGTATCTAATAAGAAAGGCGGGATTGTTGATATGGCAGATCATACAATGTCATTAACGCTGTGATCAATGAATTCTGTTGTATAGTGAAATAAATGGAGAGTTTGCAATTGTAAGAGTGGATGACTGCAATAAATAAATAAATAATAAAAACACCCAGGGATTACAGGTTAAAAAAAATCAGAAACTTTCATTGAAAATTACTTGACTGCATTATCACTGCAAATTTCTGTTGCTGTTTGTTGTATTTCCAAAGTCCCTTTCAAGGAAAGTCTGTTCACTCGGCGGCCATATTTGCAACGCCTCCGGGCGGCTATTTCGGGCATCCAAGACCAAGTCCTATCTATTTGAATGGGGGAATCCTGAAATCTCAAAAACTGCTTGGTGAACTCACAATTAAATAACATATTTCGAATCAGCAAAAATCTGACATGAACTGTCCCATAAATGTTGTTTCTTACGCTCAAATGGCGTTAAAAAGCTTATTTTTCAGGCTAGACGAGCCAATGCGCATGTGCAGTCATAAGCTCGAGTCTCAGATTTCTATGGGAACCGGAGCTTCTAACAGCAGCTGCAGTGGCGCAATGACTTGATCAATCAGCGATTTGCTCTTTTACTTAGAAGGTGCAACATATTCTGCCATATTGCGCGTTGCAGTTTCTCCCATTCATAACTAATAGGAGTGAACCGTCTATAGTCTTTGATGTTTCTGAACCAAACTCTGGTGAGTCGTGACTGTCTCTTTAGCTTTTTTTTTTTGCGTGTTTTTTTCTATTTTACTAATATAATATAAGCTATTGAATTTAAGATTTAAAACAAAAACAAAAACATCAATACTGTCTACAAAACACAAGCAGATATGAGCCAGACACTTTATCACATTAATGCAGATAGCAAAGATCTCATCAACAATCTGGTTGGCGTCCACCCAGGTTCTAACAGACCCCGGCTGCAAACTATAAGCACTGCCCTTTCCGTGTGCATTGGCATGAGCCTCGATTTTGTGGGCAGATGCCATGACATCTTGGGGAGCTCATCAGTGTGCACCATGAGTTAGGAGGCACATGGGCAGTATAAGCCGGTGTGAATGCATGAGCAGGGCAGCAGCAGATTGCGGACCATGATGGCATCTGATCTTCATCATCCATTATTTTATGGGAGTGCAGATGGGTCTGGCTCCCATCGGGAGGTCCCTCTCTGCTGGTCACTCAAATGGACTCTCATGGGTGGTTAGAGATGAGCTGCTCAGATAATGGATCAAATAGCTTACAGCATGATAACTAGAGTCGTAATTTTTCTGGAGAAAATCTGAATGATGCTTGGCCTACATGCAAGTCACAATGCCAGTTCTGAGCAATGTTCATTTTTTACACCATTTTCATTTTAATTCAGTCAATGAAATATCATTTTAGAGTGCAAAATATTTAAACATTTTATATATTAATTTAAACATTAAAAATGTAACTTGTTATAAATTCTTCATGCTTTAGTTATTCATTGTCCATGTTTTAGCACGTTGTTATGACAAGAGCTTAACAACGTGACTTAAGCACACCAGCCTCGTATGTTTTTTGCGTTATTTTTCCTCAGATGTTGTAATATTATGCTACACTGTAAAAAATTATTTTCATGATTTGTCGTCACAACATTTTTTCTTTTCTCAAATCAACTTAGATAATGTGGTTCAGATTACATATCTTTAGTTTCTGTTGAGTAATCCAATCGCTTTCATTGTATTAACTCAACATTTTAATTTCAATGAACTCAAATTTTTAAGGCAGCCAGGTAGCTTACTTTTTTAAGTTAAACCAACAATACTTTTTTACAGTGTACGTTTGTTTTTTTATGTATTTAATCTCGTATGGCCTATGTATAGAATGCATTCATGTAATTCAGTTAACCCCCTAGCAAAGCAAGTCAGGGCTTCCATTTTTTTTTTCTTTTCTTTTTTTTTTAGTTTCAGCTTATGCAGGAGTTCTCAAAAATTATTATCGTCTATCAAATATCATCGTCTTCTTTATCCTTAACAAAACTAATCCTTCGTTGGCAAATATTTTTGATTAATTATTTTACACTGCCTCTGTCATTTAGCAGGTTGCTAGAATGTTGTATTCTGAACCCAGGGAGTCGATCCCAAAAATAATCACTTAAAGGGTTAATTGAAAATGAAAATTCTGTCTTTAATTACCCTCATGTTGTTCCAAACCCATAAGACTTTTGTTCATCTTCAGATGACAAATGAAGATCTTTTAAATGAAATCTGAGAGCTTCCTGTCCCTCCATTGACAGCCTATGCAACTACCACTTTCAAGCTCCAGAAAGGTAGTAAAGACATAATTAAAGTAACCCATGGGACTCCAGTGGTTTAACCTCAGTTTTCTGAAGCGACTCGATTGCTTTGTTTGTGCAATTTTATTTCATAATTGACCGCTTTATTTACAAAATATTAATCACCATTCACAAAACAAAATCAAAGGAGGGACAGAAAACTCTCAGATTTCATTTAAAAGATCTTCATTTGTGTTCTGAAGATGAACGAAGGACGGGTTTGTTATGACATGAGGGTGAGTAATAAATAATGACAGAAATTTCATTTTTGGGTGAACTAACCATTTAAGTGACTCCCACCTTTGGCCATTGAATTCTCTGATTCCAAGGCATTGAGAATAATGAGTCGATTCTGAAGGTGGGATTGTTTATTTCCTCAATTTCCTAACTACACGTCCTACAGCCTTACAAAGGAACTGGTTTCATACCATTGACTCAAATCTTTTCATTCAGTTCACCAAAACAACTTGTTCTGATTCACACAATAGCCGCATTTCCACCACAGGAACTTTCCCCAGGAACTAGTTCTTTGGGGAGGTACTCGGTGTGTTTCGACCACAGGAACTAGGGTCTTAATGAATGTCTAAATGAAGTTCTGGGTAAAAATTTCCCCATCAGAAAGTCCCTGCTCACGAGGTAGTACTTTTTCAAAGTTCTGGAACTTTCAAGGGTGGGACTTGGGCACTGAACATGCTGACTGGTTGAGTTCACGCAGCATTTTGATTGATTGACTCCACGCACTATTCGAATCAACATTGGAGTTTAAAAATGATGACCGATGGACCGAAAACGAGGTTCAGGCTTTATTAAGATTATATGTGGAGGACGAAATTCGGCGGAAATTTCCAGTAGCCCCTCACTGCAGAACACACGAGATCCAGGGGGCGGAGACGGGTAGGATTAGGGATATGTAAAATGGGAGGAGTTGGATCTGGATCCAGCCTCGCCCTCTGGATCTTGTGTTTTGCAGTGACGACGATCTCGAAATTACAGCACATTTTTTCCTGGGAAAAAAGTTCCTGGGACAAATTGTTCCAGGTAATTTCGGTTGGAAAAGTGGCTAATGAATAATTTTGTGACTCTTTCAAAGAGTTACATCATTATGCCAGTAGGTGGCGACTAGTGAGCATCTTTTTGAGTATTATGAGTGATTCTTTCAATCATACACTGACAAATTCATTCAAAATCACAGAAACAAAACACCATAACCGCGCTAATTTAAAATACTAAAATGAAATAATTTAAAGGACAACAGCAAACGATATCTTGACACACTATCAATCATAATAGCGTAAAATACTTTAAATTGCACTGTTTACTTAAGATTAATTAACTCACTGGAAATGACTCTTGGAATCAACTTAAAATTGAATTAAAAAATCTGGAATCGGAATCAAAACAGCACTTCTAATGGATCTGTCCCTCTTTTTCAATGAAGGCCATTATCACAGTGTTCAATTTATACCAGAGTGAGTCATAACATCCATTGATTAGATTTATATTGCTTTGGGGACAGAGCTTTGCTTCTGTGTCTGGGCAAACTGGCATTTCTGCGCTCCAATGAAGTGGCACACTGTCAGTTACCAACAGTTCCACCAATTAACCCACGCAGCATTTTGAAGCACTCATTCTGATGTATTGAATTTGAGAGACACCCTAGTGATCTTCTGTCATCTCATCACATGTTAATTTCATGATACTTCTTTATGCCAATAGCTACACGCGCACACACAATAATTGACATTCTTCATACAGAGAGCAGCTATGAAGCAGCATTCCTCGCACATCCTCGCCCTGAATAAATTACCTCACACTCCATAAATTTTCCCAGATGTTAAGAGTCACCTTGAGAATAGCTCTCAGAATCCTATCAGTAGAGGAGGAGTGTGTGAGGAAAGAGAGAGAAATGGCTTGAGGCTTGAGAGAGAAAGAGGACAAGTCCAGCAGACAAACACAAAGTGAAGAAAACAAAGATTAGAACTGTATGCTAATGGAAAAAAAAACTTGTGTACACATATAATCACAATACGGCTGCCAATTTAATACATTCAACGTATTTATTTATATAGTACAAAAAATGCATTAAATAGACAAAAATAAATGGCAGATGTTCAGCCAACTGAGGAGGTTCGACTAAAAAAAATCCACATCTCAAACTAAAACTAACAACAACAAAAAATAAATAAATAAATAAAAAGTATCACCTCAGCAGAAAATGCCCTAAATGAAAAGCATGTTCTTATGAATTCTGCAGTCAGGGTGCAAACTGTCATGTCTTTGAATTATATTTATTTTGGAGGTTTTCTCAGCAAATATTTATATGAGATTAATTAAGATTAATTATTTGGCATATCATGTAATTATATTGATTACATTATTAAATAAGCTGACTGCCCTAATTCACAATAAATCAGAGACGTCATTGGAGACAGTGAGTTGCAAAGGAGTGTTTCTAATATATCCAAATATGTCCTCTTCATTTCTCATGCAAATAGAGCATGAACATTTCTTGGCAACACACTGGTACTAATTTATATCATGTCTTCCAGGGTTTGAACTTCAGCCCAGACCTTTAGCCAGAGCATCACCACTACACCTCTATGAGGGTAGAGCTACTTATGGACCACAGAGGGTACATTTATAGGCCACAGTCAGAGTAGACATTATTTAAAGGAACAGTTCACTCAAAAAAAAAAAAAAAAGAAGAGAATTCTGTCATCATTCATCTTCATGTCATTCCAACTCTGTATGACTTTATTTCTTCTGTGGGACATAAAAGGAGATGGTTAGTTGAATGATGACACAAACCAAACAGTGAAATTAATTAAATGAAATGAGTTTGTTTCACTCAAATAATAATGAACGTTCATTGTACTTAATAGAAAAAGTTGCGTGAACTCAAAATTTGATTGTATTAAGCTGAATTTAATATGATTGAGTTGCAGCAGATTTCTAATTCCCAGCATGCTTTGCGCCAGACTGTATAAGGAAAATAAATGTTGCAATTAAAGGGTTAGTTCACCCAAAAATGAAAACTCGGTCATTAATTACTTCACCATCAAGACGTTCCACACCTGTAAGACCTTTGTTCATCTGCAGAACACAAATTAAGATATTTTTGATAAAATCCTATGGCTCAGTATTACTAGTATTACTAGATTACTAGTATCAGTATCGGGCCGATACCAAGCTCATATACTTGTACTTGTACTTGTACTCGTAAAAATACCCCCGATACCAAAGACCAATACCTCAAGTGACGTAACTGACAGAATTTTCCGCGCACAGAGACACCGGCGGCAGCAGCAGAAACAATGTCAGCCTCAGGGGTGTGGAAATACTTCAAAATGAATGATGACAACCCTCTCTTTCTTTTGCGCGATCCCAGTTATCTCAGACAGCGTCTGATATCAAATGTACAAATAGTTGTCAAAATGTCCATCATGTGGAGTATTTTACGTAAATACAGTCGGTTATGGCTTAAGTGGACGTAAACAGGTGGGTGAAAACAGGATATGTGTCAGTATTACATCCATGGATTCGGTCTTAAAATGACAATAGCCTAATTAAATATTTGTCTGTCATTAATGTTAATAAAACAACAAAAGACGTTATCAATGGAGGCCTCACTGAGCCATCGGATTTTATCAAAAATATCTTAATTTGTGTTCAGAAGATGAACGTCTTAAAGGTCTTACGGGTGTGGAACGACATGAGGGTGAGTGACAGAATTTTTATTTTTGGGTGAACTAACCCTTTAATGTGTTATTTTGTGTGTTTTTACACAAGATTAACATAGGGAGACATAAGTCTTAGTCTTATGTAACTTATGTACTCAAACCATTTAAGTAACGATATAGTTGTTAAGACTTAGTTAGATTTGTTACCTGAATTCAAACTAAATAAATAAAATAACCTTAAAATCTTTAAGTTGAGTTTACTCTAATAATTGACTAAACCAACACTAAAATATAAGTGAATTTAACTCAATGTATATGAGTTTACAGTACTCATACTTATTGGTTTTAAAACTTATATGGTTTATGGCAATCGGTTTCCTCAAATGGTTTAAGTTACCGTAACTTATCGGGTTTTACAGTGCGCATCAATAAAAGCTGGGGCTGTTGAAAAAGCACAAGAAGTGCCATAAAAGCACCATAAAATTATGCCTGAAATCTTAGTAATTTGTGCATATATTGTGCAGATATTCAAATGTGGTGCATCAATGTACCGATTTTTGGACAAGCTAATTTGACGTGAACAAAATAGTTGTAATGTTTTGAGGTCCTAAAAAGATCTCATCAAATTGTTAAAACTCATGTTTTTTAAATGGTTTCAATGATGACAATGAGATACACAACAGTATGACAATATTCAACAAGACTGTAGTTTTATCCCTCACAGCCTAGTTTTCATTCATGACAAATTAAACATGGCGTCTACTCTGACTAATGTCTATATGGAGCTTCTTCTGAAGATTCCTGCTGATGTCAGCATTGATTGATCTCCATTTGCATAGCATAAGCATGAAATCTAATTACTGCCCGCTGTTATCATCTCTGAAGTCCACGCTCTCTGAGCTGAAAGCATCGTAGGGTGGGTTCCTGGAAACCATTAGCTGAGTGTTACAGGAAACCCTAATGTCCTTATGTGGCACTGATGCCTAACACAGAGGCCACCAACTGTTTCAGGTCATGTGATGGAGCCTAACGCCAGGCGGACGTCCAGCTGCTTCGGGCCATTGGGTTTAATCTCTTGAGCATGGCAGACCGTGGATACGTACATACATACATGTGGGTGGACATGTGTATCTACTGATGGACTGGGGTGGGCTGAGGAGAACCAATGACACAAATCCTCCTCCCTTCAGCTTTCTGTTCCCTTTTTTTTTTTTCCAATTGACACACACGCCCCTGGTGTGATCATTACCAAGATCTCTCATTAAGAAAGAGTGTTTCAAGGTCGCCACTTAGAAGAATGTTATCTTCCGTTTCCTGATTAATTTTTCATTCCATGTCATGACATTTTCATTAACCTTTGTTTTGTAAAACTTTCATTAGGGTTTACAAAAAACTTTCATTAGGGTTATACATGTTATGCAGTACTTTTTTTTTATTTTTTTATTTTTTTTTTACTTTTTAAAAAATGGAAAATTATGTCACTTCTTGGAGGATGATGTCATTAAAGTGCCCCTATTATGCTATTTTAAAGGTTCCTAATTTTGTTTTGGAGGTCTCCTACAATAGGTTTACATGCATCCAAATTAAAAATACATTTCTCATAATATACATTGCAGTCAGAAAACGGTTTGTTCGGAGTTTCAGTCTCTCTAAACTCCTCCTTTCTGTGATCCTACTCTGCTCTGATTGGTCAGATGACCCAGTCTGTTGTGATTGGTCCACTCTGCTCTGATTGGTCAGAGGACCCAGTCTGGGCTGCATTCAGCCTCGACAAAACATTGCAAAAAACAGTGGTGCGTTGAACACCCCGTTCTGATGATGCAAGAGTTGCAACTATGGCAGCTGAGAACGCCATTCTTTGTGTTCTTTGTGAAGAATTTTCGGAGCCTGATGAATCGGTATGAATACATGTTTAACACTGCAAAATACGCTCGATGTTACAGTCACTGCCCTTGCCGTCCAGAATAAAAGAGAAAAAATATAAACAACTACATCATCATGTTGATATGCTTTATTTTTACTATAAAACTCTTACGACAAATATGTCTTCTAATATCTTCAATTGTTGCGTATACCGAGCTGCAGCGGACACATTTGTAAACGACTTTACTTGGAGCCATTGTGCGAGCTGTCTCTTTAATACCACGTGGTTTATATACATGTTGCTGCTGATTGGGCTGACATTTTGACACACCCACCAAATGAGAAAATGCATCTGAGACCCCATTGCACACCGTTTCCAGGAAACATGTCGTTCAACCCGGAAACCGTAGCAAAACGTTGCGCACCGGTTTGAGCTTGAACGTGCCCCGTTGTGATTGGTCTACTCTGCTCTGATTCTACTTCTGATCTTCACTCAGTTTCTGGTATGGTTCACTTATTATTTAAGGATTCCCCTAATTGCTAACAAATGCCTTACGACCATCGACTGTGTACGAAACATTTAAGAAGTCAGTGATTAGTAACACCCCGCCATTCATACATGTTTCATGCTTTATGTCTCCAACTAATTATTACAGCAGAGGGAAAATTAGGACAGATTGTTTAAATGCTCATACATTAATTACCCAACTAGAGCTGTTAATTTTTTGCTTAATTTACAACCTTTATATTATTCAAGTATAACGAATTTAATAAAAAAAAAAAAAAAATACAGAAAACAAATACCTGCAGTGGCACCTGCCGCACTTTGGAACCTCTAAAGGTACATGGTGATAGAAAAATATGAGATAGAAGGAAAAAATATACAAATAAACTTTGAGTACGCTCACAAAGAACTCAGAAGTTTTGCAAGTGAACGCAAAGTGTCTCTTGAGAACACAAACATTTTGTGAGCAAATGCAAAGTTTACTGGGGGAACACAAAACATTTGCAAGAGAACACAAAAGTACGGAGCCCCTAAAGGGATATGGTGGTGGAAAAAAATATGAAAATATATTTCAAAACTTTTGCGTTCTCTCACAAAAGTTTTGTTTTCCCCTGAGAAACTTTGTTCACTCACCAACGCAAATATACACTGACATATCATTTTTTCTCAGATCTGATATATTTTTTCCATCACCCTTAAAAGTTTCCATACAAAAGCATTGACATAGCCTATAATTTTTTCCTCCCATCTCATATATTTTTCCACCACCATGTTGCTTTAGGGGCTCCGTACCATCCTGAGAAACACTAGCAATATTTCAGAATGAATGTAGCGAATCTAACGATGTCAATGAATCATTATTTTGAATCGGTTCTTTTTGGTCAATTGGCAGGAATCAATTCACCATTTGATTCTTTCAGACAGCTCTCTCCATGGCCCTGTTTCCACCTGGTAATAAGATGCATTTTGGTCGATCTGATCACAAGTGGACAATGCTAAATACATGTAAAATGTTTTGAGCTTGTCCACTTTCGACCACTTCCAGAGGTAGTCAAAAACGCATTCGACCAGATTACTATCGTAGTGGAAACACTCATGTGGTCGAATGTTTTCGAACAGCTGCTAAAGACCATCTACTCTCCGCTACTGACCTAACGCGTAAACTTTATAGGAAGTGTGTTAGCCAGACGGTACTTAGACTTTGTTGGCTGGAGACCCGAGTTTGGTTTAAAGATGAAAACCTACCAAGCACAATGTTCTCTCACCATTCCTGATTTCTAACACACACTCACAGCATTATTCTTGCAGCTGTCAGAGCAGAAACGAAAGCTGATGCTCTCCGTATATTTCTGTTTCACTCACTTCAAAATTGAACACACACACATATCTGATCCTTTTAGTCATTGATTTCTTTCACAAGGCCAAACACAGCTGATGATACATGCAGGAGAAACAGCAACATTAATCTACTGTAATACACAGACTCATTGTTCCACTTCACAAAGTTTACAAGCAGGATCGGCTGGCTCACAGGGGTCATAAAGTGTTTTTGTAATTTAGGGGGATGAAATGAAACTGAACTCAGATGCGAAAGGGTTGAGCAAATCCCTGCTTAAACTTATGCCATCATTACATTTTCAGTAATGCTTTTGGATACATTTACTGTTGCTCAAAGTTACAGTTAGGGATTTAAACAAACCCCAACCTAGGTATTAAACTTTGATACATAACACATCCAGTTGTGTTTGTGCTACAGACTTCAAATCATGTGGAATTCCTGAAGTAATGTTTTTGACTTGCAAATATATAAAATAGGCCAGATTTAAACTTGCATGACTATCATGGCTCAACATATTGGCAATATATGTTAGGTCATATATGTCTCTGATATGCTGTAAAGATATAAACATGTATTCTATTTAAGAGTCACTTTCAGCCTCCTGTTGACTCAATGGCATCATAATAAAGAGGCGCTCAGTAAGGAAGTGACCTGCTCTACGAAGGACAAACATTCATTTTCTTCCCTCCTGGCATGATGTTAGATGAGAGGAGAGAAATCCCATTGTTTGTACTCTGGGATCAACGTGACTCCCCCTTATCGGTGTTCCACCTCTCTGCCAGGATCTGAAATGGACTAATAAAAGGCCTCAATGCACAGAGAGAGAGATGGAGAGAGAAAGAGAGGTAAGGAAGAAGTGTGATAGGAATGAAAGGAGGGACGGTAAAGTAGAACAGAGCAGAAGCTAAAACAGGCTGAAAAAGTGATTACTGAACATTTAACAGGTCTGGCAACTTTATGTGAGTGAAAACTGCTGTTCTCCCTGCAGAGAAATCATTTTGAGGGAAAGGTCCATTACAGTATTCATCCCTCCCTATCACTGCTAAATGATCAGACACAAATCTCCCATCATTCCCTCATACCGGTCATTGCCACGTTTGACCTTCATCAATGGAAGTACATTTTTCTTCCTTTCACACCACAGTTCATGTGAGGCACATGAATACAATACATTTTAAGGGCTAATTACTTTTTTTTTAGAGGCATAAAATCCATGTTTTTGTGTTTGAAACTATCGTCTAACATAAAATTCTATGTAAACATAAAGTAGCAAGTGTTAAAGGGTTAGTTCACACAAAAATGAAAATTCTGTCATTAATTACTCACCCTCATGTCCTTCTACACCTTCGTTCATCTTCTGAACACAAATTAAGATATTTTTGATGAAATCTGATGGCTCAGTGAGGCCTGCATTGCCAGCAAGAAAATTAACACTTTCAGATGCCTAGAAAGCTACTAAAAACATATTTAAAACAGTTCATGTGACTACAGTGGTTCAACCTTAATGTTATGAAGCGACGAGAATACTTTTTGTGCACCAAAAAAAACAAAATAACGACTTTATTCAACAGTATCTAGTGATGGGCGATTTCTAAACACTGCTTCATGAAGCTTTGAAGCTTTACAAATCTTTTGTTTCGAATCAGTGGTTCGGAGTGCGTATCAAACTGCCAAAGTCACGTGGACCATTGAAATTTCAAAACCCTTATGACGCAACGAAGCCTCGTTTACTGAAATCATGTGAATTTGGCGCTCCGAACCAAAGACCTGGACGGGTCCTGTTTGATAAACCCGCACCCGCAGTTATTAACAGCACACCCGACCCAATATCCGACAGAAACTCTAATTTTAGCCCGCACCCGACCCGACTGACATAAAAACAGCGAACCGGCCTGCACCCGCATTAAATCTCCTACATCAGGTAGACAAAAATATTTTCTTATGTAGCCCAACACCAGCAATAAAACCAACATTAGGCATTATATGTCACTGCATCTAATTAAACATTGCATTAAAAACACAAGTAAAATAACAGAACAAATAATGTTTTAGTAGGGCTATTTAACTATAAGCTTAAAGCTAGTAAATATTTTATCAGATTCACTCGGCATTTAAATGCGGTTGTCTCTTCTGAAACTAAGCAGTGTTTACCTGGCCGCTGGTCCTCTTTGTAGCAGCGTGAAAAATATTCTAAAACTTTTATTCAAATTGTAAATAGTCTATATTAAATACATAAAGCGAGCAAAGCGTGCTCCCTTTAATAATCACTATAGCTTTCAATCAGATGCAGCGCGATTGGCTACAATGCTCAGTGCTGCAAATCCTGCTGTAATTAGAAGCCTTTAACGGTCTTCAGACAGAGCGTGAACACAAATAAGCACGGGACCATTTGAAAGCAGCTGTTAAATGCACCCAAATTGAGCTGGAATAGTCTTGGCTATTGGACCCGCAGTCTACCCGTGCCTACCGCGCCTCCGACCCGCACCCGCACCGCACCCGACACGTAAATATTGTTCCACCCGTTACATAAAATTTGGCGGATCACCCGTCGGGTACCCGCCCACATGCAGGACTCTGCTCCGAACCACTGATTCGAAACAAAAGATTTGTAAAGCTTCGAAGCTTCACGAAACAGTGATTTGAAATCGCCCATCACTAGATATTGTTGAATAAAGTCGTTATTTAGTTTTTTTGACGCACAAAAAGTATTCTCGTCGCTTCATAACATTAAGGTTGAACCACTGTAGTCACATGAACTGTTTTAAATGTCTTTAGTAGCTTTCTGGGTGTTTGAAAGTGTTAATTATCTTGCTGTCAATGGAGGCCTCACTGAGCCAACGGATTTTATCAAAAATATCTTAATTTGTGTTCCAAAGATGAATGAAGGTCTTACGGGTGTGGAACGACATGAGGGTGAGTAATTAATGACAACATTTTCATTTTTGGGTGAACTAACCCTTTAAACACATCAAATGCACGTGTCCCACCATAAAATGGTGATTACGCTCTGCGAGGTCTTGACAGTATCAAAAGATAAAAAATAATAAATAAATAACATTTTGAGCAAAAAGGTAATATTTCACAGTGTCTGACATTTTGCATGTAACAATTTATTGATATTTATTCAAACAGTATATTTAATTTTTATTATACATTTTTACTGCTAGAACATAATTAAATTACACATTTTAAACTATACTAAAATAAAAATAATTAATAATAATAATATAAAATGAAATAAGAAATGTATTTAAATAGGCTTATAATCATCAGTTTTACATCCTTAGCTTACCATTAAGCACCTCCTTTCACTATTCTTAAATTGTACTTATTTTAAAACTTAAGTTTTCAGGCCCTACTTTTTTCTACTTTATTTGTGGAAAGTACACAAATTTACTTCAAAACTGACAATAACGTTTTTGACTGACAGCACAAACTTGTGTCTAACGATATGAGACATCATGTACTCTCAGACTGTTTGACATAAACAACATATCTGGTTAAACATGAATTGTGTGTCTGTCCTCTAGGCATTTCATTTTTATTCCATTGTCAGATTCAATGACAGATTTGTCATGATGATTTTTTCTTCCTAGAAAGGGACTGTTACTATTATTACCTGCTCTATGAACTCTGAGACATGTGGACGTGGAGCATCAGACAGAGAAACATAAACATCATGCTCTATCATGTATTTTTATTGCTTTCAGACGACTAGGGTTTTGGGCTGTGTTTGGTTACAAAATAGACAATTATATACAAAAGGTCAAAAGTTTGGAATCATTAAGATTTTTTTTATGTTTTTGAAAGAAGTCTTGTATGCTCAGGCTGCATTTATTTAATTAAAAAAAATTACAATTTAAAATAACTGTTTTCTATTGTGAGATATTTTAAAATGTAGTAATGATGCTGAAAATTCAGCTTTGCATCACAGGAAAAAATTACATCTTAAAAATATATTACAATAGAAAACAGTTATTTTAAATTGTAATATTTCTCAATTTTACTGTAGTTTTGATCAAACAAATACAGCCTTGGTGAGAAGAAGAGATGAACGAGGAGGCAATACCAAACACAATCTGTCCCACACAGTCCTGCCTGGAGACATTGTTCCTGGGCAGCGGTTTTGTGCCACTCCACTTGCAGTGTCCAACTGAAGAGGCTTCTCACAAGCCCAATGCCCTAATTAAAATGGATGAACATTGCTGCAAACGGCCTGCTATCATTCGTCAAACTCTTGCCGTGCTTTGACAAGCAAAGTAAAAATAATTGCCTTTTAGTGTAATGCTACAAATTCCAGTTATCCAAGGTGAGCCGCGCTGGCGGTTCGAGTTGCCAGATTGTGTGGAACTAAATGTTGGCTGGCATTTCTTTTCCGATCGGCAGCTGCTCAAAAAGCAAAGCCGTGCCCACACCTCCTTTCCGTCCATCATAATCACGTTTAACTAGTCTAACATTGAAAAATGTTATTCCCGGTCATCATTTTCTCTTAATTTATCCATCAATCTGTCGTCGTTTTTTGCCATCACCATTCGGTGCAACATTTTTAGTCTGGGAAAAGTTTTACTGTGCAGGCGCCAAAACAGCACCATCTGTCTCCTCTCGACCACTGTTGGTGGCACAGAAAACAATATCCATCCATGCCACGTCAGGAGTGAGTCAGGACCACAGAGGAGAGGAAAACATATGAAAGAGAACATGTGAAAATGTACGGTGTTCTAACTGGGCTGCAACACAGTATTCATATTCATTGTGATCTCTGAATTTAGGGATCAGTCAGGATGGTCATCTAGTGTGGTCAAACGTTTCTAACATTTTTTAGTTTTAATATTTTAGCAGCTATGAAATAGGGTTAGTTCACCCAAAAATGAAAATAATGTCATTTATTACTCACCCTCATGTCGTTATACACCCATAAGGCCTTCATTCATCTTTGGAACACAAATTAAGATATTTTTGATTAAATCCGATGGCTCAGTAAGGCCTGTACTTAAAGCAATGACATTTCCTCTCTCAAGATCCATAAAGGTACTAAAAACATATTTAAAACAGTTCATGTGAGTTCAGTAGTACTACCTTAATATTATAAAGCGACAAGAATATTTTTGTGCACCAAAAAAACAAAATAACGACTTTTCAACAATATAGTGATGGGCGATTTCAAAACACTGCTTCGGAGCTTTGCGAATCAAATCAGTGGTTTGGAGTGCCAAAGTCACGTGATTTCAGCAGTTTAGCCGCTTGATAGGAGATCCGAACCACTGATTCGATTCGTAAAGCTCCGAAGGAGTGTTTTGAAATCGGCCCATCACTATGTGAGAAAAGGTTATAAATGATCTGTCACCTGCAGCATCCTCACATGCTATATAGCCTACTAGCTGTACTGACGCAAAGACGAACAGCTGCATGCTTAAATTTCTCGCGGAAACCCACCAGTACCTCTCTTCTTAGAAAACATTATTACAAGCTTACCGTTGTGAATCGGGCTAAGGTAAGGAGATAGTTTTGAACACTGGCTGGTTATGTACTTGTTCAAAAAATTTATTTTGGATAATTTTTGGATCATTTAACCAAAAAAGTTATGGACTGCAGCTTTAAAGATAAAATATCTATTTATAAAAAAAAAAACTGCTAAATAAAAGTTAGAAGTTCATTTCATTTACCAATAAATCACATAAAAACAGTCATTCGATTTAACTGAGCTGACATTACTGTTGCTAGGCTGTAGGGGTATTCAGTTCACACAAGATCTTCATAAATTAGTAAAAAAAAAAAAATATTCAAAAACAGCTACACTCTTAAAATTAAGGTTCTTCATTGGCATCGATGATTCATACAGTGGCGGCTCATCAGGGGTAGCACAGCCTACCCAAAATTCTGAGGTGTAAAATGGGAGAAAGACGATTTAATGTTAATAAAATTCCAAGTTATTCATTTCATTTCATGTCTCAGAATGTGAATTTCTTGTTTGTAATTTTACCATTGAAACACCATAAAATATTACTGAAGTCGGAACCACCGCTGCTCTTAACCGAACGTGCCAAATCTGCTGTTCAAAAAAGGCGAGTCTGAGGGGATCGAGAAGGAGAGGAGGAGGCAAATCCATAGCCAGAGACTTGTGCCTTCGTTGGTTAAAAAAAAAAAAAAAGTCAATCACCATTGAGTATTCTCTAACTTTCAGCAGTTAGAGTGTTGAGAAAAAAACAGAGGAGAGGAGGCTACGCACTTAAAAATAAAGGTTCTTTATTGGCATGTGGTTCTACAAAGAACCTTTACATCCATGAAAAATTTCTTACGCCAAAAGAGTAACCCCTGATGCTATGCAGGAGTACTGTACAACAAAATCAAGCTCATCTTCTCTTGTATCGATATCATCCGACATTTCTCTTTAAAATTCTCGTTTTAGACTCCTAATTCGTGACCAGTGTTTTTTTTGCTCTCTCTTCTGAGCTTCGTCAATACGTCATGCGTCGGGTCAGAGCTCACTCTTTCACTGTAAATCGATGCGTATGGCCGTCTGTTGGAAGCAAATTATTTTAGTTTTAAAGTTTTAAATAAACATATTTTTATTACACAAGCGCATCACTTCGCTTCAGAAGGCCTTAATAACCTCCTGGAGCCGTGTGGATATCTTTTATGATGGATGAATGCACTTTTTGGGGCTTCAAAATCTCCTCCTCTATTTACTGCCATTATAAAGCTTTGGAGAGCCAGCCCAGGACATTATTTAATATAACTCTGATTGTATTTGTCTGAAAGAAGATAGTCATATACACCTAGGATGGCTTGAGGGTGAGTGAATCATGGGGTAAAAGCAGTTTTAAAGCAGTTAATACAAAAAAGAGAAGAGGATCAGGATCCCCAGACTACTACAACTGGAGTCGTCACTGGTTTCATGAAAAACCTTTAACATCCATGGAACATTTCCATTGTGCAAAAGGTTCTTTAGATTATTAAAATGTTCTTCACAATAAGAAAAAAAGGTTCTTTTAAGAACTCTGAGAGGTTCTTTTGGAAAAATAGAAAATGGTTGTTCTATCAAATCACTGCGAAAACCCCCTTTTATTTTTAAGAGTGTAGATGCGGATAGAACGAAATGCAGGGGACACACGTTTTTTAAGATTTTAACCAGTATAATAGTGTACAAGACGTGTTGCACATTGAAAGATCTCTAGCATATAAGCGATTAAGTAAAACATACTTTATAAAACATCCTATAGGCATGAACTGGAGATTTCTAGTAAAAAAAAAAAAAAAAAAAAAGATTGTACTGTACCTTGTTTAAAAGCAACAATGTTTATACAGTATATTTGGGTAATGTCTATAAAATTATATTCAGATCTATCCAAACGCAGATTTTCCAGAAACGTACTTTCACAAAAAAAAAAAAAGTAAAACATATTATGCATATTCTGAAAGTATCAGTTTATTATGAGGAATGTATACCTATAGTATAGTTTGCGCAATTAAACATTTAAAATAAAATAAAAAATGTAGTCTATTGATTTGTCAATACTGGTCTAGGTATGCACTACCTGCAAACCTTGATATTCCTACAGGCTGTTCCATTTTGCTCCATCCAGCTGTTTTTGAATGCAGCCTATTAGAAACACTCCTGACCTCATATCAGACTAAATATACAGTGCATTCTTAGGGGGAACTAGTTGATTAATCAAATCATTAGGACATTTCCACTATTTATGTTCAGCAGCTACAAAGAAGAACATGCTATTGACTCCAGTTCAAAGCAAGGCTGAGGGGTGAGCCAATACAGGGATCCTTGATACTTACTGGCGAACAGCTGTTGGGCAGCAGGCAAGTTTTCCCCCCCGTGAGCATCTGCCATCGCAAACTGATTACCCAGGGGTACAGCAGCCTGTGCCACCCGCTCCAGACTAATCACATCTGTTGCTTTGATTAAGAGGCGAACAAGCTCTCAGCCTGGTCCTGGACCACCGAGGGGCTCAAGACTCATGTGGTTATGAGAGAGTGCAGAAGAAAGGATGGACAGAAGATGAGAGGGAGAGACATGTCTGTAAGTGCCAGATGGACAAGACTGGAAGGAGAAAGGTGTAGAAACGGAAAGGATGAGGGACATCACTAATAAGTGTCCTAACAAATCACAACAATGGATGGTAGAGGTTTGATTAAGAGGCGAACAAGCTCTCATGTCTGCTCCAATTTGGAGCAGACATCACAGTTTCATCAAAATCCACAGAATAAGAGAAAAATGTTTTGTTGTGCCTTTGAATGTCAGAATCAGAATGCAAAAAATAGTCTTCATTTTTACAATTCTGTTTTTCCTTCTAAGAAATGTGAGATATAAACTCGGATTTGCGAGAAAAAAAAAAGTCCGAATTTTGAGATATAAACTCGAAATTAACTATTTTATTCTTTCATTCAATGGCTTCCAGACTGCTATTGCAGAACTGTCATTTTCTGACACCAGGTAGGCTCCGCCCACAAAAACGTCATCACTGTTTGCAAACACAAAATTGGTCTATTAGTAGTGTGTTGTTGCCATGTGACATTTCCCAAACATGCTCAACGTTCTTGACCGATAACACACTGATCCAGCTGACCAATCAGAGCACACTATGCTTTTCAGAGAGAGGGGCTTCATAGAGACGGGAACTAAACAGGGCGTTACTGACAGACTGGGTGGAGAGGTGCTGCAACAATGTCAAATATGTGGAAAATAATGTTGTTTTTTTACATTCCAGCATGAAAATGTATTCTACCACAAAAACTAAATCAAGACTTTGAAAAAGGTCATAATATAGCCTCTTTAAACTGTCGACACATAATGCTGCATAGCTGTGCTCACATTAAAATCGGTATTTAAGGCCCCGTTTACACTAGTGCGTTTTCAATTTAAAATGCATAAGTTTTGCTAAGGTTACGCCTGTCGTTTACACTACGCCGGCATTTTCGAACCTCGAAAACGGAGACTTTCGAAAACGCTGCAGACCCCTCTTTTTGTTTGAAAACACCCGGGTTTGCTTTTCAGTATAAACCAACCAAAAGGGAGACTTTTGAAAATGATGCCGTGGCTGCCCAAGTTCGATCTGTGTATCCTTGACGACCATGTAAACAATAACATGGAGTCTGAACTGCAATCTTTGCTGGCTTTGTTGTCATTTTTAGCAGCCATTGTGCAGTTAAACTCTGCATTTGTAATACTGCAGCTGCCTACATGCGCAAGAGGCAACTGTTTACACTTGTACGCGCATGCCCAGTGTGCGTGAACAGTCATGTGACATGCGTTTTCAGCCGTGTAGTGTAGACGGAGATTGTTTCTGAAAAGCTGTGGAAATGCCAGTGTAGACGAGGATCATTTTCATTTTAAAATGCCATTTTAAAATGAAAAGCACTAGTGTAAATGGGCCCTGAAAATGGTGCCTAGAGATTCTTCAAACAGTTATAATCAAAATAGTGCCTAAATTTCAATGAGGACAGAAAAATGACTTGATACTGGAAATATTAAAACGCAGTCCTACAGTACATCAGCGTGTGGTTGATGTGGCAGACATGCAAATACTGCAGAGCTTTTAAACTGGGCTTCCTGCTCGTGCCATCAAACCTCTGCAGATGACTCTCTTTGTCTCACTCCACTGGTCACCTCTTCCTGCTCACATCAACTTCAGAACAGCCACTGAATAACATACTTTAAACTGCACAGAAAATGACGATCAATACCCAACCTCTGAGCTCTTAATTACAATGAGATCGAACGTCACCTGGGATGGATCCACAAATTAGATGCAGCTGTTCCCCCAAGAGCACTTAGCAATTCACCCACTTAAACCATTGAAAATAAATAGCTGCTAACAGAATCAGTCTCTCCTATAAAACTAAAATTCTTTCTCAGCTCCCCTAAAGACCTCTTCAATTTAGAGGATTGAGTCAGCACACACCTGCCAGACTTAAAACGCTCTCGGGAAGAGACCAAAAAAAGGTCAAAGCGAAGGAAATTGGTCTCGCATGTGTTCTGACATGAGCGGTTATCATCCTCACCCCCTGATGAAGGCTTATTCAGTTAATCACTACATTAACTTGGCAGTAACGTGGTCCAGGACTGCGTTTATAGATCAGTATCGCTTCATGTACAGTTACTAATTCTCATTTAGTAACATTTCAACAAGGTCTTAATGAAGGCTGTTTCCTGTTGTTTACAAATGCTTCACATACTATCATTACTCTCTATGCTAATGTGTAAATATTGATTTTTAATTGATTCTCTGGAAACACAATGCTTTGCATGTGAAGAGTAAACAAACATGTGATGATTAATTAGCCCATTATTGTTCTGTTTGTTTCATTAGCTAAAACGGCACATTTCTGAGGGGGAAAATAAGAAACATGCACACACATCTTTTTCTAATTAAGATGTTTTATGCCATGTAATGAAAAAAGGTGATTATATTGCACATATATATATATATATATATATATATATATATATATAGTTTCATTTTAAAGCAAATTATGTGCATTACATGTCATACTAAATATACGATAAAATCACTAGCTTAAAAAACACTTACAATTGATATTTTTATGTGAGAATTGATCCAACATCGTAATAAATATATCAGTACATCTAGATGGATTTGCCTATCCATAAAAGAGAGCAGCAACAGAGAAGCATCATATCGATCTGATGTAATTTCATGAATGACAAAGAGTTAGTGAGACAGAAAGATAGAGGTAGGAATATTACTGGAGAGAGAAATTACTGCATCAGGGAAATTACATAATAGCCTATAAAAAAAAAGTGACTTTCACTCAAGTTGCTGCATGACCTTTTCTCAGACATTTATCTGACAGCATAAATCCCACTTTTATGTCAGTAAAGCAGAAATTGATATTTCAATTTTTTGGGAGAAGTATCCGTTCACAAAGTTCTGGATGAGTTATTGATAATGTACTCTTATACTGCCACTCTCAAAGAGAGGAGACTAAACTGAGCGCTGTTTGACTCAAGACGGAGAGGTACGGAGAGGTATGATCCAAAAAAAACAAAGCTTACTCTCCATACAATGCTTGTCGGTCAGTATTCAATAAGTTTTACATGACTTGCTTTAGGCCTATAGCACATTTCTCAGAACAAGCACTGCTTTGACCTTCACATTAAAAGCGTTGCAACAGCTTTACAAAAACATGATTAAGAATCTTTCTTTCTGCTATATTTTTCTCTGAACATCATAATATGTATTTCAAGTCAGTTAAGCAACAGAACCGAAGAGAACATGAACTTGTTTGCATATGTGCCCTGCATATTTCATCTGCCCTTGACTCACAATAACAACCTCTGGTTTCAAATCTAATTTAATCTTATTATCAAGGGTGCTGTTTTTCATTCTGCAGACTTTTCTATTTAGGGACTCAAGGAAAACTTACTCACATGCTGATTTGTTTTTTTCTAGACAATACAGATAATTCATGAATAATTAAAAATGCATTTTCATCTTATGACACAAAAAACAAAAGAGAGTGAAAGCTAATATTAATTTCCTTTTTTAAATTATATTTTATTATTTTATTTGGCTAGGATGCATTTAATTGGTCAAAAGTGACAGTAAAGACTTTTACATTTCTGTATAAATGCTGTTCATTTGAACTTTTTTACAAAGGTGCTCGTGCTCATGATGTGCTCATGCTCTGGGTACTGCTGTCCAATCAGAATTAACCTAGGGCTAAATTGAACATATGCATGTGAGAAAATCAAGTGGAGAAATGAAGTACCAAATATTTAGACAGGGATGGCAAATGGAAAATTTTCTGTGTCAAATGCCATTTTCATTTTAATTAGTGGAGCTTGGTTACATATTTGAACAAGACCCAAACCCTACATGTATTAAGCTTTGGAGCATAACTGTTTGTGGTATGGACATCAATAATACCTCAAATGTTCCATTTAAAATATAATATTTAAATATTTAATATAATTTGTTTTGGTTTTTGTCTATAAAACAGGGGGAAAAAACATTGATTTACAATGAAGGAGGAACGTGAATCACATATATATATACCAGAATATCATAGAGACTTGGGCTTAAAGGGATAGTTCACCCAAAAATGAAAATTCTGTCATCTTTTACTCACCCTCAAGTAGTTTCAAGCCTGTATATATTTCTTTGTTCTGCTGAACACAAAGGAAGATATTTGAAAGAATGTTTGTAACCAAGTGGATCTCGCCCCCCATTGACTACCATAGTATTTTTTTTCTGCTTGGTTACAAACATTCTTCCAAATATCTTCCTTTGTGTTCAGCAGAACAAAGACATTTATACAAGTTTAGAACAACTTAAGGGTGAGTAAATGATGACAGAATTTTCATTTTTGGGTGAACTATCCCTTTAATTTAAAAACATCTAGCAACCACATAGTAACATGCTAAATGACACTCAGAATACCTTAGCATTAGGGATGGGAATATTTAAGCACCTCACAATTTAATTTGATCTGATTCCAAAATGACAGCAGAGGCATCTCAAATTTAAAGGGTTAGTTCACCCAAAAATGAAAATTATGTCATTTATTACTCACCCTCATGTCGTCCCACATCCGTAAGACCTTCGTTGATCTTCGGAACACAAATGAAGATATTTTTGATCAAATCCGATGGTTCAGTGAGGCCTCCATAGACAGCAATAACACTCCCTTTTTCAATGCACAGAAAGCTACTAAAAACATATTTAAAACAGCTCATGTGACTACAGTGGTTCAACCTTAATATTATAAAGTGACGAGAATACTTTTTGTACACCCAAAATAACAAAATAGCGACTTTATTCCACAATATCCAGTGAAGGGCGATTTCAAAACACTGCCTCACTGAACCATCGGATTTGATCAAAAATATCTTCATTTGTGTTCCGAAGATGAATGAAGGTCTTACGGGTGTGGAACGACATGAGGGTGAGTAATTAATGATATAATTTTCATTTTTGGGTGAACTAACCCTTTAAGGGTACTGGCAAATTAAAGTGTAAAGATTAGTGTAGTCAAATCGATTAATCACATCTAACATAAGTTTGTATATATATATATATATATTTACAAACTTTTATATTATATGTGATTAATCGATTTGACTACACTAAAAATGATACAATACAACTATAGCATTTATATGTTATATGGTGTAGTACTACATAAAACTTCAAAGTTACATGAGGTAGAAGTTATAAAGTTATATTAACCAATTTGTTCCAATTTTGCATATAAAGCACGTCAGCACCCTAGCACCTAAAAAAACAGCCAGAACACCCTAGCAACCCCATAGTAACATGCTTAATATCACTTTTAACACCTTAGCAACAGTCTTTGCAACACACTAGTGATGAGTTTTGCACAAACAATTACCACTCAGATTTTCTTCAGGAAAATGTAAAACATCTACAACAAAGAAACGAAACCAGACGCCCAACATGCAGTGTGTGCTCAGAGGGACATTTTAAGTGTAGTTCTTGTGAACAAATTAAATTAGTCAGCTTGGCTCGTGCTCTAGCTCAGGTTGAGTACCTCTGCCCTACAACCTTCTTGATCAGCTTTCCTTACGACTTGGCAACAAAACAAAGGTGACAACAAGGTCGAAGCAAAAGCCCTGCATCAGAACTTTTCAAGGTTTTTTTTTTTTTTTTTTGGAGCAGTCAGCTTTGCTGAAACAAAGTTTTCAAATGCTGGTCCACAGCATCCCTATGAAACTAGAGGGTAATCTATGGAATGGCAGGCTGTATTAGAAATGATTTAACCTGCATGTCCTCCGTTGGCCCTGGGCACCAATACAGAGTATCCGCTTCCACAGTGGCCGAGGGGCGGAGGAGAAGGGCGGGCATAAATTTGCACTCACCATTATGGATGAAGTAGCAGACAAAGAAATAGAAGTAACGGATTTTCAGACAGGCAAACATTTAGCATTACAGTCATAAAAAACACCTATAAAACAAGGCCTTGGCTCAGACTCTCAGAAGGTTCTCAACAAATCAACTTTGCAGATTATTGGTGTTGCAAGGGCACAGTTTGTCCACACACATAAACCCGTTTGACAAAAGTGTATTTCTGGTCACAAGCAAGTATAGGCCGAGAAAAAGATGCTTAATGCTCATAAGGGCTGGGAATATTCAGGCACCTCACAATTTAAATGATTTCAGTTTCCGTTCGATTCCAAAATTACTGTCGATGCATTTCAGCTTTTCAGAGTAGAGGTGCAAATCATTGGAATGTGAAGGTGTAAAGATGTATAAAAGTACACTAACATTCAAAAGTTTGGGGTCGGTAAGATTTTTTTAATGTTTTTGAAAGAAGAGCAGAGTGATAGCATAGCTGCACATAAAATATTGCAAAATACACAACATAATGAGATGGTTGGTGCACATCTCGCTGGCTCATCTGTGACCAGACAGCAAGTCTTTGTGGTGTATCGAGAGCCACAGTATCCAGGGTAATGTCGGCATACCACCATGTAAGACAAACCACAGCCAACAGTAGTAACTATTGATGCAAGAGGAAGCTGTCTGAAAGGGATGTCCAGGTACTATCCAGAAATGTATCCAAAAATACATAAAACCACAGCTGCCCAAATCACTGCAGAACTCAATGCGCACCTCGACTCTCCTGATCCACCAAAACTGTTCATCTGGAGCTCCACAGAGTCAATATTCACAGTCTGGCTGCTATAGCCAAACCTTTGGTCACTTATGCCAAAGCCAAACGTCAATTTCAATGCTGCCAATGCTTGGACTGTGGACAATGTGAAGCATGTGTTGTTCTCTGATGAGTCCACCTTGACTTGAAGGACGTGTATCTGTCATTCCCAAGAAGAATTGATGCTGCATTGGCTGCAAAAGGAGGCCCTACACCATACTAATAAATTATTGTGGTCTAAAACCAGTTTCATTGACCAACCCTTGTATAGTGAGCACTATAGGGTGTATATATTCTTAGCTTCACATAGCCACAATGTGGGTCTTTATTAAAGTGTATATATTAAAAAGTAGAGAGGCCAGCAGAATGCTGAATGTATTCTCTACTCTTTTTGTTTATTGATCATTTAATCAAGTGTCTGTTAAAGGTCATATAGCTGGAGGTCACATGACTCACCTGCTCTGACCCGTCTACACTCTCTGCTCCGCATGAGACTGAAGGACCTTTTCTTTTCTCCCTGCTCATCGAATCACTGTAACGACTGCCGCTGCTAGTCTTCCAGCACTCTGCACTTCACGCTTCCTGTTAATTACTTTGGTCAATCAACACCTTTCCGGGCCACTTCCTTCTAAAGAAAATCTGTGTCCTCATTCCCCACTACACTGGAGGAGAATGCAGATACTGTGAAGAATAACAATGCATTCTGTTTCTCTAGTCTCCATTGTGCTCTTAAAGAAGGGCAAACGTACTGTTTTACTATTTAACTTTCCATTGCTTCATTCACAGATGGTTCACCAACAATCTGATGCATAAGACACAAAACTGGAAAGTATGTCCTCAATCTGGTGTTGCATTAGGGTGAGTATAAGTAAATTTGGATGCCTTAGCATTGTGCAACTCACAGGACTCAACCTGACTATCAGGTGGGTATTTGCTCACAGGTTAAGTCAAAATCAGCTGTGACACTGTGGAATTATAGCCAGCAGTGATCAAATGCTGGAGGAAATCATTATTGATGGCCGTGACCTCATGAGAATGTCAGGCCAACAGTGTAATAAACCTGAACCACTGGCTGAGGGAGAAGAGCAGACAAACAGCCCAGATTAGATGTACTTCACAAAAGAGCACCTAAACAAACCAATGAGGACGGCCAGCCAGTCATTGGAATCAATGACTGGAATTTGCTGTCTGTCAATAAGTTGTCTTGGAAGACCTTTATCTACCGGCTTTTTCCACCAACATGCTCTGAGGAACATAAATCCATTCTACTGGTTGCCATAAAACAGAACATTATGTCTCATATCTTGCACTATGCAATGCATTTTGTCTCATTAAACCTTTAGTTCGCTACATTGCAAATAGGGGTGTAATGGTACACGTATGCGTACCGAAAATTTTCGGTATGTGGCTTTCGGTTCGGTACACAGTTCACTATGCGCAGACTCGATACTGAAGATGTCAGCACCATATTGGCACACTGGCAGCTTCAGTTACTACAACGGAAGAGAGTGAAGGTGCGTCAACCATCTTTTTTTACAGATGGTACCGACGAATACAGAGTTGTAGCCCATTAAGCACTTTTAATCACCATTAACCACCAATAATCACAATAAGCTTTGTGTTTTGTTACTTTCGATAAGAAACAGTCTCATCCCTCAAATTCTGTCCATTTTATCATGAAATTCAAACAATAAATGCCGTTTTGTCGCTCTTTGATGTGGCATGACATGACAGATTGCTGTATAGACGCCTCATCAATTCAAGCAGCAACGCAGAGCACGAGGGAACACGATATTCTCTTCCTCTTTAATACTAGTTACAGAATAAGTAAATGAACATCTGAAGGTATGTTGAAAATTACAGTACAACTTACTGTAACGTATAATCACTCAATCACTGTTTCAACCGTAGAATAAAACAGCTTGTAAACAATGTGTCACTTAGCATTTACCTCAGAAATGCCATTCAGTATCCATAGCTTGTTCTTTCGCTACATGAATGCATTAGCCTATATATTCATTATGATTATTTAACGTAGGCTATATGTTTAATGTATGTTTAAATCTGTTGGCCACTGTGTAATGAATATATTTTAATACCTAATTGGAGTAGAAACAGATTTAGAAGTTAATGCAAAAACTGCCTTATATGCAATTTACATATTTGCATACAATTTTTATGTGTCTGTTGATTATTATATCTAAAAATAAATAGCAAATAATTTAATAATTTGGGCTCTGTTGTTAATTATAACCTTTAATATATTATAGTAATGTGCAAGAAAGTGCTCCCTGTATATAATTCACAGCATTAGCAGAGATTTTTTTATCCTTAAGAAAATTTTAATTATATTTTTTAAAGACAGAGTCACAATAGTTAAATAAACTAGTGTTTAATAAAAAAGAAGCAATTTTATGTTTAGTTTTCTGCCTCCTGCTATACTGAATCCATACCGAACTGTGACTTCAATACAGAGGTACGTACCGAACTGTCATTTTTGTGTACAACGGTTACACCCCTAATTCCAAATAATTATATCTGGCTTTTATCTCAACTATATCCCTCAACTATATATCCCAACTCAAATCCCTCAGTTCTCTGAAAAGCCAAGCCGATGTTGATTCTAGTTTTATTACGAGCTCAGTCGCGTTAAAACTGGTGATACCCCAGAGATTGGAGATTTAGCGTGATCCATGTCAACCTTTCTCGCTTGTTGTGACAACTAACCGATGCCACTCCCACACCATACACACGCGTCAAAGTAGCCGGAGCAACTTTTCACTATTTACTGATATGACAAGTCAAGCATGGGCGAGTGATGTACTGTCCCGCAAAAACCATCCCGTAAAATATAAACACTTATAACAGGCTTACCATAGTGAATCAGGGTGAGACAAAAACACATTTTGGAAGAAGTATTAATGATGCATTGACTTATTATTTAAATGTTGTTAATTTTGAACAAAAAAAGATACATAGTCTACCTTTAAAGAATGAATGTCAATGTGTACACATTTGGGAAATATCAATATGACCTATAAAAGAAGCAGAAGGAAAAACAACTATGTGGAGATGGGCTGCAGGAATGAAAGGCCATTATTCACAGTTAATAACCAAAGTCTACCATGAACATTGACCTCAAAATACAGGTTTTCTTTGTAAGAAATGGGGCTTGGAATTGATGCTAGAAAATTGCATTCGTCAACTGAGTGTGGAATTTTTGAAAAAGGAGCACTCAAGATGAGGGCAGGTCAGGATGACTTCAACTAAGAGCACCCTAGTAATGATCTCAAGGCCATGCAATTAAAGGTGGAGCGGTGAATATTGAACAGGAACAAGATACTATTGAGAAGCTGACAGGTTTATGAATGTCTCAATCTGAATGTGGTGAAGAAGCCCTTTGGGACCATTAGTCAACTCCATGTCAATGAGAAGAGATTGTGGCCATCTTGTCCATATTGTGAGCATAATTTTCAAATTCTCCAACAAGAGGGTAATATCTCTAAAGAAAGCTAGTTAACCTTTCCTGGCCTTTCTATCTTCTCAATGGCCTCATAAAGACACACACATATAGTATGAATGATTCCCTAGAAATACTGTCACTTGTCTCACTGTCAAAATCAAGTGAGCTGAGGTTACAATTTTCTCATTAACTAACGTTAAACGTCATTAGTAACTGGTTTGAGGTGCAGCAGCTGCATTGAGAGACAATTCAAAGTTAATACTGATGTTAGTTTGTTGCTTACAGTGTTGTGTGGCATTCAGAAATGAATGCTTTTTCTAAAAGAAGTTTAAAAAGTCTTCATGTTTAAAGGTTTTTACATGCTTTATGGCAATTATATTATATTAATATATTTAGGGCCCGAGCACTGATGGTGTGAGGACCTTATTGTAATTGCTTGGTCAATTATACTTCTTCTCCGAAATGAATCGCATTTTTGAGGGCCTAAACATGCTCGAAAACTCATGAAACTTTGCACACGTGTCAGAAATGGTGAAAATTTAGCGCCACCTACAAAATTTCAATTAAGTGCCCTTTGTGCTACGTTTCACGTACAAGCATAAAATTCGGTAGACGCGTGTAACAGCCCAATACCTACAAAAAAGTCCCGGGAGCAAAATCTGAAAACCCAACAGGACGTAAGATATTTTGAATTTTCTCTGCAAATTTTTTTTGCAGTTTTTGCCATTTCCAGACGTTGTATTTTACGAACTCCTCCTAGAGATTATATCAGATCAACATCATATTTGGTCAGTATAATCTAAAGGCCTTTGCAACGTTAAATTGCGAAGATCTTGACTTTTCACTGAAGGGCATGTTCATGGCGGCCTGACAAAGTTTGATGTTTTGCCATGAAACAGGAAATTGTTGTAACTTGGGCATACAATCCGATCTGCCCCAAACTTCATGTTTTATTAGAGTCCTGGCCTGAAGACATCTACATGCCAATATTCAGTTACAGTCATAGCGCCACCTGTGGGCCACAGGAAATGCCATGTTTTACACTGTGATTAACTCCACATTGAGATTTAACCAGAACAACTTCATATTTAGTCAGTCTAATCTTAAGGCCTTAGCGATTTTAAATTGCAAAGGTCTTGAGTTTTTGTTGAACGGCGTGTCCGTGGCGGCCTGACAAAGTCTGATGTTTCGCCATTAAACAGGAAGCTGTTGTAAGTCAGGCATACAATGTCCGATGGCCTGGCCTGCTTTTCACTTTTGACCAATTTAATGCATGCTTGCTGAATAAAAGTATTAATTTATTTTTAAAAAATAAAGAAAAAATCTTACCGACCCCAAACATTTGTGTATACTTAAATTAATGGACCAGTGAAAGAACACTTCCCAGAATGCCATTTCATTTACTGGAATTTCTCTGATTTTTTCCCAGGTAATTCCATTTCTGTAATTCAAATTCAAACTGCAGCATTCCAGCAAATTTCCCATCTGCACTAGAGAACTTCGAACCGTTATCGTCCCAAAAGTACATCTCAGCTAGCAGAGACATATTTGACACAGGACCTGTTAGGAGACATTGACATGAAGGTTTAATTGAGGCCAAGAATTGTGTTTTTACTGGCAATATGGGAGCTTCTATCCAATCTCACATACAAGCTGGTGAAATTTTATAAAACCATTAACATCTGGTGTTCCCAAAAGAGGGGTCAGGACTTATTTACTTTGTTTTTCTGTCAAATTATTGATTTATTTTGACAAGTTGACAACCAACATACCTTTTGAAAACTGTTTTGTGCCAAAAAAAATGGTTATATGTATTAATCAATCATCTGCTTAGAAGCCAGTGAAATAGTCCTGATATTGCCATGCATGTCAGGCCATGTGTATTCTGGTCACTGAATACACTTTTTGCATAATCTTTCCTCAGAAATAGCAGGAGCAACACAACCTCAGCGAAAGATATAATCGAACAGATTAATAAGATCAGCACAAACAGAGGTTAAACACAAAGGTTAAACGCTCCTTTAGAGGTGTGAACGTTACAATCAATAGACTCCATGTCAGCATGTTGAAAACACCAATGGACACCATACTGTACATGAAATTAGAGAAGTTTGTAAAAAGCCAATAAAAAAGTGAATCTGCAAAAACTCCTTCACATGATTGCTTCTATTTCAATGGAAACTCAAAAATTCAGCGTGACCTTGAAATACCAAATACCAAATACTGCATACATCGTAAAAAGAAAATCAAAGTTGTAAGTAAAACATTATTGGAGTATGTTAGTCTTTCAGTCTTTCTAGCCCAAAAGTGCACATTTAATTCCATGTGCTGGTGTTTCTTTGTAATTATATGTGTAATTTATTAGCTATTTTTGAGTAAAAATTGTTTCCACACCAATTTTTCTTTCAGTGTATATAGTACCGAGAAACTGCAGATGGAGAAACAACTATACAGTCTGCCATGTACCATCAATACAGACGAAACCTGTCTTGTTTGCTTATTTAGGTCAAAACTATTAATATCCGACATGAGCTTGAGGCTGTCGCTTTGACCCTTCTGTCGGACAACATCAATCCAAACGTTTTCTCTGAAGCTGCACCAGCCCAGATGGAGGCCCTCAAGAGGAATGGGGAATCCAGGGATGAGGCGCACATAGACACTCTCTAAACTGCCCAAAGGTTTCATCTTGAATTTTTATTTTTATGTTGCAATTAAAGGTGATGACCTGACCCTGGAGAAATTCAGACTTTATAACTTTGTTCCAAAGCCCAATAATCTGCCTAACTACTCTCCATAGACTGATCCAAAAGGTTGGCAGAAACATTATGCTGCTTCTTTTTGCCAAAATGTAAAGTATCATTGCATGTGAGTTCTAGAATGCATTCTATGCTTATTAGTGCCACATCATTACTTAGCAACATGCTAACTTTGTTGGAATCTAATTGCACATCTTTTTAGGCTGTTGACTGGCAGGTTTTGGAACAAACCTTATTTATTTAGGGTGGCAGATGTGTGTTGTTAACTAACTGCAGAGGTACCCAGTGTTTACAATGTCCAAAAACATTCTAATAGAGGATTTGATGGCTGGCAGCATTTAACATCCATTAACACTGCCATAAGAATGACCCACACAATGAAGGTCAAAATTGTACTGTCACAGGATGCCACCTTTCCAGCAAGCCAGTAAATAATTGCCCTGTTACAGCCAACCCAGTCAACTGAAAGCAGTGTTAATGCAAACAGGAAACACTTAGGAGACACAACAGTTCAGAATGTCAACCACAGTGTGCCAAAAAACACAAACAAGTGCAAAAGGTTAAAACGGGAATAAATAGCCTGGTTTGGGGTTGGCCTGATCTCAATCAGATGTGTTTTTGTGGGGGTCAAGGGGGTAAGACAATTTACATGAGTTATACGTAATCAGATTATTTTTTCAAGTAACTAGTAAAGTAATGCATTACTTTGAAATTTACAACAAAATATCTGAGTTACTTTTTCAAATAAGTAACGCAAGAAACTTTGTTCTCCTATTTATAGACTGACAGCTCTTCTGTCTCCAGAAATCGGGAGAGAAATTGTAAGTACAGAGGTGTTGTGTGCACTAGACTAAATGTGAACATTTATTTACTCATTCCACTTGCACAAAAACACATTAAAGGGTTAGTTCACCCAAAAATGAAAATTCTGTCATTAAGTACTCACCCTCATGCCGTTCCACATCCGTAAGACATACGTTCATCTCTGGAACACAAATTAAGATATTTTTGATCAAATCTGATGGCTCAGTGAGGCCTGCATCGCCAGCAATAACACTCCCTTTTTCAGTGCCCAGAAAGCTACTAAAGACATATTTAAAACAGTTCATGTGAGTACAGTGGTTCAACCTTAATGTTATGAAGTGACAAGAATACTTTTTGTGTGCCAAAAAAAATAAAAATAAAAAAAATAACGACTTTATTCAACAATATCTAGTGACGGGCGATTTCAAAACACTGTTTCTTGAAGCTTCGAAGCTTTACGAATCTTTTGTTTCGAATCAGTGGTTTGGAACGTGTATCAAACTCCCAAAGTCACATGATTCAGTAAATGAGGCTTCGTTACATCGTAAGTGTTTCTAAATTTCAATGGTTCACCACTGGGGGGCGGTTTGATACACGCTTCGAACCACTAATTCGAAACAAAAGATTCGTAAAGCTTCATGAAGCAGTGTTTTGAAATCGCCCATCACTAGATGTTGTTGTTGTTGTTTTGGCGCACAAAAAGTATTCTCGTCGCTTCATAACGTTAAGGTTGAACCACTGCAGTCACGTCGACTGTTTTAAATATCTTTAGTAGCTTTCTGGGCATCTGAAAGTGTTAATTGTCTTGCTGGCAATGCAGGCCTCACTGAGCCATCGGATTTTATCAAAAATTTGTGTTCCAAAGATGAACGAAAGTCTTACGAGTGTGGAACAACATGAGGGTGAGTAATAAATGACAGAATTTTCATTTTTTGGGTGAACTAACCCTTTAAGTGACATTGTGCTCTTTCTGTAACAACACACTATTTTTGTCCACTAATATTATATGCCGTTTTAGACGGTGAAATTGACATTAAAATGAATAATGACATGACGAAAAATACTGACTAAATTTAAAGGATATTTTCATCAAAATACAAACATCTAAAAATTAATTCCACCTTCGACTCAAAAATTCATGGCTCAAATAAAATAGCATGACACTGCTGTAAATACGATTGTTCATAAGGCAGCACTGCTGTGTTACAGATACATTACTGTCCATGTGTGCTTGTATCCCGCCTGACAGCACAAGGCTTAACTGTCTGGAATAAACACCAGTCTCATACCATCAGTCAACGCTGAGAGCAAGACAGTGCATAAGTTCATTCAACCCAATGCAATACATTTATAAAAACTCACAGTATCAAACAATAAAAAACATGGAGCGGTCATATATAATCATAAACAATAAATCTACTGATCTATTAATTCACTGGTTGGAAACAGCAAAATCAATAGTTCAGTTTAGTTATTATTTATCAAAATGAACAATTGACTAATGTCACTATAAACAGAAACATTAAGCATCATTCATTGAATTTACAACGCTGTGCAATATTATTTATTGGAAAAGTCATATAAACCCATTTATTTGATTAACAGGTGGACAAAGACATAAATCTTTCATGTAGCCAGCTGAAAATCACAAAAAAAAAAAAAAAAAAAACTCTTAAATGGTTAGTTCACCCCACAATGAAAGTTTAGTCATCATTTACTCACCCTCATGTTGTTCCAAACTCATATCCGGCCTAATGAAAGTAGATGATGTCCATGACTGTAAACTCCACAAAAAGACAGAAAGCACAATAAAAGTAGTTCAAACAGCCATATCGTTTTATGTGAAACTTTAGTCGTTATTCATTAGAAAATGGATAGTTCCGGCCCTTGATTCTGATTGGTTGAGCCGCGTTCGAAGTCTTTGTAAAATTCCCGAAAACATACAGCTGACCGCATTACATTAGTATCGCTGCGCCACTGAGTGTGTATGTTGCTGCTTCTGTCTTAGCAACCACTCTTAGCAACGTAAAAATATGTTTGTTCTCCATTAATTTTGTTCATTGAAGCTTACTGCATTATGTAGAAGAGTATTGTGAGAGAGATATCGAGTGACCAAGTGTATTACCTGCATTCAAATTGAGTATTTTCCTTCAGGTCAGTCCTATGTTCATAAAAATAAGCTCTGCTGACACTGACAGGTAGTCAATACATTTGTCTTTTGCATATTGTTCCGTGTTCACAACAAGTTTCAATATAAAAGTCTTTGTCTTTTTTGAGCGATCGCAGTCGCAATCTTTGCCGCCATCTAATGGCGTAATAATGTAACTTATTTTGCTGTTCACTGTCAGGGACTATTTCTTCTAGCGGAATGAAGGCTTTTAGTGATTTTACTTCATGAAAGTTGCATTGATACATATTTTTTGGCTTTAATATTTGTATTGTGTGGTAACCGTTTTATAAAAGCAATAAGCCCCGTAAAGCCGTGGTTTACAGTGAATTTATAACAGCTCTGCGTCATGCCTAACAACGTCCCTTAGCTGTTATAAATTCACTGTAAACCACGGCTTCTTGGGGCTTATTGCTTAATTTTCATTTTGGGGTGTACAGGTGACACATTTGAACTTAAACACCAATCTCATGGATCAGTTCGTCACTATTTATCAACACTTTCTGATAAAAAGCATTTTTAAACCACTATGCAGAATATGATTAAGATGGTTTTAATACAGTGTCATGTTGAGATGCACAGTCATAAATCAAACAATGACACGTTGTCCGGGCTCTCGCTTTGCAATACTCAAGCGGCAGCTGTCTCACAGTTGATCAATAGACAGTGAGATGGTCTGCATTAAAAAAACGGCTGGTTTACAACACTATCTGGTGAGCTAATGTCCTTATGAACCTTTGTCCTTATGAAACACAAAACTTCCATATTTTTCACTAGATATTCACAAGTCAAAAATATTATCTATAATATTCTATGTAGTTTAACCTTGAAAAAATATAAAATATGATGTATAAGCAAATGATGCTTACATTAAGAAGTCATTCAACACTTAAGATTCCTGTATGCAAATTCTTCCCTGTACTTTCGTTCTAAAACACAGATTGGCTATAGTTGATGTTCTCGTCCCATGCTGAACTCTATTAAGTCTAGTTTGTGCAGCAGGTGTGGATCAATATCCTTCTTTATTCAGTCAATAGATCAGAGCTTAGGACATAAATGAATGCAGGTGAGGCTATACGTTCACGACTGACCCGACGGAAGACGTCCATCTATGAGATTGATGGATGGAAAGTTAAGCATCTGGAATTCTGGTCAAGACCTTCATGTCATTTTTAATGGGCAAATATAAGACATTCAATAAAAAACAGATGCAGAATAAGAAGTTTATTTAAAAAAAAAAAAAATACATGATAGTATACTCAGCATGTACTACACAAAGCGACTAAATTCATAAAAATGCTACATTTCATCCAATCAAGCGGCTCTGAGATTGTGGTGTAAATTAAAGTAAAATAAGAGGGATCTTTTAATTTACAACACCACAGCCCAGTACAGACATAAAAAGACAGGATGTCACAGGCATGCTGGGATTAAAATTCATCATCAAAGTAACAATAACATTTTAAAACATTCTGGAGGTTTTAAAAATTGAAAAACTAGAATAGCAGGGTTGGAAAAGTCATCAGTCCCCTAATTTAATAAACGCGAGCTCGGCAAAAGCCGGATTCTAAAACGCATCGATTGTGTTAAAAGCCAGGGGCCGTATTCACAAAACATCTTAAGGCTAAAAGTAGCTCCTAACTTGCTGATTTAGGAGAAACTCTTAAAAATAATGGGCTTGACAGTCGTAAATTTAGGACTCCTAAATTTTTGCTCTAAGAGTATTTCACAAAGCATTTTAGCACTAAAACTAGCTCCTAAATCTGTGAAAAGTTAGGAGTATAGAGAGGACTCCTAAGTCACTAAGACCAAATCACAAACAATCCTAAAATGGTTTTTGCCGGCACTCCGATCAAAGACACTGTACACCATTGAGGCAATAGGCGATAGAGCCTTGGGTGCTGAAACTTTTCTTCATAAATGCAATAAATATTTTGATTTATTTTAATCTGCAATGACATAACATAAAGATTTATTTATGTACAGGCAAAATGCATTGGATGATGGAGAATAGAACAGGTCAAGTTGAAAATAATGCCCCATCTTCTGCGTTCATAGCCTTGTCGGCAGCTCGGGTTCCGGCTCATGGACATTTCCCGATCCCGTCCCCCTTTCTCTCTCCCACTTTGCTTCCTTATACTCACTGTCCTTTCATAATAAAAAAAAAACAAAAATGCCAAAATTAAACATTTGAAAATAAAAAAATGTAAAAATAATGTCCGATTACATGTGGCAGTTGTTTTCTTGAGTTCACACTTACAAATGATCAAATAGAGTAAAAGATTAAAATAAGCGTATTTGGTGTGCTGTCCGGGAGGATCGAAGGCTTCAAGCTCGGAATTTAGCTCAAACCCAGAGTACTCCCCTGTATCCTGGGAACAGCCGAGAGTGAGTTGGGGTGGTGGAGGGATGCAGAAATCTGCAGAGGACTGAGGTAACTAGATGAGTTGGCTGTGTATATATATGCCTCCTCTCAAGCTGATACTTGTTTAATTAGTGACACTTAGCTTACAATTTAAAATCTTTATTTGAATACGACAGCATTTTTATTTTAAAATCTTTATTTAAATATGACATTTTTATTTTAAAATCTTTATGGCAACATAATACCTCATTCTACAATATTTCTATGATTAATGCTGCCTTCACGTGCTCTCGGAATTATCATAAATACGAGTTTCCTAGGTAAAAATCACATATGAACGCCCTCCCATTTTGAATTCCAACTTGAATGTGATAAGTTCATAATCACGTCTTCAGAAGTAGGAATTATCAAATTTCAGATAGCATGTGAATGCAGCATAAATCACTGATAGAGACCCCTCCCCTATCAGCCAATCACTGTGTGCATAGTTAGTAAGCGTGTTGACATCATCCATAGCAACGAGGTCAACCCCACTCTTTCTCTTAGCTTAAGACTTCTGTTTATTCCTTAATAAAAGTTTGTCTCAACAGCTTTGTGAATAGGTTTTAAGAGAAAACTCTTAGCTAAGAACTTTTATTGCCATTTAGGAGAACTCTTAGTGGTAAGATAAAATGTTTTGTGAATACGGCCCCTGGGCCCGTATGTATAAAACTTCTCAGAAATGCTCTTAAGAACAGTCTTAAGTTTGGACTTAAGTGTCAAAAAATTCTTAGTAAAAAGTAAGACTTTTCTAAGAGTAGGAGACTTTTATAAAGAAGCTAAAAGCAACTTTTAGTAAAGTATAAGACTGATTCTTAAGTGCTGACTTAAGTGTTGTGAACTAAGGACCACAACGATGTCAAGTCAAAATGGCCGCCCTCAACCTCTGAATCAGCCAATAGCGAGTCTGCAAGGGTGAAGTCACAGCAGCACAACACTAATAATTTAATGTTGTTATTATAAAAATAAAAATAAAATCATTTAAGACACTGAAATGTTTTAATGTTTAAATTTATTTTTAAAAATAGGTTTGTATTGTGTAAAATTATCACAAGTTAGTATTGATGGTGTGGAATCTTTTTCTCTTGATATATGTCTCCTCATTTACAATTGGAGCAATGATGTGTCATGAGTTCCATCAATGGCTCCAACAACTCCAGGGAAGCCCACAATCAACATAAAGTTTTGCCTCATGGTTTGATGGTCAGTTGGAAAGTCAATGAACTGCCATAGAGTAGTGGCCAAATGTGATGTCCAGCCATATGAAAATTGACATTGTCAACCTTAATTCAAATATTTTTAAAAATGTGTTAAAAGATGTAAGCATTTCGTGTAGCTGTGCTTGGAGTCAATTGTTTCATGTGTGATAATGAAATGAAATTTCAAATTATTTTTGCCCATGCTGTCATACAAAGAAATTATGAACACATGCAAAAACAAGAGAACCAGTTAAATATTAAAAACTGATTATGTTGTAGCCATTTTGTGCTTTTTTCTGAGCTTTTCTGAAACCTGTAGCTGTAGTTTTCCTTTTTCTTTGCCAAAAATTTTGTCAGATAAATACCTTTGCTTAGTTTAGTGTTTTACTCTCCCCTCATATTTTAAAATATTTAAATAATATAAACATAAAAATAAAAATATTTTCTCATATTTCGATGGTTTTGAATTGTAGGGTCATTAAAAAAAAAAAACTTTGCACATCAATTTTGGCCACTATGTTTAGTGTGGTAAGTTCAGCAATAGTACTATTTAAGAGCCTGCTTACTGTGGACTGATGAGTCCAAGTCATTTGCTGCATTTTTACAGTTACCAAAAAAGGTAATTACTATTCAGAGCATTGATTTGTAGAGTGGGAGGCGTTATTACATTAAAGATATAAAAAGTTTATTCAAAGTCATTAAATGTATTAAAATGCATTAAACGTATTAATTATTAAGTAAAAATAAGTAAATTTATTACATTTATTTAAAGTTATTACTTTAAAATTATTTCTTATTAGGTCAGTTACAAAAAGAATTATCAAGTTAATATCATTTTATCAACTCCATGTCATCATATCTTCATTGGAAAGCGTGTGTCTCCTCTTCTTTGCTGCCATCTTGGTACTCCTAACTAGGTTAGGAGACCTCTACAGCTTTCCTAAATAATTTAGAAGCGAAGACCTAGTCTTGACACTTAAGAACCTTTATGAATCATACTTATTCTTAAGTCTAGGAATAAGAGTGAAATTATGTCATTGTTAGAATTTTGACACACTTAAGATTTTACTCTGAGCGGCTTTATACATACGGCCCCAGGTCTTTTAAAGCCAAACAAAACCATTTGTACCACCTGGATGACTTGTTAACTCATTATTGGGGCATATCTGCTAATTAATGAGATCATTAATTAATCACTCAGCACACAAGCTGATGTTATATCCCATAGAACTAAAGTATCTCTTGATTCATTGACCTCCACTGACTGAAGACCCAACACAGTGTATTATTCCACATCAACTGGTGAAAACCAAATAAAGAGGACAACTCACTTCTCTTGAAATATTGCAATATCTGCAAAATATTGCAGTCACTTTCCACATCATAGTCCCCCCAAAAAAAATTAAACTGGGAAGAAATGTTTGAGCTGTGAAGTTCAGTGATTTGTTGGGCAAAGCCTCACCTCAAAAGACAGGCCTCATGTTATCCACATCTTAATCATTAAACTAACCCAAGTGGCTGTAAAATCTTTTAGCAAACCTAAAAGCAAGATGGAGTTAACAAACCAAGCAACCCATTCAAAAGGACAATTTTATTTTGTTACAAAGAATCTTGACTTGTTAAGTGGATAGGGGCAAAAATAGAACTGGACTCTTCTGTGGCATCCTGGCTGAAGGTGGCATTCCCAGAACCGGACCCCTCAGCATCATCCTGGCTGAAAGTGGCGTTGACAGAACCAGACCCCTCAGCATCATCCTGGCTGAATGTGGCATTCACAGAACCGGACCCCTCAGCAGCGCCTTGGCTAAAGGTGGCATTCACAGAACCGGACCCCTCAGCATCATCCTGGCTGAAAGTGGCGTTCACAGAACCAGACCCCTCAGCATCATCCTGGCTCAAGGTGGAGTTCACAGAACCGGACCCCTCAGCATCATCCTGGCTGAATGTGGCATTCACAGAACCAGACCCCTCAGCATCATCCTGGCTGAATGTGGCATTCACAGAACTGGACCCCTCAGCATCATCCTGGCTCAAGGTGGAGTTCACAGAACCGGACCCCTCAGCAGAATCCTGGCTGAAAGTGGCATTCACAGAACCAGACCCCTCAGCATCATCCTGGCTCAAGGTGGAGTTCACAGAACCGGACCCCTCAGCAGAATCCTGGCTGAAAGTGGCGTTCACAGAACCAGACCCCTCAGCATCATCCTGGCTCAAGGTGGCGTTCACAGAACCGGACCCCTCAGCATCATCCTGGCTGAATGTGGCGTTCACAGAACCAGACCCCTCAGCATCATCCTGGCTCAAGGTGGAGTTCACAGAACCGGACCCCTCAGCAGAATCCTGGCTGAAAGTGGCGTTCACAGAACCGGACCCCTCAGCATCATCCTGGCTGAATGTGGCATTCACAGAACCGGACCCCTCAGCATCATCCTGGCTGAATGTGGCGTTCACAGAACCAGACCCCTCAGCATCATCCTGGCTCAAGGTGGAGTTCACAGAACCGGACCCCTCAGCAGAATCCTGGCTGAAAGTGGCGTTCACAGAACCGGACCCCTCAGCATCATCCTGGCTGAATGTGGCATTCACAGAACCGGACCCCTCAGCATCATCCTGGCTCAAGGTGGAGTTCACAGAACCGGACCCCTCAGCAGAATCCTGGCTGAAAGTGGCATTCACAGAACCAGACCCCTCAGCATCATCCTGGCTCAAGGTGGAGTTCACAGAACCGGACCCCTCAGCAGAATCCTGGCTGAAAGTGGCGTTCACAGAACCGGACCCCTCAGCATCATCCTGGCTGAATGTGGCATTCACAGAACCGGACCCCTCAGCATCATCCTGGCTCAAGGTGGCGTTCACAGAACCGGACCCCTCAGCGGCGTCCTGGCTGAATGTGGCATTCACAGAACCGGACCCCTCAGCAGAATCCTGGCTGAATGTGGCATTCAAAGAACCGGACCCCTCAGCAGCGTCTTGGCTAAAGGTGGCATTCACAGATCTGGACCCCTCAGCGTCATCCTGGCTCAAGGTGGAGTTCACAGAACCGGACCCCTCAGCAGAATCCTGGCTGAAAGTAGCGTTGACAGAACCGGACCCCTCAGCAGTGTCTTGGCTAAAGGTGGCATTCACAGATCTGGACCCCTCAGCGACACCCTGGCTGAAAGTGGCATTCATAGGACCAGACCCCTCAGTAGCATCCTGGCTGACGGTGGCGTTGACAGGGCCGGACCCCTCAGTGGAATCCTGGCTGAAGGTGGCGTTGACAGGACCGGACCCCACTTCATCGTCCAGGCTGAATGTGGCGTTGAAAGAACCAGACCCCTCAGCAGCATCCTGGGTGAAGGTGGCATTCAAAGAACTCAACCCCTCAGTGGCATCCTGGCTGAAGTTGCCATGCAGGTGGAGAGAGTTTGAACTGGATACATTGACCTGATTGCCTGCAGAGAGATAGAGAAGTCTCGCTGATAACAACAACATCATAAAAGAGTATGTCTAAGAAACGGAGATCTACAAACCTTTTTTTCCATCCCTCTCAAAATCACTCCAGGAGAAATCTAAGGATCCCTCTTCAACTGAGGAGCCGAATACTGAGAAACACAGACATTAAAAGATACAAATATGTAAATTTACTGTAAGTAAATAAAAAAAGTAAACTCACCATGCCATACCAATTGGGGATAAAGAACCACCAAAACAATAAGTTTAATCAAGCCCATTATATAACACAAACTAAGCCACTAAGAAAGCCAACCTAACCATGAAAGCTAAAGTTTCAAACCCACCAGGTTTTTAAGTAGATAATAATTTGTTCCACCTGGATGACTTGTTAACTCATTATTGCAGAAAATCTGCTAATTAATGAGATCAATAATTAATTAATTAATTAATCAGCATACAAGCTGATGTTATATCCCATAAAACTAAAATTTCAACGTTTATCTCTTATGATTCATTGATCGCCACTGAATGAAGACCTATTAACACAGAGATATATAATACCCAGTATAAAGAGGACAGAAAAAGCAAAGTGGTCCAAATATATTAGTGGCCCTACTATATTTTAATACATATTCATTAAACAGTAGTCAAACAACACCTGGATGATTTACATCTCCACAGATTCTAATATGTAAAACCAGCGGAAACTTTAATTCAATGAGCATCCAGGCTTTCTATTAAATATTCAGAGTTTTTGTTACTCAAAGAACAACACTGTCATGTCAAATGTAGTACATTTAAGAATGTACAGTATATTTATGTTACATTGGCAAAAAAAAAAATATGAAAATGTTCTGCTCCACTTTATATATGAGAAATATTTTTGGGTGCATGTTTATGAAACATGAAAAAAAAAAAAAAAGGAGAAATCCGCACACCAGTTCAAGGTCCATTAAAAACTACTTCACTGTGACAACAAAATACCAAAGTACACTAACAAAAATGTAATTTTGCGCAAACCAAGTTGCTTCAGTATAACTTCCAAAATACAATGACAAATGACAAAAACAACATATAAAATTACATACATATCAATAACACCTCAAAATAGTATGAAGGAATTGTTCAAAACAGAAAGGACACTTTTGAGCAGTAACACCTGTCTGAAAAAAGCATACACTTAAAACTTAACACTTATTCAGATTCCTTTTAATCCTGTATGTCTGTCAAAACTGTATTTCTAAACTGAAAATCAAGTGGTAAACAGAGTGAACAAAAATCCATCAATGCATAAGTTTAAACTGGTGATGTTAATGATTGTAAACAATCACAATTGTTTGTTAATGGGAAGCCCAGGTGATGCAAATCTGTGCCAATGCTCATCTTTAAAATGCCTGGTTAGATTGGCAAACTGAATGGTTGAACCTGTGGTCAAAATGGTTTATTTACTTATTATTTTGTTGTATCTATATCATCCATATAGTGAAGGTAATTTAATATGTTTAACATAAAATTTGAACATATGGATATTAAAATTAGTTTTTCTGGTTAACCTTGTTTTTTTTTTTTTTCTCTCTAGTGTTCTGTTCCCCAATTGAACGTGACTTGCACATGTCTGACTGGAGCGATGCTGGGCATGTACTGCAAGAAAACAAAGGTTTGGTTGTAAATGATTTATCTTAATTGGCATAAAGACGTATGCACTTACATAATAATGGTTTTAACTACCCTGTTGTATTGAAATTGAAGACGCTCTACTTCCACAATGTCATGTTGCCACCTGTATAATTTAAGTTTATTTAAATGCTCTCTTTAGGACAGCCTGAACATGATGACAACAAAGACCATTTTGAGAAGTCTAATTCTAAAATGGAGAAACCAAATTTTAGGTCATCTGAGGAGTCTACTTTTAAACCTGAGAATTTAAATGTTTTTGTGGAACCCAGTTTTTCCCTTCAATCTGAGAAGTTAAGTCCTCTATCCAGTTCTAAGTCAAGTTCTCCTTTCCCTGAGAAATCAAGCATTTACTTCTCAAAGACCAGTTCTAAACCTGAGAAACCTAGTGTTCCTATGGAACCCAGTTTTAAACCTGAGAAACCTAGTGCTCCCATGGAACCCAGTTTCTCTCCGTCTGAGAAGTTGATCTCTCATTCTTCTGAAAAACCAAGTTCTAAACTGGAGACCTCAATTTCCCTTCTCCCAGTAAAATCAAATGTTTTCATCTCAAAGCCCAGTTCTATTCCTGAGAAACCTAGTGCTCCCATGGAACCCAGTTCCTTCCTCCACACAGTGAAGTCTAGCACTCTTCCTTTTGACAAGTCCAGCATTAAGCTTGAGAAACCTAGTGCTCCCATGGAACCCAGCTCTAAACCTGAGAAACCTAGTGCTCCCATGGAACCCAGTTCTAAACCTGAGAAACCTAGTGCTCCCATGGAACCCAGTTCTAAACCTGAGAAACCTAGTGCTCCCATGGAATCCAGTTCTAAACCTGAGAAACCTAGTGCTCCCATGGAATCCAGTTCTAAACCTGAGAAACCTAGTGCTCCCATGGAACCCAGTTCTAAACCTGAGAAACCTAGTGCTCCCATGGAACCCAGTTCCTTTCCATCTGAGAAGTCTAGCTCCCATCCTGAGAAACCCAGTTCTAAACCTGAGAAACCTAGTGCTCTCATGGAACCCAGTTCTAAACCTGAGAAACCTAGTGCTCCCATGGAACCCAGTTCCTCTCCATCTGGGAAGTCTAGCTCTCATCCTGAGAAACCCAGTTCTAAACCTGAGAAACCTAGTGCTCCCATGGAACCCAGTTACTTTCCATCTGGGAAGTCTAGCCCTCATCCTGAGAAACCCAGTTCTAAACCTGAGAAAACTAGTGCTCCCATGGAATCCAGTTCTAAACCTGAGAAACCTAGTGCTCCCATGGAACCCAGTTCCTTTCCATCTGAGAAGTCTAGCTCCCATCCTGAGAAACCCAGTTCTAAACCTGAGAAACCTAGTGCTCCCATGGAACCTAGTTCCCCTCCATCTGAGAAATCTAGCTCTCACCCTTCTGAGAAACCCAGTTCTAAACCTGAGAAACCTAGTGCTCCCATGGAATCCAGTTCTAAACCTGAGAAACCTAGTGCTCCCATGGAACCCAGTTCTAAACCTGAGAAACCTAGTGCTCCCATGGAACCTAGTTCCTCTCCATCTGAGAAATCTAGCTCTCACCCTTCTGAGAAACCCAGTTCTAAACCTGAGAAACCTAGTGCTCCCATGGAACCCAGTTCCTTTCCATCTGAGAAGTCTAGCCCTCATCCTGAGAAACCCAGTTCTAAACCTGAGAAAACTAGTGCTCCCATGGAATCCAGTTCTAAACCTGAGAAACCTAGTGCTCCCATGGAACCCAGTTCCTTTCCATCTGAGAAGTCTAGCTCCCATCCTGAGAAACCCAGTTCTAAACCTGAGAAACCTAGTGCTCCCATGGAACCTAGTTCCCCTCCATCTGAGAAATCTAGCTCTCACCCTTCTGAGAAACCCAGTTCTAAACCTGAGAAACCTAGTGCTCCCATGGAATCCAGTTCTAAACCTGAGAAACCTAGTGCTCCCATGGAACCCAGTTCTAAACCTGAGAAACCTAGTGCTCCCATGGAACCTAGTTCCTCTCCATCTGAGAAATCTAGCTCTCACCCTTCTGAGAAACCCAGTTCTAAACCTGAGAAACCTAGTGCTCCCATGGAACCCAGTTCCTTTCCATCTGAGAAGTCTAGCTCCCATCCTGAGAAACCCAGTTCTAAACCTGAGAAACCTAGTGCTCTCATGGAACCCAGTTCTAAACCTGAGAAACCTAGTGCTCCCATGGAACCCAGTTCCTCTCCATCTGAGAAGTCTAGCTCTCATCCTGAGAAACCCAGTTCTAAACCTGAGAAACCTAGTGCTCCCATGGAACCCAGTTACTTTCCATCTGGGAAGTCTAGCTCTCATCCTGAGAAACCCAGTTCTAAACCTGAGAAACCTAGTGCTCCCATGGAATCCAGTTCTAAACCTGAGAAACCTAGTGCTCCCATGGAACCCAGTTCCTTTCCATCTGAGAAGTCTAGCTCCCATCCTGAGAAACCCAGTTCTAAACCTGAGAAACCTAGTGCTCCCATGGAACCTAGTTCCCCTCCATCTGAGAAATCTAGCTCTCACCCTTCTGAGAAACCCAGTTCTAAACCTGAGAAACCTAGTGCTCCCATGGAATCCAGTTCTAAACCTGAGAAACCTAGTGCTCCCATGGAACCCAGTTCTAAACCTGAGAAACCTAGTGCTCCCATGGAACCTAGTTCCTCTCCATCTGAGAAATCTAGCTCTCACCCTTCTGAGAAACCCAGTTCTAAACCTGAGAAACCTAGTGCTCCCATGGAATCCAGTTCTAAACCTGAGAAACCTAGTGCTCCCATGGAATCCAGTTCTAAACCTGAGAAACCTAGTGCTCCCATGGAACCTAGTTCTAAACCTGAGAAACCTAGTGCTCCCATGGAACCTAGTTCCTCTCCATCTGAGAAATCTAGCTCTCACCCTTCTGAGAAACCCAGTTCTAAACCTGAGAAACCTAGTGCTCCCATGGAACCCAGTTCTAAACCTGAGAAACCTAGTGCTCCCATGGAACCTAGGTCCTCTCCATCTGAGAAATCTAGCTCTCACCCTTCTGAGAAACCCAGTTCTAAACCTGAGAAACCTAGTGCTCCCATGGAACCTAGTTCCCCTCCATCTGAGAAATCTAGCTCTCACCCTTCTGAGAAACCCAGTTCTAAACCTGAGAAACCTAGTGCTCCCATGGAACCCAGTTCCTCTCCATCTGGGAAGTCTAGCTCTCATCCTGAGAAACCCAGTTCTAAACCTGAGAAACCTAGTGCTCTCATGGAACCCAGTTCTAAACCTGAGAAACCTAGTGCTCCCATGGAACCCAGTTCCTCTCCATCTGAGAAGTCTAGCTCTCATCCTGAGAAACCCAGTTCTAAACCTGAGAAACCTAGTGCTCCCATGGAACCCAGTTCTAAACCTGAGAAACCTAGTGCTCCCATGGAACCCAGTTCCTCTCCATCTGAGAAGTCTAGCTCTCATCCTGAGAAACCCAGTTCTAAACCTGAGAAACCTAGTGCTCCCATGGAACCCAGTTCCTCTCCATCTGAGAAGTCTAGCTCCCATCCTGAGAAACCCAGTTCTAAACCTGAGAAACCTAGTGCTCCCATGGAACCCAGTTCCTCTCCATCTGAGAAGTCTAGCTCCCATCCTGAGAAACCCAGTTCTAAACCTGAGAAACCTAGTGCTCCCATGGAACCCGGTTCCTCTCCATCTGAGAAATCTAGCTCCCACCCTTCTGAGAAACCCAGTTCTAAACCTGAGAAACCTAGTGCTCCCATGGAACCCAGTTCTAAACCTGAGAAACCTAGTGCTCCCATGGAACCCAGTTCCTCTCCATCTGAGAAGTCTAGCTCTCATCCTGAGAAACCCAGTTCTAAACCTGAGAAACCTAGTGCTCCCATGGAACCCAGTTCTAAACCTGAGAAACCTAGTGCTCCCATGGAACCCAGTTCCTCTCCATCTGAGAAGTCTAGCTCTCATCCTGAGAAACCCAGTTCTAAACCTGAGAAACCTAGTGCTCCCATGGAACCCGGTTCCTCTCCATCTGAGAAGTCTAGCTCCCATCCTGAGAAACCCAGTTCTAAACCTGAGAAACCTAGTGCTCCCATGGAACCCGGTTCCTCTCCATCTGAGAAATCTAGCTCCCACCCTTCTGAGAAACCCAGTTCTAAACCTGAGAAACCTAGTGCTCCCGTGGAACCCAGTTCCTTTCCATCTGGGAAGTCTAGCTCTCATCCTGAGAAACCCAGTTCTAAACCTGAGAAACCTAGTGCTCCCATGGAACCCGGTTCCTCTCCATCTGAGAAATCTAGCTCCCACCCTTCTGAGAAACCCAGTTCAAAACCTGAGAAACCTAGTGCTCCCATGGAACCCGGTTCCTCTCCATCTGAGAAATCTAGCTCCCACCCTTCTGAGAAACCCAGTTCTAAACCTGAGAAACCTAGTGCTCCCATGGAACCCAGTTCTAAACCTGAGAAACCTAGTGCTCCCATGGAACCCAGTTCCTTTCCATCTGGGAAGTCTAGCTCTCATCCTGAGAAACCCAGTTCTAAACCTGAGAAACCTAGTGCTCCCATGGAACCCAGTTCCTTTCCATCTGTGAAGTCTAGCTCTCATCCTGAGAAACCCAGTTCTAAACCCGAGAAACCTAGTGCTCCCATGGAACCCAGTTCTGGACCTGAGAAACCTAGTGCTGCCATGGAACCCGGTTCCTCTCCATCTGAGAAATCTAGCTCCCACCCTTCTGAGAAACCCAGTTCTAAACCTGAGAAACCTAGTGCTCCCATGGAACCCAGTTCTAAACCTGAGAAACCTAGTGCTCCCATGGAACCCAGTTCCTCTCCATCTGAGAAGTCTAGCTCTCATCCTGAGAAACCCAGTTCTAAACCTGAGAAACCTAGTGCTCCCATTGAACCCGGTTCCTCTCCATCTGAGAAATCTAGCTCCCACCCTTCTGAGAAACCCAGTTCTAAACCTGAGAAACCTAGTGCTCCCGTGGAACCCAGTTCCTTTCCATCTGTGAAGTCTAGCTCTCATCCTGAGAAACCCAGTTCTAAACCTGAGAAACCTAGTGCTCCCATGGAACCCAGTTCCTTTCCATCAGAGAAGTCTAGCTCTCATCCTGAGAAACCCAGTTCTAAACCTGAGAAACCTAGTGCTCCCATGGAACCAAGTTCTAAACCTGAGAAACCTAGTGCTCTCATGGAACCCAGTTCTAGACCTGAGAAACCTAGTGCTGCCATGGAACCCGGTTCCTCTCCATCTGAGAAATCTAGCTCCCACCCTTCTGAGAAACCCAGTTCTAAACCTGAAAAACCTAGTGCTCCCATGGAACCCAGTTCTAAACCTGAGAAACCTAGTGCTCCCATGGAACCCAGTTCTAAACCTGAGAAACCTAGTGCTGCCATGGAACCTGGTTCCTCTCCATCTGGGAAGTCTAGCTCTTATCCTGAGAAACCCAGTTCTAAACCTGAGAAACCTAGTGCTGCCATGGAACCTGGTTCCTCTCCATCTGAGAAGTCTAGCTCTCATCCTGAGAAACCCAGTTCTAAACCTGAGAAACCTAGTGCTCCCATGGAACCCAGTTCTAAACCTGAGAAACCTAGTGCTCCCATGAAACCCAGTTCTTTTCCATCAGAGAAGTCTAGCTCTCATCCTGAGAAACCCAGTTCTAAACCTGAGAAACCTAGTGCTCCCATGGAACCCAGTTCTAAGCCTGAGAAACCCAGTTCCTCTCCATCTGAGAAGTCTAGCTCTCATCCTTCTCAGAAGCCCAGCCCTAAACCTGAAAAACCCAGTGCTGCTATGAAACCCAGTTCTTCCCTCCCATCTAACAAATCTAGTTATCTAACCTCTAAGAAACTGACTCCTAAATTGGATATACCCAAGTCTATTGCCACAGTGAAATCCAGTGTTCTTGATAAACGCAACACTTCTGTGAATGCCAGTTCTTTCTTTCTCTCTGAGAAGTCTATGTCTCTTCCAAGACGTTTAGTGAACTTCAGTTGTAAACATAAACCCTCTGGCCTAATGGAATGCAACTCTTCCATCCTCTCTAAGAAGCCGAGCTTAAAACATGAGAAACCTAGTGCTTCTCCTGAGAAATCCTATCTTGAACCTGAGAAGTGGTCATCTGTGAAATCCAACTTTAAACCTGAGAAACCCTCTGGGAAGCCTGCTTTTAGATCAAGGCCCTCTGAGGAGTTCAGTTCAAGTAGGAAATCCCTTTTACCCTCTGAGAATCCTAGATTGTATTTTGAATCCAGTTCTCTCTTCTCCAAAACCTCAAGTTCTGTTCTCTCTGGAAAAGTCAATTTTAGATCCTCCAAGTTATCTGGTTCTTTCCCCTCTAGGAGTGCTTTACTACTGGAAGAATCCAATTCCCTTATCTCTAAGGTACATGGTGCACTCCTGCTTGAAGAAACCAAATCTCCTTGTGGTTCAAGACTATCTGCAAAATCCAGTACTCCCTGTTCACCCAAGTGATTTTGAAAGATCAAACCACTCGTGTGTTGGTAATCAAATCTGACATTGATTATAGAAAATCTTTGAATGCCACAATGCCAAATAAAATAGTGTTGTTCTCTTTGTTTTTTTTGTTTTTTTTAGAAGTTGCATTGTGATTGATCCTTTTTTTTATTTTTTTTTTTTTTTTTATTTTTTTGTGTGTGTTCAAGACATGGCTGGAAAAGTATAGTGTAAAAAAAAAAAAAATAATAATAATGCATCAACAAACTGATCATCAGAGCAGACCACTTCAGGTTAATTAACTAGAAAGAACAGATTATGGCTGAAAATTGGATCAGAACTTGCTACTTTAAATATGTGAAAATGGATCTGAAATGATCCAGGATATTTTCTGATTTAATGTAAACTGTTTGTCTAGCCTGAAAAGAGACTGCATTTCCATTAACACACACACACTCTATTGTAAAGCTGCACAATTAATTATAAAAAAAAAAAAAATTGGGATCTCGATTCAACCACCCATGTGATCTTATTCTGAAATAACAGCGATTTGTCTGTCTAGTAAATCTTTGACAAGTATGAGCGAACATTCAGATTGAGTTGGTGCTTCACAAATAGAAATAATACTGTGTGGTTGAAAAGACTGTTACGGGCCCTTAAGATTCAAGGCTAAAAGTAGCTCATAACTTGTCAATTTAGGCAAACTCTTGAAAATAATGGGTGTGTCAGTCCTAATTTTAGGACTCCTAAATTTTTGCTCTAAGAGTATTTCACAAAGCCCTTTAACGCTAAAACAATGGAAGCATTCGTGTAGCAATTTTCATTTCTGTATTTAAATTTACATTTTCCATACCCATATGTGCAATGTTTGGAGCAAAGTGAATTCATTGTCATGTTCAAGAAACCAGTTTGAGATTATTTGAGCTTTGTGACACGGTGCTTTATCCTGTTGGAAGTAGCCATCAGAAGATGGTACAATGTGGTCATAAAGGGATGGTCATGGTCAGCAACAATACTCAGGTAGGCTCTGGTGTTTAATTGATGCTCAATTGACCATAAGCACAGTTACTTCCTGGTTTTTGTTAAGCCAGCTTGGGCATTTCCAGTGAACTGTTAGCTGTCATTCTGTACTCACTGTACATCGACACAAAATCATCATCAATGGTTGCTTTTTTAATTTATATTTTTAATGCAGTTATCACACTTACCTAATTTGCCAAAAAACAGTTTTATTGATTGCAATAAAGACGAACATGTTAAACATATATCATTTCTGTAATACATTTTAATTTTGCAACTTATAAAGCGTTAAAATATATGTTTAAAGTATATGTTAAAACTAGTGTAGGAAATAGCAAATGTAAATTAAATTATTGAATTTGAATATTCATTTTGCTCCAAATATTGCACATATGGTATGGAAAATTAAATACAGAAATGCATTGCCATTTTACATATTACATTTCAACTAATTAGTCCTCTTGATTACTCCTAACGTTTCAGATTTAGGAGCTAGTTTAGTTTTAGTTTGGAAGCATTCGTGTAGCAATTTTCAATTTAAACCAAATCACAAACAATCCTAATGGCCGTTGCTGCCAATATGCCTCATCAATCCACCCAAAGACACTGAACACCACTGAGCCAATAGTGATAAGAGTCTTGGGTGCTGAACCTTTTCTTCATAAATGCAATACATATTTTGATTTATAGATTTGAATACGATAAAACACCAAAATTTAATATTTAATAAATAAATAAAGAAATAATGTCTGATTACCTGTGGCAGTTGTTTTCACGAGTTCACACTTACAAATGATCGAATACAGTAAAAAAAAAAAAAAAATACAATAAGCGTACTGTCGAGGTATAGGTGAGGGACTCATGAACAACCATCACAAAACAAAAAAACAGTCGTAGATCATCCAGGTAACCACACACAGTATCAAGAACCAAGGGTTCCCAAACTTTTGAACGGGGTTATTTAAAAAAATTCAGCTATTTTTTTTTTTTTTGTCATGTGGATTATATGTAAACATCTTTTATGTAAAATATCTTTCTCAGGACAGTGCTAAATAAAAAAATTACATGCATTTTGTATATCTCTCTTATTTTGTTAAAATTATTCACATTTTCACAGATTCTGCAAGGGGTTCACCGACTTTCACGTGCCACTATATAAATATATAATAAATAATATAAATATATATATATATATATATTAGAGAGTATGAGAGTTATGGAAGGTATTTTTTGCATATTATAAATCAGTCAAATGTGTCCACAAAGTATGTCAAAATTAAAAAAAAAATTAATGATTCAATTTTCATTTTCAATCATAAAGAATTGTACTTAAATGAAAAATGCAACAAATTATTTGACATAATTAGCTGTCATTACCATCTTGAAGCAATGCAATATTAAAATGAAAAGGCCAATGTGAAAAAGAAAAGGTTTGTTTTTATGCCAAACAATCCTTTACATACGCTTTGAGAACTTCTGAATTTATTAAATACTTTTCTTTATGATTTTTGTGACACAACAAACAGTAGAATATTTTTATATATATATATATATATATATATATATAAAAAAGAATAAAACAACAAAATGCATGAGTCAATCTCAAAGATCAAAAAGGGCTTCCATTTTTATTTTAACGAGACATCGGTGGACGTGATTGTCAAGTATATGAAGTAACTTACATGCAAGTGACGGGCTGCACAGAACAAACAATCAAGAAAAAGACATTTGAGACATAAAGAGAGAGAGAAATAGTTATTTAGGTGAAAGTAGGAAGAACCCTGGAAAGAAGGCACGTTTGTTTCCATTAAAAACAACAACAACAACAAAAAAAAAAAAAAAAAAAAAAAAAAAAACAGACATGGACATCTCACACAAGCATTTGGTAACTATATATCAACATTTCACCCATGTGAAATGACTTGCTTTTGTGCTTTAGGGAGACTAGAATGCAAATGCATGTACTTTAGTCCTTAACAGAAAGTTTCTGCTCACAAACAAGATCTTAAAGACATATTTCCCTTTAAATCAACAGCAGTTTGAACACAAACCCACAGCACAAACAGTGTAAAGTCAAGCGCAGGTTCTGATACGGTTCTCTTAGATCAGCAGACAGCGCTCTCACAGAGAGCAGCAATCAGTTTACAGTATCAAACACGTCACAGATGATCAAACAAATCAACCGCTGGCAAACAACACAAAGAGAAATGTGTCAAACTAATGAGTCAGATTCATGTTGCCATCCAAAACCTGAGGCAGACATGAGATGGACAAAGCAAAAATACACACACATAGAAGACATTAAAGGAACAGTTCAGATAACATTAAAAACCTGTCGTCACTTACTGACCCTCATGTTGTTCCAAACCAGAATGACCTTTTTTTTTGCACACAAATGATGAACACTGTTGTTTGAACCCCACTAACGTTTATTATAAGAGCAAAAAGAGCCAAAACATTCTTCAATTTAACTTCTTTTGTGTTTTGCAGAAGAAAGACAGTCAAACAGTTTGGAATGACATGAGGGTGATTAAATGATGAGAGAATAAAAAATTTTGGGTGAACAATCTTGGTAAAAAAGTACCAAAATGTGCAAAATGCAAAGCAGGGTGGGAATCAGCTGCCGTTCATTTGGATTTCAATTCAAGCCAAATTCAAGACAACTTCGTCAGAACTAAAGTGACATTAATAACTGCGTGAGTGTGATCTCTCAGGCATGATGAGGTGCTCCATATTGATAATGATAAATATTTGTCTCTGTAGATCATGAGGCAGATGTGTCAATTTAATATCAGGTTTATCTTCCCTTCCTGCACCCCTAAGGGCCCGTTTGAAAACCCGTGAGCTTCCGTAAGACGTCAGTACATGGAGAACATATGGAAGCTTTCAATGCCTCTATCAATCTGCTGATGAACTGAGATTGAACTCCAGGTCTGGGCACATTATTCAGACAACCATTGCGCTCGTGTCGCCATCAGTCAGCACAGGAGACACGGCGAGGTGCCAGCCGCCCGTTACGAACGCTGGAAATGCCAGCTGTGAAACGCTAACAATCTTGGAAGACGAAAACAAGGAACGATTATTGTCAGTCTGCTTGTCTTTGACTTGATGAATATTATGAATGTTTTTGGTGAGTCCAAAATAATAAAGAAACATCAGCTCATTGTTTCTAAGAATGAAATCGGTCAAAAACAATGCCACATTTCACCCCAATATCAAAAAGATTTAAATAAGGAATTATATTTTGTTTAAACAAAATGAAAGGCTATTTCTTAAGAACACTTCGATTTAAGAAGACAATAAACACAATTTCCCCTCAAGTTCTCATTACTGTAATGAAAAAAAAAAAAAAAACTGTATAAATACATCACAATTCATAATATAATATAATATAATATAATATAATATAATATAATATAATATTATATTTGGGGAAAAAATTATATATTTAAATTGTGAAGTATTTATACATCAGTGTAGTACATCTTTTTGGCTATAATTTAGGAAAATAATTTATTACTTAATTTAAAAAATACAATCTATAATCAGTGTATTATAGTATTTTAGTAGTTTTACTATATTTTTCAGTATATTGTAATAATAAGAATCATTATTCAGAACAGAATCTGGGGCAAATGTGCTTAATTGTCATGTAAACAACAACATATTCAAAGCTTTTTCTTCCTTAGTCAAAACAAAATGTATATTTTTATTATTATTATTTAATTGCTTTGCTTTTGGGGTGAAACATGACCCAGGCATTTTTTCATGAGATTCACCTGACGAAAAAAAAAAACAAAAAAAAAAAACGACTTAAATCAAACAACTGAATTAACGTTTTGAATGTATTTTTAAAAAATGGTTTTGTTGTATCCTGCCTTACAGAACATTAAAGGACTGTGGATTCGTGAGAGAAAAGTCTTACGTTAGTCCTACTGAAGTAATGCCAAAACTTCTTTTGGTCCCTTTTAGACCCTGAATTAAATTAGACTGAATTAAATTTCAGCTAATGCCATTCTTTTAACATAGAACCAATCAAACACCTTTCAAAAATTAAAACAAAAATGCGGCTTGACAAAACAAATCTGCTTTTATACTCAGTTCTTGGTTTCTGTAAGGACAATATTAGCCGTTACAAACATTAAACAGAACGTTGCCCACAATATCACAAACCAAACCCAGAAAGCATGACGGAAAGGTGACCGGTGCTTATTTACAGCATCCCTTCCCAACACGGGCTCTAAATGACGGCGACTGAAATATACCAGAAAGGCCGGGATGATATACTGAATGCCCGTTCCGGCATATGCTCCAGTAATACCCACAAGCGACTCCAGATCGTGAGTGCAGAAGGCCACGATAATGGGCGGCACTATAGTAATGAGGGGGAAGATAATACGGTCCACCACCCAAGGGTACGTGCCGCCATCCCGATGGAAGAGAGTTTTCCAGTTGTTGCGTAGTGTGACGGCTATTATAGGAAAGTTGGTGCTAATGGTGAAGACGGGAAAGAGGCCCAAGAAGTAGCGCAACACTGGAATGCCCAAAACGTCGCAGTTATCTGTGAAATTTAAAGTGTACATGTCACGCAGCAGAGAGCTGTCGAAGCAGAATATGGCTGTGATGGACAGCAGGCCGTAGAAGCACAGGATGAGGATGTAGTCGGCCATGACCAGGGCGCTCATGCGCTGCTTGTTGGAGATAGGCGTCACGAGTGAGGGCAGCGAGTGCTGGCACATGAATGAGTAGACACAGACCCCGAAGAGGTTGGGCACACCCGAGATCTGTGCCACAGATGGGTGGCCCTCACTGTGCCCCTTGCCAATACGAATCAATGCCAGGATGATCATCATGGTGAATGCTGAAAGGAAGAGACACCAAGAAAAAAATGGAATTAAAATTCATGTAAAATAATACAATACAATACAATACAATACAATACAATATACAGAAACAAATGTAGATCTAGTGTTGTACATTCATCTCATACACAAGTTTGCCAAGTTGAGATGATTATTTGTTAACACTGGCCGCCTAAAGCCAGTTTTTAGGCATATCTGACTCAAATCCACTTAGTTTTTTTGTAGCCTCAATGGCCCAAAAAAAAAAAAGAAGCATGAAATTAGATTTTTACTAAATCAATCCAAGTCTCATGGGGATGTGGCTTGAAATCCAGTTAAATTGGATTTTTGTAGATCTGTTTCAGCATGAACTGTACAGTTTTGTTCAGCTTTCAATGCCTCTAGTTTTGTCCCCATCAATTTGGGACACAACTAGATGTGGATATGGGGAAAAGTAAGGTCTCTATCACTTATGTTGTGTGCTTTATGAGTTGCCATGATGGACGTGAGTAGAGGACAAATTTCTAGTTCTGGTCTGTCCACATTGACCGCTTGCTGCTCATAAACCGTGTCTACATTGGAAGTCTGCGCCTTATTAAGTCTGCGCCAATGACGCAACAACCTGAGTCTTTAAACACTGGCATGATGCACAGTTTCAATGCATCCCGTGTTCACAAACCATGGGCCAATCAGCTGTAAAATCAGACTTTTTAGCCATTTAATAGTAATGCTTTGGTATAAAAAGATGACTTTGGGTCATTTTAGAATAGTGAATAATAGAAATTAATTGGTATAAAAAAGGGCTTTTCACACTGCGCTTAACCTGGGTTATCGTCGTTCTAAACACTGCTTTTAACCCCAAGTAAAAGGATCATTTCACACTTGTAATTTAGATGCGGGGTTAGCACCGCTTTTACGGCGTTAACTCCGCATTATGGTGCCAAACTTGTACAGTGTGAAACGATGCAGTGTTAGAATGTTACAGCTAGACGCTTAGCAACAGACAACCAATCGCTTACTCATATTTGCCTGCTTTGGACATTCACAGAAACACCGCACCTCGTATACAAACAGTAAATTCAGCGTTTGAGAGGAAAAAATGTCAAATGCTGACAGAAAACGTGACATTTGAGTGAAAAAGAGCAATATGAGGATGTGCAATGCTAGAGCTTATGTAAACAGGTCAGGATCTGGGTTTATCCAATCAGTGACACTGACACCGCAAATATGCAAATAAGAACGTTAACCCAGGGTTTAGGAATGTACAATCTGAAACGTCAGCTTATGAATTCCCAGTATTAATTGTTAACCCTGGGTAAATTATGAACAGTCTGAAACGTGAAGCAAGATAACCCAGGATTCCATTTACCCAGGGTTTACAATGACCCAGGGTTAAATATTTCAAGTGTGAAAAGCCCTAAAGTTGACTTTGGGTCATTTTATAATAGTGAAACAGAAAAGAGACTTCTGGAAAAATGAATGCACATACTTTACTATAACAATCAATGTAGACATTACATGAAAATTAAGTGCATTGTCCAAACAAATGAAGAAACCAGTCTTAAAAGTTGTATAAAAGTGTATACTTTCCATCTTAAACCAATTGTATAAGTCTTCCACCATGGTGCAAGCTATCACTGTATTCGCTGTATTCGTGCACACACATACTCATGCGCCAATGGACATACATTATTAACACTGAACTCTGGGTTAGGTTTGACTAATTGGTTTGCACACAGAAACAGCCACAGGTCAGAATCAGCAAAAAGCCCTTTTATAAAGCACCCTTATTATTAAGTCTCCTAATTCTAATCTTTTCGTCTCATTTAAGCTCTTCATTATTTGTATAATATTGAATTTATAGAGGAAAAAACAACAACATTCAAAATGTTTGTCTTTCTGTATTTCTAATCTGATCAATGTTGCAATCAATGCTGAACAAGATGAGATTGTTAAGGATCTAATGGGCTGCTGGAAAATGCTGAGCTGGTTAGAACAGACCAGTGACTCCTCTAGGCGGTGGTCCCTTCACGGACAACCAGGTAGAGCGAGGAACCAGGTGGTAAAAGCCCCAAAAGACTACACCATTCGTTATCTCAAACATCTAGAGCAAGAGAGCTTAATGCTGCTCCTGGAAATCATTATGTAAAGATTTATATAATTAAAACTGATTTCAGGCAGTTATTATACAGCAGAGCAAAGACATTAAAGTAATTTTATATAAAAAATAAAATACAGATTATAACCCACTTAACATGGTTATATTCTTAAGGCCTGTTGACACCAACAACGATAACTATAAAGATAATGATAAAGAGATCTAAATATAAAAGAATAGCACTGTCCACACCACAGCTATAACAATAATGATATAGAGAAATGATATCGTTGGGATCACTTTCAGAAAGTTTTTTTTTCCCAGCTGTTGAACGATAAAACACTGACAGACAATCAGAATCCATTCTTATTTAAGGGCTCGCGCATTCAGAATGGCAGATGACATTGTGGAGAAGTTAATTGCCGAGGTCCAGAAAAAGCCACCACTTTTTGACAAGTCAAACCCCCTTTTCAAGGATACTTTAAAGAAAATGGATATATGGAAAACAATCGGTCATACCCTCGGAATAAATGGTCAGAAGTATTACCAATGAGATCATTATGCCAGGCTAGCAAACAGTGTAACATAAAATTACCTCAGGTATCCAGCGCTAGTTTCGACAACATTGTCTTGCTTCCTTTGAAGTTACAGTGAAAAAGTGTTGCTGTTTATATCCCACTATATTGACTTTGTCAGCTAAATTCACTGTTAGATCAGATCGATTACACTAGCTAGATTCACTGAAAACATAGCATGCCGTGTAAGTGCAACAAGAACAGCAAAAACATGTTGTACACACTTTGAAACCGCAGCGCATAAGCTTAGAATAAACAGACCGCTATCGTTTGTTGGAGTGGACGCAAATATAGTTATCGTTACAGTTATCTTTATAGTTATCATTCTTGGTGTGAACAGGCCTTTATACTGTACTCTACTGATTAAACCTCTGGTCTTTACCAGCTACAATTTTGTTGTGGATTAAAGTCCCAAAAGAAGCTGACATTCTTGTTGTAGAGCCGAGTCCTTCCCTCTTCAATAAAATACCAGTTGTACCAGTCCTCATCCTCTTTTCTAATGCATCACATTTCCAGGTTAAAGACTACATGTGCAAATGTAAAATGCTAGTAATCTGATTCAAAGGGGAAAATGGATTGGGTCCTTCGGCACATGTGAGAGTCCAGTTGACGTGCAATTAATCGGAGGTGTTCCCGACAGCAGTTCTGACCTAAAGGTCTCCATTAACATTAAAGGTGTCCACACACATGCTCATTCAGTGTTTAAAACAGATGCATTCTTCCTGGCAGGAAAAAAAACATTCTGGCTGCAAACAAGGGGCAGAGAGCATGTCCCACTAATCTCAGTCTATTAATCAAGGGCAGGTTGCATGTAAGGGGAATAAATAATTCACTAGCTGCAAAAAACGAACAACGTAATCAAAGTGATGCTGCAGCACAAGAGTACATGTCTCAGGACAGACTGCATCCTGCCGCCCTCGCACTGAGCTGCAGTAAAACTACAAATTAACTCATTTCATGTATATAGACAACCAAATAACCATTACAAATGACTTTAGAAAGGTTTTGCAAGTAACCAAAACAAAGAATAAAGAGGGGAAAAAAGCAGTGACAAACAATGAATCCATACAATGAAAGTAAGGTCTCATTTTACACCAAATCTAGAGATGACTAGATGTCATGTGACCATACCACAGCAATCATATGCAAAATTAAAAGCAAATTACTGATTAATAAAAAATAATACAATATAATATAATATAAAACTGAATGAAAATGTTATTTTACTATTATATCTATTATATTATAAAATGATCACAGTTTTCAATATTATCAAGGTATTGTTCAAATATTAATGTTCATATAGTATGGAAAAATGGAAATGTTCAAAAAGTACCAATACACACTGAAATCATTTCATTTTCAAGTTTTATACTGAAAACCAACAAACAACAAATATATTAGCAGCATGATGTACTTTTTGTTTGCATGAACATTAAAATAAGAACATAACGTACTAACATTTGCTACATGTAAGCAATAAGGTACTCGAGGCTGTGCTGTATCATGAATAAGTCACGGCTGAAGGACGTTGTTAGGGACGACGCGAAGCCTGCAACCCCTTCAGCCGTGACTTATTCATGATACAGCATTAGCCTCGAGTACCTTATTTCTTTTATAAAACGGTTACACACACACACACACACACACACACACACACAAAAAAAAAAAATGACAATATAAATATTAAAGCCAGAAATATGTATCAATGCAACTTTCATGAAGTAAACTCTTACTAAAAGCCTTCCTTCCGCCGGAAAAAAATAGTCCCTGACCGTGAACATCAACAGAAGTTACATTATTACACCATTAGATGGCAGCAAAGACAGTCTTTATGAGTGTGTCAGTCAGTGGTAAAGACTTTTATAATGAAAAGACTGAATTGTAGTGAACACGGAACAAGACACAACTGACAAATGCTTTGACTAGCGCTGTCAGTCACGGGAAAACCCCTTAACTGTTAAAAGGACAAGATAATACATTGGACATTTAAAGTTTTTTTTTTTTTTTTTTTTATGAACATAGGACTGACCTGAAGGAAAATGCTAAATCTGAATGCAGGTAATAAACTCGCTCACTCGATCTCTTTCTCACAATACTTTTCTAAGTGTGGTTGCTAAGGGTGTTGTGTAGTGATACACAGAACCGTTGGGTGAAGCGTCATAGACGTGTTTTATCGTGAATAAAACACAGCTATTGACCACACAGCTATTGACCAAAGCTATTGTCCTTGATCAGAATCAAGGACAGGAACTAACCGTTTTATAAATTCAAATAAAGTTTTGACAAAAAAAAAAAAAGTTTTGTAAAAAGATAAACCTAACATTTAAGCCTTTAAACCCTTTTTAAGAAAAGGGATGAGTTAAAATGATAAATGATTATTATTAGGTATTTTATCTGCTCCATGAATAATTCTAGATAGCTTCTTATCCGCTTCATTGTTTAAAATGTACATGAGCTTATTTTCCATCAACTTATGAAAATTTACAACAGAGCACAAAAATTAGGTCCAATTTTTGCATTGGTCTGAACAAAAATGACAGACAGACGGAATGAAAACATAAAACCACTGACCATGAGGGAATATATATATATTTTTTCTTCATTCAATTATTTACTGAATATTAATTTTTGCATTATAGAATATAATATTAGAAATTCACATCTGCATGCTGTAGAAGTATTGTTAGCATGACAGACATGTCAGCTAAGAAAGGACGGAAAAATACACAAAACAGAAAGCCAAAGGCGCAACAACTGCAATAACAGGCAACCTTCACGTGCAATATGCTTAATCAATCATTGGAGGAAACGTCAGAGACAGCTAAATGTAGCCAATAAACCAACCAGAGAGGGTACAAGCATGGATGGGATGGAGTGAGATTCAAAATGCATTACGCCTTTTCATAACAACCACACCAAAAGAATAGGAGGGGGGGAGAAATCAAGGGCACACTTAATCCAAATACTCCTGACATCTCATGACACAACTCAAGTCATTGTATAGGCGCTTAACCTTCAGCACAGAGGCCTTTTGTTGTTTAGGGATGAGATGTGATTGCATCCCGGCACAGCGATTCATCACACGCTATAAATTCCCTCAGTGTACATGCTGATGGCCATTGAAAATGCCACTGGTATCTGTGTCTTCAAGTCTTATTCATCATGATATGTTTGTATCTGACACCAGCGGCAGCAGAGTCCAGTTGGAAGACACCACACAGGTACAAGGAGGAAAAGGGCTAAATCAATTCATGCAGCAAAGTCAAACATGTCATGGCATTACAATCAAAATGACACTGATTGCTAAAGCTTCCCTACAGGGATGATGTGTTGGGTTTTGAAGGACACTCTTCATTAACAAAGCAACCATGAGATGTTGAGTCACATGACCAACTGCGACCATCAAGTGTGAATGGAGAACGATGATTGCCGAGAACATTAGGCAGACGTCAAAAACATCCCATCTGTGAAAGTATCATCAATCATTATCCATAAATTTAGTTATTTAGCTATCCAAAGCAACTTAAAGTAATCATGATTTTGCCAAGTAGGACATGTTTCTGGATCAACACGCTTGCTTGTCCTGGAACATTCCTATTAAACAATTATTTTTAGGTATATCAACAATTTTCACAAAAATATGAAGCAGCACAACTGTTTTCAACACTGATAATAATAATAAATGTTTCTTGAGCAGCAAATCATCATATTAGAATGATTTCTGAAGGATCATGTGACACTGAAGACTGAAAATTCAGTCAATGATGCTGAAAATTCAACTTTGATTACAGGAATAAATTACATTTTAAAATATATTAACATAATACTGCTGTTTTGACTGTATTTTTGATCAATAAATGCAACCTTGGCGAGCATAAGAGACTTCTTTTCAAAAATTTCAGTGAAAGTTATACCGACCCCAATCGATCTCTATGGTATATGATTTGTATATTATGACCGATATACAATCATGACCAATATCCAATTAATTTTTTAAATATAAAAATTATTTTTATAAATAAATATTAGTAATAAATATATATATAAACGTCTCACACTATATCCATTATGTATACAGCCACCCGTAGGTTTAGAAGCGTGTTTGTTTGACAGGAATACTGGTTCAGGACAAACATGTCATACTTTGGGGGTGGGTGGGGATACAATGGTGATTGTCCATGGATTAGCCTTCTGGTTCAGTACCCAGCCCAGATCTTTAAAAGGATAAGTTTACTTTCAAATGAAAATTAGCTCAAGCTTTATTCACCCTCAAGCCATCCTAGGTGTATATGACTTTCTTCTTTCTGATGAACACAATCAGAGATATTTCTAATAAATATCCTGATGCATCCAAGCTTTATAATGGCAGTGAGCGATACCAATGATTATGAGCTGAAGAAAGTGTCTCCATCCACATCCATCCATCATAAACGTGTACTCCACATGGCTTGTCCACAAGACTGCCTTTCAATACGAAAGGCGGTCTGGCGGAAGCTATATATTTTACTTCACAACTTGTTAAATATGGATTTTTTTTTTTTTTTTTTCACAAACGCATCAATTCGCTTCAGAAGGCCTTTATTAACCCCCCGGAGCCGTGTAGGTTGAACGTTTATGATGGATGGATGTGGATGGAGGCACTTTCTTCAGCTCATACTTGTTGATCCCACTCACTGCCATTATAAAGCTCGGATGCGTCAGGATACTTATTAATGTATCTCAGATTGTATTCATCTGAAAGAAGCAAGTCATATACACCTAGGATGGCTTGAGGGTGAGTAAAGCTTGGGTTAATTTTCATTTGAAAGTAATCTATTTTGAAAGTAATCCTTTAACCCCTATACTACATTCTATTCTGTGCTGCCAAAATCACTTGAATTGATTTTTTTGGACTGTCTTTGTGATATAGTTCTGTTAATTGAAAATGCTCATGTGACAGAGGCTGAATACACAGCACACTGCATCTAATTTTTAAAGTAATTAAAGTTAACAGAAACTCATTAAGGAGGCAAATGTGGACATCAATACATAGCAGACTTAAGAGAGTGCAAAATTTAAGACATCTATTTTACTACAGTTTAGACCGGAAACCATGTAGAGAGCATCCACAATATGGATAGCCAAAGCCATTTTAGACCAATTGATGATCCTCTGAAATTTTCAAGCAAATGAGCGAGTGGTTTTATGGTCTGTTAAGGAAAGCAGTGTATGGTAGTTTGTAGCTTGTCCATATTGCAGGCCCTGCTAAATGAGAGACACCAACGCATTTTCCTTGAGAGCAATTTTCAGGCTCTATGAGCTGAACCATTGCCTGCGGTATTCATTAAGGCACAGCTATATTTCAGAACACCTTGAGACTGCACTGCTGCAGAATATCCCACACTGATGCTGTTCCAGACCCACTTTTTTACACTATATCTAACCAATAAAAACACTATAAAGTCTGATTCTCAATGGACGCCTGTTAATAAGGGAAAAACTCTTAACATTTAAATAGTACTGCAGCTATATCCTTAGTGGCAATGTTGTTCACTGTCTATTTGAAGTAGGGCTGCAACTAATCAATAAAATATTAAATTAATAAAATAATAACTGACAGCCAATTTTATTACCAATTAATCAGGTCTGTGCACTGTGCACAAAGAACTTTATCTCAATATTGCTTTAGTGGCAGAGGTCACAGAGTGAGCTTCTGTGGGATACTTTACATTTTATAGTTATATTCACATCTGTAAATGCTATAAATTCTGAGTATTTTCATTTCTCAAAAAGGTCATCCTGAAAACAAGCAAGTCTTTCGTTAAACTTCAGCTTAATTGCCGCTGTTTGATGCACTCATTTAAGCCCAAAGTAAACTTCAGGCATCCATGTTCTGCACACTGTCCGCATGACGGAATTTACAGCATCAGGAGGGGTTGCGGACGTCCACGCACACAGTCCACATGCAGCTCAATTTTTTTGCTGAGAAGGTGTGCATACAACAGCGCACACACACACAGTAAATGTTGAGATAGGAGAATCCACTAGGTGGCAATACGCAGCTGTGATGTATTGAGTGCAGAACGAGCGATACAAAAAGAAAAAACAAAACAACAACAAAAAACACTGTTCCAAGAATGGTAAACAAAACAGCATATTTTCCATTGTTTTTGTTTTAACTCTTTAAGCCCTGAAGGCATTTTAGAGTTTTCTTTCCTAAGTGACATACACAAAAGTAAAGACTCATAACTCAAACTATAGCAAGGAGAGTCAAAAGGTAATAAGGTAGGAGGACAGTTCTGGTGAAGTTCCCCTACATGTGAGCTGCATCTGGATCAAATTTTGTGGTGATAGTATAAAGTAATCAAAAGTTACAGCATTTGGAACCAAGGCAGCCTTTTTGTTTAGCCCTTGACACCCCCCTAATGTTCCTCAATGAGGAATATCTCGTGATTGACGCAAGGGATTATGTGGATTTTGGATTCATTTAAATCGGGAGCATCCACTGTAAGTAATGTTGTGCCATTTTCTGCGATCTATGCATGTTTCATGAAGTTATAAGTGAAAACGCCATGTGAAATCTACATCTGATTTTAGTTAGCCCCTGTGGTTTTGTGTCGTAACTTCGTGAGGAATACCTTGCGATAAGACGCAGATGAGTTTGCACAGACATTTTGGACATTTGGACTTTTAATCGTGAGAATCTGCAGTAATTAACAATTTGCCATTTTCCACAATCGGAGCATGTTTCATGAGGTTACAAGCAACAAATGCGGGGCAACAAATGCGGGTCTTGCAGGGCTTCACGTACAAATACCAAGCGGCAACCTCCCCCAGTTTCTCTTGAAGCCAATATGGAAGTGACTTAAACTGCGATTCATCGACTGGCCACTAGAGACAGGCTCCAAAAGAGAGCAGAATCTCATTGAGTCCCATGTTAAAATGGCCAACTTTACAGCAGAAAAGAAACATGTTTACAGCCTGGATCAAATTGTGGTTTTGGTCTATACAGCCAATTTTGACCTTCATGACAACTCTGAGGAGGGGGGGGGGGATTTTTTTATAACTCATCCGTTTAAATTATATTAAGCCTGCATAATTAAGGGAGTGGCCACTTGAGTGACAGGTTTGCCGCTGCTGTCTGAGAGCCGTCATGTTACCTCAGCTAATTCCAGCTGCTGAATTTGGCATCTCTGCTGTGTTTGTGCTTTTTTCAGGATTATTTTATACAATTATAAAATAAAAATATATACAATTATAAAATAATATGACTTGCTGCGTTAATGGTCGAGACTCGAGACAGATGTGCGTCTGTGTAGATGTGCACGCATGCGGAAGATAAACAGAACACACGTTGTTGGATCGTGATATTGGCTAAAAGTTTTGTTCACCAGATTTACTATAATGACAATGGCGGGAGGATATAAAACTCAGACAGCACTGCTTGGATAATAATATAATTTATTTAGAATAATTTTTCAAAATGCAGCAGTTTTAGTTTTGAAAAATTATACTATGAACGTGGGCTCATTTGTTTGTGAGATATATATATGATCATATACAGTTTTACAATATAAACGCTGCTCAGGTTGCATAATTTCTTGAAGAACGATGATGTAGAGCAGATCATTCTAGAACATTCAGAAGAAATGTGATGCAAACAATGGATAATATATCAATATTTCATGGATTTAACGCTTTTGTGGACAAAAAGTACTGTTTTTTGTTTTTCAATGGACACTCATGGACATTTTACCCAAGTGCCACGGATTGGATTCATCTCGCGATCGCTATTTCATTATAAAGGTATGAAGTCCCGTTTGATTTTTCATGTTGTTATTTGCACACCCGACACAAATTACAATTACTGGTGCTGGAGCATCTACAGGTGCTGGTCATATAATTAGAATATCATCAAAAAGTTGATTTCACTAATTCCATTCAAAAAGTGAAACTTGTATATTATATTCATTCATTACACACAGACTGATATATTTCAAATGTTTATTTCTTTTAAATTGGATGATTATAACTGACAACTAAGGAAAATCCCAAATTCAGTATCTCAGAAAATTAGAATATTGTGAAAAGGTTCAATATTGAAGACACCTGGTGCCACACTCTAATCAGCTAATTAACTCAAAACACCTTCAAAGGACTATAAATGGTCTCTCAGTCTAGTTCTGTAGGCTACACAATCCTGGGGAAGACTGCTGACTTGACAGTTGTCCAAAAGACGACCATTGACACCTTGCACAAGGAGGGCAAGACACAAAAGGTCATTGCAAAAGAGGCTGGCTGTTCACAGAGCTCTGTGTCCAAGCACATTAATAGAGAGGCGAAGGGAAGGAAAAGATGTGGTAGAAAAAAGTGTACAAGCAATAGGGATAACCGCACCCTGGAGAGGATTGTGAAACAAAACCCATTCAAAAATGTGGGGGAGATTCACAAAGAGTGGACTGCAGCTGGAGTCAGTGCTTCAAGAACCACTACACACAGACGTATGCAAGACATTGGTTTCAGCTGTCGCATTCCTTGTGTCAAGCCACTCTTGAACAACAGACAGCGTCAGAAGCGTCTCGCCTGGGCTAAAGACAAAAAGGACTGGACTGCTGCTGAGTGGTCCAAAGTTATGTTCTCTGATGAAAGTAAATTTTTTGCATTTCCTTTGGAAATCAGGGTCCCAGAGTCTGGAGGAAGAGAGGAGAGGCACACAATTCACGTTGCTTGAGGTCCAGTGTAAAGTTTCCACAGTCAGTGATGGTTTGTGGTGCCATGTCATCTGCTGGTGTTGGTCCACTGTGTTTTCTGAGGTCCAAGGTCAACGCAGCCGTATACCAGGAAGTTTTAGAGCACTTCATGCTTCCTGCTGCTGACCAACTTTATGGAGATGCAGATTTCATTTTCCAACAGGACTTGGCACCTGCACACAGTGCCAAAGCTACCAGTACCTGGTTTAAGGACCATGGTATCCCTGTTCTTAATTGGCCAGCAAACTCGCCTGACCTTAACCCCATAGAAAATCTATGGGGTATTGTGAAGAGGAAGATGCGATATGCCAGACCCACCAATGCAGAAGAGCTGAAGGCCACTATCAGAGCAACCTGGGCTCTTATAACACCTGAGCAGTGCCACAGACTGATCGACTCCATGCCACGCCGCATTGCTGCAGTAATTCAGGCAAAAGGAGCCCCAACTAAGTATTGAGTGCTGTACATGCTCATACTTTTCATGTTCATACTTTTCAGTTGGCCAAGATTTCTAAAAATCCTTTCTTTGTATTGGTCTTAAGTAATAATTTTCTGAGATACTGAATTTGGGATTTTCCTTAGTTGTCAGTTATAATCATCAAAATTAAAAGAAATAAACATTTGAAATATATCAGTCTGTGTGTAATGAATGGATATTATATATAAGTTTCACTTTTTGAATGGAATTAGTGAAATAAATCAACTTTTTGATGATATTCTAATTATATGACCAGCACCTGTATATCGTAAAAACAAAAACAAAAACAAAAAAAAAACATATATTGACAGTAAACATTTAGAACTTTCAAAAGATATGTTATCTTTATTAATATTTTAGATAGTATCTAAGATAGATAGATAGCTCCTTTGTCTGCCAACATGATCACGTCAAGCTAGGTGGGCGTGGGTTCAGCAACCAGGCACCTCAGTTCCAATCACGTCCCAAAAGGCAGAAAGGCAGCGCAATAAAAAATAAAGTATACCCCGTTTTTCAAAGACAAGGCTTAAGCTTAGTCCCAGACTAAAATGCATGTTTGAGCTGTTTTACCTCAAAGCAACTTGCACTGACATACCTTGAAATATGCCAGTGCCATTGTTTTGTCTTAAGATAATGTTTTTCCAGTCATGTTTATAAAAGCTACTTAAATATCTTAATTAAACTAAGGCCTAATCCTGGCTTAATCTAAGCCCTGTTTGTTCCAAATTCTGCATTAGAAATGTTGTTTTGTTATGAAAACTGTCAAAATTTCTGTGCCATCATTATTATTTTTTTATCAAACTAGCAATTACAGCATTTTGGTGGCGTTCATATGTGCTCTCAATTATTCCAAAATGCCGTAAAGGCAGCACATCTACACTTGATTCTTTGCATCTACTACAGAAATATCACCTTTATATCTACACTTTTCCTTACATTACATTTACATTTATGCATTTGGCAGATGCTTTTATCCAAAGCGACTTAAATTGCATCCAAGTGATTTATTTTTTACTAGTACATGAATTCCCTAAGAATTGAACCCATGAAATTGTAGCGCCACGCTCTACTGGAAAGTATATAATGATGCAATGACATCTTCAACCTGAACAACACAGACTTGAGTCTTGAGCACCTTGCTCTAGCACCATTAACAGTAATGCAGTCTCCAAGAAATGTCCTGTAGCCCACCACAGCAATGCAACATGAAGTCATTAATCTCCAGTGAGTAATCACACGCTCTTTGTCCGTTCCTCAACGTTCACACTAAATATAAATTAAAGCGGCAACCTCACTGACTCATTTCGCTCTCCATGTCAAAAGCTGATAAATGTTCTCTACTTCAGTGCTGAGAGGAGGTGATCCTTCCCATTTAAATTACCCCTGCAATAAAAGTGCCTTTAAATAATGCATGCGAAGATCCAGAGCTTTGCATACAAGACGCCATATCTGTGTTCCTGATAAACAAGCCGCTTCATGCATTTCATACAAGTGGTTGTAAAGAGCTATTGAGAGTCTAAGGGTTCTGAGACTGCTGAGGTCTTATATCTGTGCCTAGATGAGTAACGACACACAACAAGCAGTATTAAGTCAAGTATGAGGCTGTTGTGAACATTGAGCTAATAATTGAGCTCCACTTTCTGGTAGGTAAGGTTTAGGAGAGTGACGGCACTGGCAGTAGATGGCACTGAGTCTAAAACACAAAGTGGCTCCCTTGGCGCCAACTGAACCGAACCCTACTTACCACATCTCATTTGACACAGGAGCAGGCACAGTCTCTCCTCCTGTGCATTATGGGTGAACAGGCACACAAGGGACGTGCCTGCTTGTCCTGCTGTCTGCTGTGAGTAATGACTGAGAGCAGAGAGGATCATGGGAAAAAGCAGAAGACTGGAAAGAGTGAATGAAAAGAGGAAAAGATTTGATAGGCGACTGGTCAACCTATTGACCAACCCATTGACAAATCTTTAGAAATCAGCATGAGAAGTTTGTCTGGTTCAAATGAATAGAGAAGGATGGCTGCACTAATGTGCAGATATTCCGATATTCATCAATGAAATTGATGAATTCTATTAATTCTATTAAATTCAGATAAGACTGAGGTATTACTTATTGGACCAAAAACCTGTACACAGAATCTGTCAGACTACAATCTGCATTTAGATGGATGTACTGTTACTCCATCCTCGACAGTTAAGGCCTGGGTGTTGTATTAGACAGCAACTTGTCCTTCGAAAATCATATTTCATATGTTACAAAAACAGCCTTCTTCCACCTCAGAAACATTGCTAAGCTATGGAATATGTTATCTGTTTCTGATGCAGAAAAATTAGTTCATGCTTTCATGACGTCTAGACTAGATTACTGTAATGCATTACTAGCTGGTTGTCCTGCATCCTCAATAAACAAGCTACAATTAGTCCAAAATGCAGCTGCTAGAGTTCTTACCAGGTCAAGAAAATACGATCATATAACACCAATTTTATCATCTCTACACTGGTTACCTATTAAGTTCCGTATCGATTATAAAGTTTTGCTACTGACCTATAAGGCTCTAAATGGTTTAGCTCCTGTGTACTTAACCAATCTTCTATCGCCCTACAAGCTCTTTAAGATCACAAAACTCTGGACTTCTGGTTGTACTTAGGATATCCAAGTCCACTAAAGGAGGGAGAGCGTTTTCACATGTGGCTCCTAAACTCTGGAATAGCCTACCTGATAATCTTCAGGGCTCAGACTCGCTCACCCAGTTTAAATCTAGATTAAAGACGCATCTCTTTAGCCAAGCATTCACATAATGCATCTCATATCAGATCAATTGCACATGACTATCTTTGCTTAATATAATGAACAGCAGCTACGCTACTTATTCTCCATTTGCTTATCTGTTTTATCTCGGGACGCCCCGAGTACATCAGCTTTTGCAGTTTGGGTCCAGCCTCTTAAGAAGACCTCAGATGACCAACACCTTTGAAGAGACGGCGCCAACTCCTGCGAGGACTTCAGATGACGCAACATCTGGATCAACGTGCACATTCCCAAATTTCTATATATCCTAATTATTGTTAATATGTAATTCATTATTTCCAGGAGCTCATTGCTTCTACCTTCAATTAAACTGCTAACAGTGATTGCAAATTAAATTGCCTAAATTACTACATTGTTAGCTAACTGCATTCTCTAAATTGTAATGTTGACATGCATTCTCTGTAAAGCTGCTTTGAAACGATATGTATTGTGAAAAGCGCTATACAAATAAATGTGAATTGAATTGAATTGAATGATAGGGGGAAAAAATGTGGAAAAATGTTAGAAAACACTGAGGGAATTTTGACAGCTTTGTTTCAGTGTAAAATAATAGCACTATATATGATTAATCGGTTAGTAAATACAGCATATAATGAATAAAAGTACACTCAACTGGTCATATTACAAAATAAACCCTAAGAGGATTGCCAGGGCCTGAAAGCATCCTGTATCACTCTGAAGGGGTTTATTTTGGGATAATGACTACTTGACAGTACATTCTCCTTGTTATTACCAAATAAATTAAATGGACATGAGATATTGATTTGAGATCAAATTATTGTATTATGTGGGAAGAAAGAGTCTGTGGACTGATACGAGAGACATGAAACTAGCACCGATATGTAGGAAATTAGTTGCCAGGGACAGTGAAATATACAGTTTAGCATTATTATACAAAAATATCTATCCATAGAATACATCGACTGACAAATCAGAATCAAGTATTTCAGAGAGCTGCATAATAAATAAACAAAAAATTTTTTTGGAACTATTTTAAGACAGCTTACAAAATAAAAAAGGCACATTATATTCACTGCAAATGTTGGTCATTATAATGTCTGTGCAGAAATATCCTACAAACTAAACGCATGCTTTACTATATATTGGGGATGTGCCCGAAGCTGAATATCTACTATGTTTGCAAATGACGCATTCTACAGAGCCCCTAAAGGGACATGGTGATGAAAAAAAAAAAAAAAAAAAAAAAAAAAAAAAAAAAATGAGATGGGAGGAAAAAATTTATTTTAATGCTTTTGCGTTCTCTCGCAGTTATCTAGTTGGGTAATTATATTGTGTATAATTTGCGGGCATCAGGGAGCCGCTATCAAAATGCAGGGTTTTGAATGCTTTTGAATGCACGCTCACTATTTACTATCACTTTCGAAATTTGCGATCATGCGTACTCTGTGTAAAGGGAGAGGTGGTACTGACCACACATTTTACAAGACTTGTCGATGATGCTCAGGATCTGTTGCGCACCAAATTCTACGCCATCATCCTGTCAGTCATTTCTCCTTACCATTGTCACGTAAGAAGTGAAATCTGATGTGCTGTAATGTAACCGACTACTGCAGCAAGTCTAAGCATGTCCCTTTAGGGGCTCCATAGAATACGTTTTCATTTTCTGTGCCTTTACAAATTTGGATTTAGGTTTCAGGCACATCCCTATTAGATATGGCAGCTGTTGTCTACCTAGTTTCCTCCTCAAGGATAAATACCAGTGCCTCAATCTATGGTGAGTCTATGGTAAAGTAGTCATTTTCATTTGGCTTATAAATTCCATTATCATAGATAGGACTCTTTTTTTTTTAATATTAATTCATATAAAATTAATAGTTCATGGATCACTCTGCACATTTAATGTCCAAATGTTTATGATAATGAGGGTCATACAAAGGAAACTAAAACCCTACCCTTGCTGGATCACATTAATTCCAGTCAAGCTTTTCATTTATTGTCTTTTTGTTTTTGTTTAATGATGAAGGTTTTGTTTGTTTTGCCTGTGAATCAATTTTGTTCTGCCCGGGAGACTGATTAACAAGTAACCCTTGCAGAATATCTGAATAACCTTGTACAAACCAATTGATTCTTTTAAATGTTTAAATGTTAAAAAAAAAAAAAAAAAAAAAAAGATTTTTTTCAGGATAAATTTGATGATATTCAATGTTATGTTGTAAAATGAGTTTATACCAAGCAAGGTATTTAAGATTTTTTTTTTACATCCCTGGTTTAAAGAGTGAACTGAAGACATTTTAATACTTTAGGGCACATAGATACGCTAGTTCTATATCTTAATGGCTCTAAATCACACTATAGACTAAAAGTGCGAAGAATGCATTATCAAATAATTACTTCAGCTCTCTGGAGGTTCAGAACAGGCAAAGGAAAAACAGCAATAGAGAAAGATAAGAGTAGGACACATACAAAAACGATGACCACTTTCCTGCAGGGCACCAATGATATATTCCTGCAAAAAGAAAAAAAAAAACTGCAGTACGAAGCAAACAGCAACCAGCTAGACCAGTGATGTCTTTCCCGATCGAGTGGAATCATACATAATACATACACTGTGCAAATGACCCCATATTGATTCAACTGACTAAAAGAACATGAACATGTCCTGGAAAAACAGATTGAGAAATAACAGCACTGCTGTGAAGTTCATCACCTGCATTCAGCAGTATATGTTGCTGAAGCAAGCAGGATGAGCTACTTCACCCCTCAGGTTATAGTGCCCTTAAATGGGCAATACATTAAAACACAGATGGCTGAAATATGGGTGCACATGCTAATCAGCAGATTTCTGTAGTCTGTCTATACATTTCTTGATACATAAATTTTGAGTAATTGCTATATGATGCTGCATAGCACCACTCTCCAAGCATTACCAAAACCTACACCTCTCTAACAACTGCCTTCATTTTTTGCCTTGTTAGTGCCTGTGGAGCTGTTAGGAAACGTATCCAACCAACAATGACTCATTCACGTCTCACTGTGAATCAATGAGACGAAGAAGAGAGAAAGGAGAGCAAAAGGGCATATGGTTGTTTCTTTGAAGCTCTATGAGCACTGAGAATATTTGTGCAAGAATATGTGTTCTTTGTACATGGTATGTTTATTCACCACTACATGCACATGGGAGCAGGAGCCACGATTCAGTGCAGCTGTGATTTGAGTGGCTGGAGAGGATGGGCGGTTTTATTTTAGGCCTGTCGTCTGGTAACTGACTGCCCAATCACGCCTGAGATGGCCTGTCTAGGCTGTCAGGCTGAAGTATGAGGGAGACATAAGGCGAAGGCATAGAGCGGGACGCATTTTTGATGGACAGACCCTAGCTACAATGCTGAGGAGGGGAATAATGTACTAACCATGATGGCGTACCACTGAGAGGCAAGCTAGAACGATAAATCGATAGATAGAATGATAGATCTATATATAGAATGATAAGTCGATAGATAGATAGAATGATAGATCTATATAGAACGATAAATCGATAAATCTATAGATAGAACAAATGAACGAACGATAGATCGATAAATCTATAGATAGAATGATAGCTCTATAGACAACGATAAATCGATAAATCTATAGATAGAACAAATGAACGAACGATAGATCGATAAATCTATAGATATAATGAATGAACAATAGATCTATATAGATAAAACGAACGATAGAATGAATGAACAATAGATCTATATAGATAAAACGAACGATAGAATGAATGAACAAGCGATAGATCTATAGATAAAATGAATGATGGATAGAACGAACGAACAATAGATTGAACGAATGAACAAACGAACGATAGAAAGAATGAACAATAGATCTATAGATAATGAACTAATGATAGTACGAACGAAAGATACATCTATAGATAGAATGAATGAACGAACAAACGATAGATCTATAGATAGAACAAATGAACAAAAGAATGATATATAGATCTATAGATAGAATGAATGAATGGACGAATGATAGATCTATAAATAGAACAAATAAACGACAGATCTATAGAAAAGAACGATAGAACGAACGAACAAACAAATGAACAAACGAACAATATAGATCTAAAGATAGAACGAACTAACGAACAAATGATAGATCTATAGATAAAACGAATGATATATAGAACGAATGAACGAACAATAGATAGAACGGTCGATAGATAGATTCAATTAATGCACTTGTCCTTTACAGATATTTTCGAAGCTTTCGCAAAACCTAGTTACTTGCAGAAACATTTAAAACCACCATGTAATTTATTTTGTCCATTAGGTACATCTTGAATTCAATAGGCTGTTTAGCTGCAACCTGATAACAAAAACATTATTTGTACATTGCATGAAATAAAAATCTAATTAAAAAAAATGAAATAAAATATAAAATTAAATAAAATAGTAAGCAACTTACCAATCCATCTCATTAAAGAGGTGAGGATCTGGAGGTATTTGGTCTTCTGTGCATTAAAAAAGGTGAAGGGCCCCAACAACAGTGTGAAGATAGCCTGAAATGAAATAAAAATACAGAAAACATGTCAATGAAAGCAACCAAGGTAAATCTCAGTAGACATTCTGTCATATGTTGACCTTTAAATAACTAGCAAACCTGGTTTCACATGGTTCACAGTAGAATATCCTACAAACATGAACATCTCAACCTGATGTAGACAGACCAACTGCACTAAAAGGCCAAAATTAGTAGACATGCCCATTCTAGCCATAAATTACGTGTATAAAATGGGCAGGGATTCATTAATTCCAATTCTACAGAACCTGAGAAGCTTTTCTCTGAGCTCTGCGGGCACAGAGTCTGCACGGGCCTGCTCATGACTTATATGGTACACATTTAATTTCTTTTTTATGTTCTGCTGTGTAAGCGTGTAGATTCATGACTCATTTCTAATCAACTACATTGGGTTGAGTGTTAAAGAGAGACGTGCCAGTCTCTTTGATATGTATATTACAGACTTTAGCATCTTCGCAGACAGCTGCAAGAAGAACTGGACCTCCCAGTCCTGGTGTGCATAACCATGCAAGCAAGGCGTTTACTCTGGATCAGAAATGTCCAAATACTACTACCACTGCTACTCACATTTCATATACCTTTTGTGTTTTTAAAGATTTCCCATCATGCTTGCTTATCATCTTACAGCATAGTTAATTTATGGCATGAAGGCATCTGTCCTAAACACATGGCAAACGCCTCCAACCTGTGAAACTGCTTGTCTATTTTTAGGTGTGATTTTTCAATTTCCATAAAAAAAAAAAAAAATAAATAAAAAAAAAACCCACAATCACTGTTAAAGCAAGAGTTTAAAATACATTTTAATATTCCTGACTCATGTGTTTGTTTACCGCACTGGTAATATTTACTTAAAAGTAATCTCTAATCTGATTCAGCTGCCTCCTTCTGGTACATTACAGAAGTTCTGACTCACTATTTTGCATATGATGATTTGGTTTTTCAGGCCCCTAGCATACAGATAAGTTCTCTGTTTCTGAACACAACTGAATAAAAATCTGACCCTTTTCATTCACAATCAGAACAAGAATGTGAATTTAAGTAAACTGATTTAATTTAGATTGAAACTGCAGTGTGTTAAACTGTGTTTTTGGCCATTAATCTGACTCAGTGTTAAATAGTGTTTAATCTGACTCAGATTAATGGCCAAAAACACAATTTAACACACTGCAGTTTGTTCTAATTAATTCACTGCACATTATTGATGGATGTCTCTCATTAAACAGTGAAGAGTAAATCATCATGACACCATTCACACTTTATCTTGAGAGGTGAGAAGTGTCTTGGTTTTTGTATAGTCAGATAGGATGAGGCTGAGATAACAGTCCATCATGATGCCTGAACGTCTGTCCTGATAAAAGAGCTGACAGAGAGGTTGGCAACAGCTGAAAAAAGCCCTGGAGGGACAAGACAAAAGAGCAGAAGGCTCTAAATTCATATGACATTTCTATAAAGGGTTGTAATGGGACATGACACAATATGGCAGAAGTTAAACTGTAAGCAGGAAAAGGTTTGGAGTTGTATGATAATTTAAGGAGAGATGTTGAAGATTTTAAACATCCCTTAAGACAAAAAAGGTCTTTAACAGTCATTACAAAAAAAAAAAAAAAAAAAAATAAATAAATAAATAAATAAATTATATATATATATATATATATAATAATAATAAGTGTAAGTAATGACAATATACCTTTAATTACACATTTAATTACACATTATTAATTAACTTATGCCATAAGTCATTATTTACCTGAGGGATATAAAAGGCACCTGAGAACAACAAATAACGCGAATAATGGGAGAACCGAGCAAGAAATTCACTTTGATAAATTCCGATAATGCATTTCTGTCTGCATGAGTTATATCGAAGTGCATGCCTGCATCACTCCCACCACACAAAAATATACAACCCTGTCGTTTCATGGTGGTTGGCAACACACAATCCTAACCATAAATATCTATTCCTGAGAAGAACTTCTACATTCCAGAATGGCCATAAAATACCATATGCAATCTCTTGTCGACAAAAAAATAAATAAAATAAACAGCTCAGTTTCTTTATTGGAAGCAATGTCTATGGTAACACACCAACCAATCTCAGCCCTGATGGCCAGGCCTGCTGTTGTTTCTTATTCGAAGCCTAACTTATAACATATGCCGCAGTTTCCGATTTGAAAAGGGACGCTGGCAGAAAGGTTGGAAACTTGACAGGAGCTCGTCCACACATGCCAGGAGGGCAGAGCGATAGTAATGGATTTCCATTCCCTGTCCCATTCTACGAGTGTTGTTGGTGCTGATAGTAAAAATGGTGCAACATTGGCACGCTGGTGCACAACGCATGCCAAGAAAGGACAACAGGAAGGAAGTTTGGCAATGGATAGGAGTGAAGGGAGAGATGGAGGGACAGGGCCAGGCAGAGAGGGCATCAGGGGAAGCAGATAGAGTGAGAGCCGTGGGGTGCTGGGTGACTCAGACATGACATGAAGAGAGACAGAGAGGCACTGTGACATACTGTACTTGTTATCAGAACACAGAGCTCATTAACAGTCTAATAGTGTAAAATAGCCAAGCATGAACCCCAAGCCACGGAAGTGTTAGCACTGTTTGCTAAGGCAAGAATCACTATTATAGATTTTATTCAATGGTTTCATTATTTTCATTATAACTGGATAAAAGAAAAACATTAAATAAAACGTTCAGCAGTCCAAAGAAATAATATGTCATGAAGGAGACTGTGGCTTATATTAGAAAAATTGTGCCTGATATTACTTGCCAGTGCATTGTAGGAAAAACTGTATATTACTGTGTGCTCAGAATACTATGCATGCATACAGGGGGAAAACACATTGTGGAAAATATAGATATTGGATAATGCTGAAATATTGTAGTACATGTAGTATGGTAGTATGCCATTCTAATAACTTCCTTGCAGAATATTTAGAATTTTTTTATTCCTTTCTTTTCTTTTCTTTTCTTTTCTTTTCTTAAAAAGGAATACGCACATTTAATGTTGTTCTTAATATTTTATCTTTTGGGATCAAAATATTGTTGCTGGGTAAACATTGAGAGAATTTCCATGCTAATTTTGACCTTTTGCTGGCCAAAAATTGTGGTCATTGGGACATTCTGACAGATTTGGGTATCTTCTTTCGGATTACTGTAACGTTCCTAAAGCAATATCAGATAACAAATTCAGCAATACTGAGCTCATCTAAAACCAACACTTGACTGAAATGAGATAAGCCAAAAAAATTAAATGAGAAAATGCAAAGGTGAATAGCTTGACGGAAAAGCAGGACTTGACTTATCGCATCAATATGAGTGAAATGAAACCAACAGTTGAGGACCGTTATTTGGCACCAGGAGATGCTGACAGTGTCATGGCACAACACGTCAAATTCAGGATAACAAATATCTGAGCAACAGAGACATTAGCATAACCTTTTCAGTTTCCTGTTTGGAAAAACTATTTTTGTGCAACTTGGAGCATCAAATGGAATTGCAGAAGTATATAATTCACCCTTACATAATTCGGTAAAAGGTAGGACTCAAGAAACTGTCCAATCTATAGACGTGTTTCCACCTAAATTTGTCCCAGGAACTTTTTTCCCCCCAGACCTGTTGCTGTCTACGTTTTCATTGTGGTCTAAAGTACCTTGAAGATTAGGAAGGCTAGTCCGGTGACATAGGACTGTGTGCGTTCCAGTTCCATCTGGATTTCGTCCTCCGCATATAAGCGGTCCATCTGTCGTATTTTTTAAACTCCACTGTTGATTCGAATAGCAAAGAACTCTTACTGCACGCACTGCAACATACTTTTAAAAATGGTGGTTGAAATAAAATGCTGCATGGAGTCAACCAATCAAAATGCTGCCTGACCTCAACCAATCAGCATGTTCAGTGCCCAAGTCTCACCCTCGAAAGTTCCTGAACTTTGAAAAAGTACTACCTTGCGAGCAGGGACTCTCTGAGGGACTTACCTGGAACTTCATTTAGACCCTGGTCCCTGCGGTCGAAACTCACAGAGAGTACCACCCCTAGTCCCTAGTTCCTGGGGAAAGTTCCTGTGGTGGAAACACGGCTTATAACACCTGTCATCGTCTGTTGAAAGAGTACAGTAAGCAAAACCAGTATACGGTTTTCTTCTTAATGTACTCCCCTAACTTCATACCAAGTGTGGACAGCTCTAGGGGACTTTTGTGTCTATGGACTCTAGGTTAGCCCATGTGGCGGCACAGAATGTGGGATTATAGCTCAACTGATAGTAACATGCAAAAGAGGGATTATATTTCCCATCCCCACAGTGTCAAGATCCCAGTGGCATTTGTCTCCAGTGCTAATCTTTGTTAGACATTCTAGACAGGATCAACAAATGGAAAGCAGATACGCTGCTACTACATCAGCTAAAAGAATGGAGAGATTAAAGAATAATATTTAACAATTTTTACTCAGAACAGAACCACTATCTATCACAAACTATCTAAAACTCTCTAAAGTTAAAGAGACATAATAATAATAATAATAATAATAATAATAATAATAATAATAATAATAATAATAATAATATTATTATTATTATTATTATTATTATTATTATTAATACTACACAAATACCATACTATGGGCTTCATAAAGCTTCAAAGCTTTATGAAGCAGTGTTTTGAAATCATCTATCACTAGATATTGTTGAATAAAGTCATTATTTAGTTTTTTTGGCTCACAAAAAGTATTCTCGTCAATTCATAATGTTAAGGTTGAACCACTGTAGTCACATGAACTGTTTTAAATATGTCTTTAGTAGCTTTCTGGGCATTGAATGTGTTAATTATCTTGCTGGCAATGCAGGCCTCACCGAGACATCAGATTTCATCAAAAATATCTTAATTTGTGTTCCGAAGATGAATGAAGGTCTTACGGGTGTGGAACGACGTGAGGGTGAGTAATTAATGACAGAATTTTCATTTTTGGGTGAACTAACCCTTTAAGCTCATATGTTACATTACCTGAACTTCCCACAAACCTCTGACTTGCAGTTGACCTCAAATTTAAAGCCATTACTGTAAAACAGGCTAATAATTCCATACAACAGGCAGAATAAAAGCTACAAAGCCAGTGTAAAAACTGTGAACCAATAATGACTCCATAATTGAGCTTTTTTTTCAGCTCACTGTATCTGTCAAGCTGAAGCATCATTAACCTCCAAAATGAGCTGCAATAAGCTGCCACAATTAAGAGCTCAATTAATGAATAAATGGATGTGTAACAAACGCATTCAAGAAAGCAAAAAAAAAAAAAAAAAATTAATGCAACCACAGCATGACCCATCCTTCAAGAAGTAAGAAAAGCAATTAAGGCATTGTTATGGTTTGAGGTCAGCATATTGGCACAAACTGAACACTGGATTTAAACATAATACAAATTCATGATACACAACAACAACAACTGATTAAAAAAAAAAAAAAAACTAATTTGCAATGAAATGAGCTTAAATGATCATTCCAAAGTCAAACATGGCACGGTCTAGAACAGATATTGTACATGAATTTATTACAAAATAGCACTGCTACTTAATTAAAAAACTTACAGGCGTCAGAGCCATAGGACAGGGGTAAAGGACGCTCAACATAAGGCCCCTAGATCCCATGAGGGAGACAAGGGTTCAAGTTCTGACTCATACAGTCTCTCCCCAATGATTTCTGATGATCCAATAAACCAACCAGGCAAAACATTTTATAAAAAGCAGCAAATATGCCCAGAACTCCAGGAAAGCTGAAAGCTGTCAAGACAGATCTTCCTGCATATTGATCTTTACAATAACAGAAAACATGAATATTTGTTTGTTCCAGTGGATTTCCATATTAAGACAGGAAGTGTCATAAAATCAATGCTGTATCTGACTCTTTGGAGACATCATTGGTTTTGTCTGCTTGAATCTGACAGTAGGAAAGTCCAAAAGACCACCTACTGTTTTTTGTTCCAGACACATTTTCCTTATTGGTCTCCATCTATGATAAAATTTTCTAAAAATAACTTTTCTTAACTGACAAAACCTAGCTAAATTGTACAGTGAACATTCATATTTAAAGCTTAAAATTAAGACCAATAAATGCTAGATGGCTTCTTTCAAGACTCGTTTAAATTACACACCACAAACTCAAGATTTAGGCTCAAACAAAAAGTTTTACATATGATCATAAAGTCTGTTGTAATGGGTCTAACTCACCTTACACTCATTCATATTGCACAATCTGTATTCTAACGGTCACAGAGCCAATAAATCACTGTGGAAGAGCTTGTCGTGAGTCAGGCGGTGTTCATTAAGTCTGGACAGTTGCATTACTCCGCCATTCATGGGTCAACAGCTCTCTCCTACAGGCCTTTGGTAAAAAAAATAATGTCTATATATTTTTAAAAAGAAACCATTCATCCATTTAGAGTCATTTACAGCATGGTTACACTGGCAACTATGGTGTGAATCAAACCTGAAACCTTTCTAAAACAGCGGGAGCCACTGAGGAGCAGGACTAATTCTCATGACTTTGTAATACTGTGTCAAGTTCACCAAAGCACTTAGTTCTCTCATAACCATAGAGATCTCAGTTTTGTCCAGTTCAACGAAGGCTAAATAGAATAGGATCTTTTTCTCATCAAGATCGGGGCTGACATGACTTGAGTATTAAGGACAGTCCCCCTGGAGCAAGTTGAGGATGTGTGCCTTGATCAAGGGCACAACAGTGATAGCTGAATTTTTACAAATGCAGTGTTTGAACATGCACTCTGCTGATTAGAAGCCCAGATGTACAACAACAAAGCTTAACCACTCGAAAGAAAGAAAAAAAAGAAAAGAAAAAAACACAGCTGGATTATTTGTTATAACCCTAAAACATTTCATCTAAATGAGATTTCTTGAGTTTCTTTTAAACTTATTATGGCTTTTCACACTTGTAATAGTTAACCCTGGGTCATTGTAAACCCCGGGTAAATATAATTCTGGGTTATCTTGCTTCACGTTTCACACGGCTCACAAATTACCCGGGGTTAATAATTAATCCTGGGTATTAATAAACTGACGTTCCATAATGTACATTCCTAAACCCTGGGTTAACGTTCTTATTTACATATTTGTGAGCGTCCTCATATTGCCGACTTTACTATCGAGTGTATCCTGAATAGATATTTCAGACTATAAAAAGGTAAGAATGAAATGGTCTCTTCTTCACTCAAATTGTCACATTTTCTGTCAGCATTTGACATTTTTCCACTCATTGAATGCTGAATTTACTGTTTTATATACAACGTGCAGCGTTGCGAAGCACGCGAATATGAGTACGCAATTTTTTTTTTTTTTTTTTTTCACACTGTACAAGTTTGGCACCACAATGCGGAGTTAACGCCGTAAAAGTGGAGCAGGGTTTCATAACCCCAAGTAAAAAGCAGTGCTAACCCCGCTTCTAAATTACAAGTGTGAAATGTTCATTTACCCGGGGTTAAAAGCGGTGTTTAGAGCAACAATAACCCGGGGTTAAGCACAGTGTGAAAAGCCCTTTTTAAGACATAAGATATGCACATAAACTACAATGAAAAAAACGGATATTTAACAAATAAATTCCTAAATGTGCATCACAAAAGGTCAAGTGACTCTGCACTAAATTAGTCTGAAATCTGCTTTGTCAATAGAAGGTACGACAAACAATATGATCTTAATTTGTATTCCATCTGACAAGCAGTGAAATAAGGCTCTATGTTCAGTAAATGATAAATATCCACTGCCATCATCTCAAAACTTGTACTACAAATATTTGTGTAAATCTAAAATGGCCAAACAAACAGTAGTCTGAAACATGAAGTCACAAACATGAGGTATGAAGGTCAAACAAGTAGCTTCTGTGTTCAGGGTGACATACGGAAGGATGTTTTGATAATGAGACATCGGTTGTGCTTGTGGATTTCATTTCATGGAAATCACGTACAGCCTCGTCCTGACACCCACCGAGGAAGACCATTACATCATTCTGCGATGTCCTTGGACAAGATAACCAGCTTTTCCAAACCAAGAACAATATTGTACCCAGCAGGTAGCTCCCGGTGAACACACAAGCTGTTCAGTGGACTGAAGTTAAGCATGCAGAAATGGACTTATGGGAAATTTAAAGTAATTATAATAATGGGATACAGCAGAATAAGACAGAACAGAACTTTTGAGGGCTGCGTGTGGTTATCAGGGACATTTTCTAGGTGGTTTGCTAGGTTATTTATTGGTCCAAGTCTCTATAATATTCCGGTCTCTTTAGTGTAAATCTTCGGGATTTTTCTGGCAGCAAGCACAGCTAATAACAAAACGAGACACATTAAAACATGTGCCGACAGCTGTGGGATACTTAAAAGTGGTTGGGACCAGAACTGTCACTGTGACATCAACTATGCTATGTTTACAGCATTGTGACAGGTTCATCCTTGCATATCCTACAGAAGATATAAAGAGCTGTCAAGTGTGCAACAGACGTGGTATATCATGATCTTAACCCAAGGCTGAGTTTGTTTTATCTGCATTTACTTCCCCATCTTTCCCTTTAAGTTTATCCGCTACATCTTTTCATGGTCCTCCTCGACAACTCCTTCCCTGCTTGGCACGAATCACTACTGGGACTGTGGGTCAGCCAGTGTTTGCACTGGCACGATAGTCCCACAGTGGATTAGAGAGAGGAGTCTTCCCCTGGTGGGCCACTGCTCAAACTCCTTATCCTGCTGAGCTAATATCCACTAAACCATCTGCGTTGTCTTATTCCTGCAGAGCCATCCACAGCATAAGAGCTTTCTAAAACAGAGCTTCAACTAAATCACTTGCTAAACAAAAATCCACTGCTGTCTTGAGCTTTCAAATGTTTCAATATTTATGGCAAAAGTAAAATTAACAATCTTATCATTAAGCAGAGCTTCTTTGAAAGCATGAAAGCGCCAAGATGGAGAAAGTTTAAACAGTTGTAACATGTAGATACAGTAGACAATCTGACTCGTTTTACACTTAAACGCATACCTCGGGTCTTTAGTGACCCGGGACGTGATCCACTACCCTCCTCATTCATTTTTAAAGTTAGACATCAAACTTATTAGTATTCCTCAATCAATTCATTATAAACAACATAACAAGAAAAAAAAAAAATAAAAAAAAAATATATATATATATATATATAAATAAAAGAAAGCCTGTTTTCCCATTCTTTTTTTTTTTTTTGTAAAAATTGTATAGGGTCGCTAATGACCCTAGGTGTGTTACAGTGCAAGTATGTTTTTTCTGCACAACAATAATTGAAACTTTGATGACTGAATATGTGCAATTCACCTTTATTCCACAAGGTGGCAATGTCTCATACACAATGATGAAGTGACGTTTCACTCATAGTTACTGCAGGCAGAAAACAAAACAATAGGAAGTATCATCAGCAAAACTTGAAATGGCTCTGCAATTTACTGCAGAGCAATTACTGAATACAATCAGATATTAGTGTCACTGTCACTTGATGGTGGATCTGGTGAAGAAGCTGTCAGCAATCAAAATATTGATTTTAAAGATGATAGTTTTGAGAATATGTTATAGATTGTGTTCAAGAAAGTCCCTGCAAGAGATGTTAAATCCTTTAAAATGTTTAGCGCAAAAAAATGCAGGTAAATATTACTCCATTATTGCATTAAACATTAAACCAACTTTGCAACTCTTGGGTCCAAATAATGGTTCCTCAAACATATGTATAAAATAACTTGTATACATCAAAAGAAATGGTGCTGTATCTTAATACACAAGCACATTTTTTCCCCCCAAAAATGAGAAAAACACAAATTTGATCTTGCTACGCTGGTTTGTGACCCATATTTCACAGAGCGAGCGAGAGAGTAAGCAAATGCGTGTCCTAGAAGGGCGGTCAATGGATACTGAAGGTTGTTGAAAGAATGGGCTCTTTTAAACAGGTTAGCCAGGAAGACAATCTCTCCACTCAGTGGGCAGATTTCCTCACCGACGGAAATGAAAAGAAAAAAGAAGTTCATTCTGCCTCTGCATATACTACATAGACTCTTACATACTCATCCAAAGTTCACCTAAACCATTTACTGATGCTACGCTGCAAAATTGAGAGACCAACAAGGTTGTGAGGTCACAGCCAGAAGTACACTACTGTTCAAAAGTTTTGGGTTGGTAAGATTTTTTTGAAAGAAGTCTGCATTTATTTGATCCCAACTCGAGGACGTTTGCCAATCTCTTTCCTCTCTCTCTCTCTGCCCCTTGCTTTCCTATCTGATCTCTATATTGTCCTATCCAATAAAGGGATAAAAAAGGCCCAAAAAATTACTTAAAATTCTTAAATCTTTTGTAAAACTGACTTTACTAACATTATGTGGACTTCAAAGGAAAAATAAAATGTGACAAAATAAGATCTCTTGATTGTTCTGTGACTTTCTGCTTACGTCACAACAACCTGCTGGTTTGGAGTGATCAGTGAGCAGTTCCAACATTTTAAAGGGATAGTTCACCCAAAAATGAAAATGATCCCATGATTCACTCACCCTCAAGCCATCCTAGGTGTATATGACTATCTTCTTTCAGACGAACTCAATCATATTGAAATATATCCTGACTCTTCCAAGCATTATAAAGGTAGTGAATGGGGACATTTTATAGCCCAAAATAAATGCATCCATCCATCATAAATATAATCCATACGGCACCAGGGGTTTAATAAAGGCTTTCTGAAGTGAAAAGATGGGTTTTTGTAAGAAAATACCCATATTTAAATCTTTATAATCTAAAATAACTAGCTTTCGCCAGATGACTGTATGCATACTGCACAAGTCGCCAAAAAAAGTAACCCCCTGACGCGATCTATGACGCAGGATGTAGGAGTATCATAAGCTTAGACGCCTCTCGCGGTTCAAGCAAATAGGGCTGTGCAACAAACTTAAGCTCCTCTTTTCTTATTTCGAAATCCTCTGACATTTCTCTTTAAAATTTCTCATTTTAGACTTTTAATTTGTGACCAGTGTTTTGTTTTGCATCCTCTGCGCTTCTGTGTTTGTCAGTATGTCGGGTTAGAGGTTACTCTTCCGCCGTAAGATCGTTGTGTACAGCTGCCTGCCGGAAGCTAGTTATTTTACTTTATAAAGTTTTAAATATGGATATTTATCTTACAAAAACCCATCGCTACGTTTCAGAAGGCCTTTTATAACCCCCTAGACCCGTATGGATTATTTTTTATGATGGATGGATGCATTTTTGAGGGGCTTCAAAACACACACCCTCATTCATTACCATTATAAAGCTTGGAGGAGCAAGGACATTTTTAAATACATCCCCAATTGTGTTTGTCTGAAAGAAGATAGTTATATACACCTGGGATGGCTTGAGGGTGCGTAAATCATGGGATGATTTTCATTTTTTGAGTGAACTATCCCTTTAAATGCCCATCACAAGACTCCTTGAGAAATGTAGCTTATCACTGCTTGGTACAAAGGATCCTCCTATCAAGATGGTTAAGGACCCACAGAATAAAGGTGATCATGTATAGCCATTAATCCAGCTTCCCCTTCAGAATAATTACCAGCCCAATGAGAAAAGGGAGGACACCTTCCCGTCCTTGATACAATTTACAGCCTCACTCCACATAACCCCTTCCATATACTGTATAAGCAGATCCATGGAATACTCTCAATACATTCCCTAAATGAATCAACAATGTCTTGGACTTGAACTCAAGTTTATCCTTTGAACTTTTGAGAGCTTGTTTGACAATGTTTCAGTCATAAGGTGAAGAGATACTCCAGTTCTTTAAAAAGCTCTTTAAACTGAACACTAAAAAGAATCGACAGCAGATGAAGTCTTAGTCTACTGATCATCTTAACAGCTTCCAACAAACAACAGATAAAATGGCAGTTTTACACAGTGTGGACCTTTACTGCTCATCAAAGCCACAGCTTGCTGGGCAGACAGGCCTGTTTAACTTGAGAGACAACAAAAAGCTTCTGCCTTAGCCATACCCGTTTCAGACAACCCAAATAGATTTACTGAAGTGTTTCACAATTGACAAAGCTGCTTAATTAGGAATAGAGAAATGAGTATTATTTTGCTTTGAGATGCTGTTTTTGTCCTTGTCCCGTAGCCCTGAGGTTTGTGTGTCATCCATCTTGGACTTTAAAAATATAGCATTGCTCAGGGACAGCTGTTGAGCCAGAGTTCAAAAATAGCTCTTTGTTTGCTGTGCCACTAGAACAGCAAGTCCTGGAATAGTTTTTTTTTTTAACGATGAGATAAAATAGTGACAGCAGTGATCTACATAACACTTAAAGGGGAGAAAAGTTTGAAGAAATACGAAATGAATTAAGCACATGCTTTTACATACACACTGTTCATTATAAGAACTAATGTGCAATGAGTCATGAAATATGCAGTGTAAATTAAATCATAAATGTAAAAATTACATAACTGCCTCAGGTCTTATAGTGTAGGATTATTCAGTGAATATATTTCAAAAGTACTCCCAAATCCATATGGCTATATTTAACACAGTACCATGATGGTTTCTCATGTAATACTGTCTGAGGGCTCGAAGGTCATGCACATTCAACAGCGGTTTCCCTACAGAGCCTGAGATTTCTCTGGATTCCATGAATCTCTCCACAATATTATGTATGCTTGATGCTGAAAGAACTTAATACTTTGCAATCTTCCATTGAGAAATTAGATTTTTGAATTGTTTGACAATTCTCTCATGACATTTGGCACAAAGTAGTGAGCCATGACCCATATTTGCTTGCAAAGACTGAGATGTTCCTTTTGTACCCAGTCACGATACCATCACCTATTACCAATTCACCTGTATTTAACTCTACAATACTAGCCTATATACTATGCTAAAACTGATATAATCCTCAAATGAATAATTAAATTTCAAAAAAGGCGATGAATTTAAAGGTACACTATGTAACTTTTCTTGTTCCAAATTAACAGAATTTACATAATGAGTCAATACATCAACAATCCTTATTCCAAAATGTGTTTTTGTCTTACCCTGATTCACTATGGTAAGCCTGTATGTGTTCATATTTTAGACTGGGAAGGATGGTTTTCGCAGGAAAATTCGCACATGGGTCACTGATGAATAAGGTTCTTAAAAATGTAAAAAAAAAAAAAAAAATGAAAAAAAATAATGGAGATAATTAATTTTGAAGTTTTATTAAGTGTTAACAATGAGATTATGTGGTTTTTATAATCATTTAACACTGCTTTTGTCATTTTTTAAAAGATGGACAAAATTTGTCACCAAAAAAAGTCATTCAGTTTAACCAAAATTTCGGTTTTACCGAATGACACTTTTGGTTATACCGAATGACAATATTTTCGAACAATGCTAACAGGCTGATATCTAGCTAGCTAGTTAGCTTGCTAGCTAGCAAACAAAAAGACAAACGTAATATTTTAAAAACTTGTACTAAATATAAAAACATTTTCCATGTTTTATAACGGTTGTACCGAATGACCTGATGTTTCGGGACATGCATATGAGCAAGTGAAAACATGAATTTTTCAAATAGTTAAGAGAGAGTTAGTTACTTTACTTTCGACCATGTGATCCTGTGCAGGTGTCTGAATGATGTCACATCCTGTCACATGACTTGATCCAAAATTGTTCCTTTATATTGGTTACTCCGAATGACATCAATGAAATTCATTTTTTCAGATATTTTTTCTCACAAAGCAACGACTTCTACACATAACTGTAATACCATTTTGCACTATGTTGATATATGATGTTATAAAATCATGTCAGAATAAAAAATATATATATTTATTACATTTTAAGATATTTTAATCACAAATGAAATGGCTGTATTGGCCTTTGGACGGTTAAACCGAATGACCTTTTGACACTTCAAAATCTTTAAAATATACCTTAATATATAGAGCAAATTATAATTAAAACCTTTTGGATTCAATAAAAGAGATCTAGTTTTATGACCTTTCTCCAGCTACAGTACTTTATGTATGGAGTGGGAGTGGCATAGTTTAGTTGTCACAATGAGCAAGGAAGGTTAAAATAAAAATCACGCTAAATATCAAACAGATAAATTCTAACAGAGTTCATTTTAAAGCATTATCTACTGTGAAGGGTCATTTCATTATGGCTGTTGCAACGCAGAGCCGAAGCACAACCAAAATAATGTACATAGTGTACCTTTAAAGATGCAACTGCTCAAAAACAGTATTTACCCAAACAATTTGTGTAGCTACACTCACTTATGCCTGGAATTGACTGCACTATTTCATGGCAACACTCATATTTGGGTTCATTACCAAATCCATTAGCTTTTCAAGCACCACTGCTTAAAAATAAAATAATATAATGAGCAAAGACAACTAGTCATCCGTCCAGATCCATCCCTACTATATGTCAGGGTAAAGTCACTGTTATACTCTGCTGAGGCAGGAAGTTTTACACAATGTACAGAACGGCCGTTAAGCAGTACAAAGCAAAACAGCAGCTATAAAGTCCTTTGCTGAGATACGCAGTTTGAGAATCTGTAGTCTAGTACACTCCATTCCTGGAAACTCTTTGGCCGCAATCCCCTGAAGAAAGACATCCATAACATCCTTCTTTGTGTGTCACAGGTAGAGAAAGAACAGTGTCACGGTCTGCCACCCACTCAGGGATTATAGTAGGCAAGGTGTTATGTGAAAGCATAATATGCCTCTTAATCTTCCCTTTTTCCTTTTCTAAAGCTTATGCCATGAGGCTGCACTAATGTGTCAAACATCAATCCCGCTGGCCACGGGGGGATACAACTGACCACTGCTCTCAAATATTCTCAGGCAGACCACGTACTGTTTTGAATCAAAGTCAAGACACACCAAAAGGAAGAAAAAACAAATGCATTACCGCTACAGTAGCTGGAGGGTCATAATTCACTCTGTCTGCAAAAGGCAGCTTTCAAAATTAAAGTTAGCATGATGATTTAGGAATATATATAATAAAGACATGTTAGAAGGACATATGGGCACTTAGATTCAATTCAATAATCTGGAATATTTCCAAGAAACATGACGTCCTAGCAGACAACCAAAAACTGCCATGAATGCATTTCAGAAGATTTAAGATATAATAACAGGTGAAACTGTTAGATCTCCTCATTTTTCTCACATCATGGCGCCTGTATTAGATTTGCGCTACGTCTCAGCAGCAGTCACCTTAATAGGACGGGAGACAGATTTGGCATGTTCAGCACTGATTTAGAACGCAAGGCCAGATAAGTGAACAAGGACTCTGGTTAGACTCTGACTAGCTTGCTTTGATTTGAAAGAAATTTACAGAGTGCCAGTTAGGAACTGCTAATTAACGAGGCAATTAAAATGCAATCAAAGCGATGAACTAACATCAGTTAAGTGTTCTTGGAGAGGGCCAAGTATAAACTGAAACTGAAAACAAAGTTAGTGCCAAGATGGTGGATTTATGTAAATGTCACTCATTTGCATGCAAATGTGACCTGACATTTTTGTGATCATGTTAAAACACAGGAGCACCAATCCGTGTTTAATTTTGCTGACGTGGTAAATTTGATGGCATAATCTCAAAGGGTGAATCTCCCAAGAAAAATGTCTGGGTCATATTTTAATCCCAAATTAAAAAAATAAAACTCACAAAAGTTAAGAAATGTTAATGTGCAAAAAAAAAAAAAAAATCCTATTTTAGACCATTAAGATGTTTTAGTATTTTTAAAAACTCATTTTTCATTCTCACAACAAATATGCACATTTCCCCCAAAAAATCTCATTACAGTAATGCAGAAAAGTTCCCACTCATTATTATCTTTTAGCAATGAAAATTATACTGTCCAAACACATTTTTTTTGTATGTAATGTTTTAATGTTTTGTTCACATTATAATTATTTATAATGTTATAATTATTTGCTTGTGTTTTTTATTTATTTGATTGTTTATTGTTTGCTTGTGTTTGTCTTTTATAATGGTTATTGTTGTTAATTTAAATATTGTTGTTCAATAAATATTTTATATAAATAATATTCCGTCTAAAGGGTTCGTCAAAAGTATCAGTTAAAATTAGTTATATTATTATGCCATTAGATGGCGGCAAAGACTCTCTTTATGAGTGCGTCAGAACAAGGAAGTTGTTTTAGTGCTGTGGGAAATCCCCTTAACTTTTAAAGGACAAAGATATCGCTTTCCTCAGCGGACATTCTGAATGGACAAACTGATTTTTTATAATGGATATATTACGGATATCGAGCTGAAAAATTAATTCTGTATTTTGGATGCAGGTAATATACTCGTTCTCTCTCATAATACCATAATACTCTACATAATACAATAAGCTTCAACGAAGCGACTCAACGTTCCTTCGTTACTAGCTCTAAAGTGACGTTTTAGAATTAGTAAAGGAGGCTTGGTCTCAACTGTTAAACTGTCAACTTGACATTTGAATCCATGGCAGAAATAGTTCTGCACAAAAGAGGGTTTTTAAAGACACTCCCTTGTTGCCGAATGCATAAATATATATTACTGCATTAATGAGAACTTGCAAGTGCTTGATTAAATGGCCAAGGAAGACAACGTCCTATGGCACAGATTCACCCAGTCTGATAAAACTCATAAAGTTGGTGGCTCAGACAATCAGCCCCTTTGGACATTCCTCAGACTCAAAATTGGGCAATTTTCCTTCCTCACAACAACAGAGACAGTTGGAAGTGAAGGTGAGTGGAAGAGAACAGCCCCAGCGACACTCTGTTCATAAGCCAGTCGGATTAATCTTTCATAAAAAAAAAAAAGATGTTTTATTTAATGACATGTCCAGAAGGAAAATTAATGATGACCTTCTAGTCAAAAAATTCTGAGTTTGGGAATGGAAGATGTAGGTTGTTTCTTCTAGCTTCCTAAATGATCTAATAAACTAAACTCAATTACAGCCGATACACGACATACATAAAGACACAGCACGTGACCTCATCTTAAAACTCAACACGGGATGACAAACTGAGCATGAAGGGGAATAAAGATCCTTATCTGTAGGGCAAGGAAATATTGGCACATATTCTAAAATCAGCATCATTTCCTGTGGTTAACATGCAGTAAGAGGCTTATCCAAGCGATGAGATTTTAAAAAAGCTGAAACAATGCTTTTTATTGGCAGACGAGATAGCCACTTCTCTCATTTCCAGGGATGAAGGAGAGTGGTGCAGAGCAAAATGAATCAGCACATCAATCACTGTTGCGAAGCTAAAGTCAAGGAGGAAATCACACCGGCATCTTGTGCTGTAGCTCTATGTGAATTTCAAGGGCACGCAAGAGCCTCCTGATACACAGTGGGGCGAGGAGTCCACAGAGATTACGCAGAAGTATTAAGTGTCTCGTTTGTCTTTCTTACCTTCAGCCTTCAGCCGCTGTGAGTCCAGCACCCTGCCGAGACATAAGTGCTGCCAACGAGGTGTGTATGTTTGACTGTGTAGCGGGTGCTACTGCACTCACCAGAAACATTCTGTAGGCGTCTTTGCGTCTTACAGGGCCCCAGCATGAGTCGGTGTCGTTGTATTTCACACTCCCAGCACTGCACGAGTGATTCCCACTGTGAGAAGGCAAACAATTAGATACTTCTGACATCTGCGAATTGATTTCAGTAGTTTATAAAGTACCGCTATATATATAAAAGTTTGCAAATGTATTTAAGTATCATATTTGATACAACAGGCTTTTATGGCTCATATAATATGATGTAGGAGAATATAAAGCTCATAATTGAGGAAACAAACACCTCAATCGTATTAATTATAAACCAAGCAAAAATAAAAATTCAAAAACATTCAAAAAGTAAAGCTGACGTTTCATTAAAGGGATAGCTCACCCAAAAATGAAGATTGTCATCATTTACTCACCCTCGACTTGTTCCAAACCTGTATGAATTTCGTTTTTCTGCTGAACACAAAGGAAGATGTTTTGAAGAATGTTAATAAACAAATCTTTGGGGCACTCTTCACTTACATAGTATTATTTTTTCCTACTATGGAAGTCAATAGTGCCCCAGATCTACTTGGTTACAAACATTCTTCCAAATATCTTCCTTTTTGTTCAGCAGAACAAAGAAATTTATACAGGTTTGGAACTACTCAAGGGTGAGTAAACGACAGAATTTTCATTTTTGGGTGAACTATCCCTTTAATGTCTAGAACAAGAACAAGATGAGAGATTTTGAACTCACCATGTTACCTCCATCAGTGATACGGGTACAGCGGCGGCATAAATGGCCAGGTCTCCGTACAGGTACACGATTATGCAGATGTAGAACATGTTGACACCAACTGCAAAAAGAAACATCAGGTGTCATTCTGAAGATTCATGGCTTTACATAAAACATCACTTCAAATACAAACATGAGGAGAGAACATGAAGATATGCAGCATCTTTCCCTAGATGTTGTTCCTGATGTTCCTCCCCAACACTCTATAGCCGCTAAACATAAGCATAAGAGCCGTATAAATCATCCTAATTAAAAAAGCAAGCACTTCATTATGAAATTCCCCCCTGCTCTTCTCTTCATTAACCCCACACTCCTCTTCACCTGTTCTTCCATCCATCCATCACTCAGTCCCTGCCAGTTGGAGATGAGATGGAGAGCATTCAGGAGGAAACACAGACTGGCTTCAACACAACACACATTCATCATTCACCGAAGCTCCAACGAGGATCTCAATTGGTCCAGCCAACCAGTCGGCTCATTAATTACTCTGAAGTCAACTAACAGCTAACAGACTATTTAAACTATTTAAAGAAAAATGTATGATATAATTCTTATGAGCTTAATTGAGTCATCTTTCCCTCCACATTAAAAAGCAGCAAATGTTGCTGTCAGTTCCAGTTCATTTTATGAAGACGAGTAGCGAAAAGCTGGCAGAAAACATGGGAAATTATGAATGCAAAATCAGTTGCAGTGCTCATTTTACAATTTTTTTTTATAACGGAAAAAAAGTCTATTATTACTTTAAATATAGAAATATTGAAGTTTCTTATCTCTCTCATCCTCTTCGTTTAGGGGTTGAAATTAATACACAATTTTTTTCTTACATACACGTTTAAATGATTCTTCAATTAAGAGCAGTATTCCATGTTAAAATAGAGACAATGCATTTAAAATCCAATTTTTTGAAGGTACAGTTGCATGAAAAAGTATGGGAACCACTTGCAGAATCTGTGAAAATGTGAATGATTTTAACAAAATATGCATGTTATTTTTTATTTAGTACTGTCTGAGTTAGATATTAGATATATTAGTTGTTTACATATAATCCACAAGACTATATGTAAAAATAGCTGAATTTATTAAAATAACCCAATTCAAAAGTTTGTGAACCATTGGTTCTTGATACTGTGTGTGGTTACCTGGAAGAACTGTTTTTTGTTTTTTTGTTTTGTGATGGTTGTTCATGAGTCCCTTGTTTGTTCTGAGCAGTTAAACTGAGCTCTGTTCTTCAGAAAAATCCTCCAGGTCCTGCAGATTCTCCAGTTTTCAAGCATTTTTTGCATGTTTGAACCCTTTCCAGCAGTGACTGTATGATTTTGAGATCCATCTTTTCACACTGAGGACAGTTGAGGGACTCAAACACAACTATTAAAAAAAAAAAGGTTCAAACATTCACCGATGCTCCAGAAGGAAACACGATGCATTAAGAGCCGGGGGGTGAAAACTATTGAACAGGATGAAGATGTCCACATTTTCCTTATTTTGTTTAAATATCTTTTTTCCATTTAATACTGCCCTTCGGAAGCAACAGAAGATACTTGCATGTTTCCCGGAAGACAAATTAAGTACAATTTACCTTGATCTTCAAATTCAAAAAGTTTTCACCCCCCGGCTCTTAATGCATCGTTGTGTGCATCGTTTTTATTAAGTTGCGGATTTGGATTTATACTTAGACATTCCCAAAGACTATTTTTTGTCAAGGTTTCTATTTTGCACTCATTTTAGAGTGTCCCTCCATTGCTGTGCACTTTTTTTTCTGCACAGTGGCTGATTTGTAGTTTGTACCAACAAAAGATTCTCTGATCTTTCGTATTTTTTCGTATTTCCCTTTCATTTCTTATGTCAGTCATTTTTGACTGCGAAGGAGCCAAGTGTGTATATTTTGTTTTCGACCCTTTAACATATCTGAATCATGTCCATGATTTTTTATGTGTGTTCACATAGCTAATGCGACAAAAGTCACCAATTGTCTCCCCATTCTGATGAAGCAAAAAAATATTAAAATGTACATTTTTTTCTGTCACTTTTGACTAAAGAGGACCAGAGGGTTAAAAATGTAATTTTTAAACCATTTTACTGATTTTAAATCCAACCTTCTTGCTTTACTAGGCTACAATATCAATCTTTTTGTATATGTATTTAAATGTAAAAGTGATGCACTGATAATTCAAATTTGGCTTGACATAGGTATGGCTGATTTTGTCTAAATGATCATAATAATAATTAAAAAAAAATAAAAAATTAAACTCTAAAAAATAAAAATCAACTGTTTTAAATGCCTAAAGTGAATAACTTTAAGCGAGGCAATCTAAATGTAAAAATTATGGGTATGCACAAATTAAATATGGTTCAGTTTCTTCCCTCAACTCAAGTCTATAGGACTTTGATCCAGTTTTATCGTCCACTATCTTAAAATGTAAGTCACTTTTTACATGCAAAAACAACCATGTAGCATAAACAGTTCAAGACATTCTACACACCAAAAGTGTAACAGTTAGGGTTAGGGATTTCGAAGGGAAAAAAAAGAAATTCACATTATGAGCAAAAGTAATAGTCTTAGCAAGCACCCCTAAAAACAAAATCAATCATGAACTAATCTATCTCCTCTGTGGCATTATCAGAAGCTGTCTTCTAATCAACCTGTCAGTGGGAAGGTTACAGCCACTGTGAGCAGCCCAGATAAACCAGCGGCCATGAAGAAACCTGTCCAATGATGAAATGACAGAAGCCAGACTTCCTGTTGTTCATTTCAGAACAGAGCGGATTCAGATTCTGCTTTAAAAGTAATTGAACCCAAAGAGTCGCTGTGTGTATTCTCTGTAAAAACAACCTCCCACCTGCCTCAACAATCCTAAAGTCCATTCACAAACATTAAAGCCTTTAATTACAGTTCATTTTGGCATATAAAAGCCTGCGGTTTCTTTCCACTGAATAGCAGCGCATGGACTGATCACCCCCATAACAAAGGGGTTTAGCAATTGCACTAGGATTAAAAAGACAGCAAGTCCTAAGACATGAGGGCAAACAAGAATTATATTTAAAACTACAGTCAATACTAAAGTCACACTAAGTAAACTAAAATCTCCTTCACAGTGAGTTATGCTTCCATTTAATACATTTACGATTAGAGTCTGCTCAGATAGTTATTAGTTTCTTCCAAGTGCACCTCCAAATTGGCCACTTTACTCCATTCTGTGCTGGGAAAGGTCAGAGCACGCACACACACACACAGAGAGCTATTTTAACACATCACACTTAATAGAATAACAAAAGTCGACAGGGCAAGCGTGTGACGTCTGTGCCGAGAAAACAGAAAGCTCTGAAGCTACAAGTGCGTGCTTGTGTTCACCAAACGTGAGTGTGTGAAGCGTATAATAGGCAGTTCTGGTTTGTTGGAGGGTGTAACAAGTGCGCCACCTAGTGGATAATGTTTGACAACACATTCTGTGGAATCAGGGTCAGAAATGAACTTTTCCATTAAGGGGCATTTTCATGTTCTAAGGGCAATTTTTATGATTACTGTATCTGTGTTATCTTTTATGTGAAATACTATAAAACTGGATTTGATGGAAGAAACGGAGCCGTTTAATTTGTGTATGCTCATTTCCCCTAAATTTTACTTTTAGATTTTTTTATTATTATTTAGACAAAAGTCTAGAATTTTAATATGCCATTCATTGGTTATCAGCCATAACTATATCAACCCAAATTTGAATTTTCAGTGCATCTTTATTACATTTAAATGCATATACAAAAAGAGTGATATTGTAGCCTAGTAAAGCATCTGACATGGCATGTTTATTTACATTGACTGTTTATTGTTGCTCAAAAGGTGGCATACATGCATTTAGACTGAATTTTAAATGCATAATAAATGCATAAATGTAATTTTAAGTAATTAATAGTGTAAATAGCCTACATAAAGTATATAATTGATAAAATTAAAAAAATAGACATTCATTACAGGGCAGAACTGAAATTATAACCATTATTGTTGTATGATAATGATTATTAATGTTGTTTAATAGAATGCATAAGAAAAAAAAAAAAAGAAAAAAAGGCTTTATGTGTGGGAAAACGTCTTACCATAAATTCTTCTAGGCTACACTGACAAAACAATTTAAAAATTGTTTCTGAATTAGTTTGAATTATTGCCATTTTATATATTAGAAAATCAAGACTTCTCATTATCTTAGCAGCATGAAGAATGAAACGGTTCTTCAAACTGGGAATAAATTAAATACAGAAAGCGAGCAAAGAAAGTTCCCCATCACTTTAGCCTAGCGCAAGGTCACCGAGTTATGCCCTCTCGCAAAGCTCCTGTTATAATCACAGAAGCTGCGAGTAGATGATAACATTTTCTACACTGCAAAATTAATCTCTTGTTTATGTTATATCTGCACTTTGATGTCTATGTTTATGCACGAGTGCAGATTTCAGTCAGTAAGCGTGTGCACTGAACAAAACTCCAGCAGATTTCTTCATCTCCGATGACTAACCTAAACGCCTCTGATTGGCTACTGCATTCATAGTCTCAACAGAAACGTATGTGATTGGTTATAACACTCAACGCTGCAAAAAATGTGTAAACGAAATCTTCGATGCAACATGAGCAGATCTAACTGTAATGTCGCAATCAACACTTTTTCATTTTCACGTTTCACTCAAACCATGATCGTCATAATAGAATTCGTTATTTGTGCAGGGGCATTTTTGTTCATTTCTGTGGCATTTTTTGCCCCAAGCCCCTGTTAATTTCCAACCCTGTATGGAACAGAGAAGCAGGCCAATTCTGATGTCCGTCCTTTGCTTGATAGTTGGAGAAGATGCCAAAAGCAATGCTGTTGAGATATTACAAGGCTGCTCAGGGCATTGTTGAGTCAGCCTTTGTGTAGCGCTGCTTGTGAAATGATGCTTAGGAGGGCAAGAATCCTGAAAATAGGAATCATTATAAATGACACCTCGGTTTGTAGTTCAAGGTGAACGCGTCTTCTTCATATTCATCATAAGATTCTCATTACCTGGGTTCTCCATCTTTAAGCAAGCCTCTCGTTTCCTTATATTAGTGTAGATAACAGATCTACAGTGAGGTAATTACAACCAAAAGCAATTTAACTAGTTCTAATTACACCCCATTAGCAGCAAATAACCTTGTTCACTGTTACTGAACACTGAAGCAAAACTTGACCTTCGGAAGCCATCTTTTAACGCCTGTTTAATAGCCTTATAAAGCTAAATGTCTTAACTGAGATTACATTGTAGTGCATAATGACGCAAGAAGTCTTACCTTTATTAAAAAACATGGAGGCCATTTGTCCCATCTCGACTCTCTCGACAATGTCAAAGTGGTCTATATTCGCGGCACGCTCTGTTACATCAGATGACAAAACCAATAATGACCTTGAGATTTTGATCTTGGGTAACATTGCAAACCATTATATTGACAAAGACAATACAATGCAAACAGCACTTACGGACAGAGAGAATGGGCCGTGTCTCAACGGGTTCTGAACGTCCCCGGATCATGACCTCATCATCTGAATAGTCCGAGCTGGAGTCGCTGTCATTAATCTTAAAATGGTTGTAACAACAAAATTAGTTCATTTACTAATGCTAGGCCCTAAACAATCATGCTCACAAACAAAAAACCCTACATTTTTCACATATGTGTGAGCTTGTGTAAGCAAGTATTTTCACACATACACGACTGTTCAAAAGTTTGGGGACACAACCTTTTTTTTTTTTTTTTTTTAATACTTTTATTCAGTAAGGTTGCATTAATTGATCAAAAGTGAGAGTAAAGACATTTATAATGTTACAAAAGATTTCTTGAAAAAAAAAAAAAAAAAAAAAAAAAAAAAAAACTGTTGTTCTTTTGACCTTTCTTGTCATCAAAGAATCCTAAAAAAAGTATCAAGGTTTCCATGAAATATTAAGCGGCACTACAGTTTTCAACACTGATAATAATAAGAAATGTTTCTTGATCATCAAATCAGCAAATTAGAATGATTTCTGAAGGATCATGTGACACTGAAGACTGGAGTAATGATGCTGAAAACTCAGACTTGCATCACAAGAAAAAACAAAAAAACAAAAAAAACAATTACATTTTAACATATATTCAAACAGAATATATGTTAACAGGTCATTTAAATTGTAATATTATTTCACATTATTACTGTATTTTGATCAAATAAATGCAGCCTTCGCGAGCATAAGAGACTTCTTTCAAAAACAGTAAAAAGTCCAACCCTAAATGTTTAAATGGTAGTGTAAGGCTTGAAATATAGCTTGTTTCACTTTTAAGGTGCTTTTTTTTTGTCATTTTTGGAGCTCTACAGCACCAGTCCACTTTGACTTTCATTGTATGGTGAACATTCAACCTAATTTTTTTTTTTTTTTTTTTTGGTCATACAGGTTTGGATCAACATGAGGGTGAGTAAATTATAACATTTCATTTTTGGTGAACTGTCCCTTTAAGACAATGTTACATATGACAGAGAGGACACTGTAGAAGAACATGTTTGATTATTGCCTCGGTTATATAATGCACAATATAATGTGACAAAAACGAGGTAGCAATTGTCATGCTACACTGCAAAATCAGTTTTGACATGCTTATTCAGCATAAACACATTATATGCACAGTATATGCTGTTGCTGAAAAGAGATCATCTATTAAAATATGAATATAAACATTCTGATGTTATAGTTGTGTAGGCCATTATATAGGATTTCTGTTTGATGGGGTGAAACTGACTAGAAGCATTGGCCTCGTTCTGAGCTGTTTTAGTACATCTGCCCTAAATGGCCCCGTTTCATTCACTGATAGGTCAGTATCATTTAAAGTTTCATCAACTTTCTGGCTTGATTACCTGCAGTGGGACGTGTAACATTTCCATGAACAGTGTAATTTTCATAGGGAATACCCTAAAACGGAGTAAGAACATAGTGTTCAGGGTAACCAGGGTAAACTGGTGACGTCACTAACCTCTTCCTGTTCTCTCCTCTTCCAGCGCAGCTGGGCATTGGCAGCAGCCATGGCTTCAATCACAAATGTGGTGGTCATGAAACTGAGGAAAGACAGGAAAGTTAAAAACTATTTCATGTGTAGCATGTTTAAAAAAAAGAAGGAAAAACAAGGTGCAGACAAAGCAATATACAGAGCTGGTATCAGAAAGAAAATCCTTAAAAACAATATAAAATAATAAACTGACCATGATTTTGCACATTATTTTAAAGCTGTAGTCTGTAAGTTTTGCCTCTTTGTCACCATCTCTGTTTGAAACCTGCAATTGCAGTTATTTGTGGAATTATCATCTTTACGTGGGTTGGCACGGCTCCTCAAAGTGGATGAATCTAATGTTCGCTGTCAGTCACCACACCGGTGTGGATACTGTACTTCGGAATCACAGATTGTAGTCTTGGAAGTTTGACCAAAATAAGAATTTTCACCAGAAAATGTCATCTGAACATATAAGTAACATGTGTGCCACTTTTGTTCTGACCAACTGAGAAAAACAGCATTACAATAAACCGTGCTACCAATGGTAATTAAATCTAATGATCGCTTAGCTCGGATCACGTCAAACCATGCAAATTATTATTACTGTTATACTTTGTTTTCAAATTGTTAATGTTAACAACATCAGCATTGCGTGACTATGTGTATTTAGTGTGTATCTGCTTTACCTGTAGATTTAAATTTCTGTAGCCAGTCCACAGTCTAAAGTCTTTTGCTTTTGACTACAGGTAAATCTCCAGTTTAATTATTCCAGCTGCTGTGAGAAAAGGCTTTAAATGATCCGCTACCCGCAGCATCCGCACATGCCATATAGCCTACTAGCTAGGACTCCTCCTTTCTGTTTACAGACGTGACGTAATGACGCAAAGACAGACTGCTACATGCTTGAATTTCCCGCAGAAAGCCACCTGTGCCGCTCTAAATAGAAAACATTATTACAAGGTTACCGTTGTGAATTGGGCTAAGGTAAGGAGATAGTTTTGAACACTGGCTGGTTATGCACTTGCTCAAAAGTTGATTTTGGATAATTTTTAACAAAAAAAAAAGTTACGGACTACAACTTTAAAGAACAAACAAAAATAATTTAATACTTTTTTCATTAAAATGTCACACGTTTCCCCACCTGAGAGGACTTTTATGTTGTGCTGATGTAAATAAGGTTACGTGAGTGGAAAAAATAATATTAACTGAAAAAAACTAATTTAAGCAGAAAGAAAAGTCTGATTCAACGACTTGTCAAATGATTAATCACGATTAATCGCATGCAAAACAAAAAGTTTGTTTCCATAATATATGTGTGTGTACTGTGTATATATTATGTATATATAAATACACACATGTATTTATTTAAGATTTTTTTTTATATTTATATAATTTATTATATAAATATAAATATTTTACATATAAATATATTTTTATTAAACATACATGCATATGTGTGTATTTAAATATACATAGTAAATATGCACAGTACACACTGCATATTATGTAAAGACAAAATTTATATTGGATGTGATTAATCGCGATTAATCGTTTGACAGCACTAGTGCAAGTCTGTACAGAGACTGAAAACGAGCTGTTTAAACTGGACGCATCAAAGCGAAAGTTCTTTCACTCGTCCATTTGTCCTGTTGTCAGCTGACTCAAGTGCGTGAAGTATGTCAGAAACTGAACACGCATCTGTATACTGTATCCAGCCTCACTGATTATAATGGCTTCTATTTGCTTTTGACACAACGCTCACATCTAGTGTGGGCAAATGTCAGCCGTTAAGCGACTGAACGCCGGTAAGCGGGGCATATGGTGCGATGATGCACAACTATTCGTCGATGTCTTGCTCTGGAGGCAGTCATATGCAAATATATTTGCCTGTGTGACATCACAGATCCCTCAATATCAAAATGAGTTGTTTTCGGGGGTTGACTGAATAAATGCTTTGTTTATAATGAGGAGGACGTTTAAGATATGCAACTTGCAAGATGTTTTAATGGTACAAAGACTTCTTATATGTCAAAAGATCAAGGCAAATTTGATTTCTCATGTCATGATCCTTTTGAACTATATCACTTAGTCCTACTGTAAAATATGAGAAACTGTACGTCATCTACATAACGTCAGTCTCATTCAGACATCTCTTCTCATAACCTGTATTTAAAGATCGCTGATGCCTGCTCGTTTTCCTCTGCTGTTTCACTGATATACAGCTCTATCCTGTTTCATCTAAACACTCATAACTCTCCCCTGGGCTCTGTCAGTGACTCAGACAGCTGGCAGGTTGGCAGAGGTGATAAATGTGTTTTGACGGCCACAGCACCAGCGGCAGCAGTAACAGGGTTGAGAGGTCAGCTAAGGATGAGCGAGTGACAGAGAGAGATAGCATGCAAAGAAGACCAAAAGAAGACATGCCATGCTCTTATTGAACACAAGATGAGATAGAGACAGAATTACACTTCTCAAATTCATGCCCTAACTACACGCAAATTAGAGACTTATTCTAACTCCATTTGGCAAACCACCACAAAGAATATCAATGGAAATCTAATACGTACAACCTCCTAAACCTGATATGTCAAACCTCAAAATAATCAAGCTTAGCATTAATAAGAAAACAACAACCAGTAGAACGCAAACACCAAGAAGAAAATAAAAAATTCTTTTACTTCTCAAAGTAATAATAACAATAGTAACAATAGTCTGAGAGGGAGTATCTGCAAACAAAGAAGGATATTCTTTAATCAACAACATATCCCGGACGAGCCCCCAGTTTATGTCCCAGTCTAGGGGCAACATGGAGTAACAAATGAAGAAGGTCACATAAGGAAAGCATGGATTCCCATTTCCGAAGCTCGCATAGTGACAATAAATGAAAATCCACGCTTTCCTTATGTGATGTTCTTCATTTATGTTACTCCACATTGCCCCTAGACTGGGACGTAACACAATACAGTTTATTAAAACATTATTATTATTATTATTATTTTTTTAAATGTATATTTTTATTGTATGTTGTTTTGTGGTTCAAAATACAGTATAATATTGGTTTTTAACATGTTAGTCAATCATATTCCAGCAGCCTTGACAATTATTACATTACTTCAGACACATTATCTAGAGAATAAAAACAAAACATTATTTAAGGAACATTCCACAATTTTTATTCATTGTTTTCATTTGAACAGTAAAGGCTGTTCACAACAAGAACTATAACTATAAAGATAACTAAAACGATAACATCCATACCAACACATGATATGGTCCTGTTTATTATAACCATGTGCCGCAATTTTGTCGTCTGCCGCTTTAAATGCTCGAGCTCTTTAAATAATAATAATAATAATAATAATAATAATAATAATAATAATGTGTTACATTTATATAGCGCTTTTCTGGGTACTCAAAGTGCTTTACATATGGAAGGGGGAATCTCCTCAACCACCACCAATGTGCAGCATCCACCTAGATGATGCAACGGCAGCCATATTGCGTCAGAACACCCACCACACTCCAGCTTATTGGTGGAGAGGAGACAGAGTGATAAGGCAATCAGTATATGGGGGTGATTAGGAGGCCATGATGGACAGAGGCCAATGGGCAAATTTGGCCAGGATGTCAGGGTTATACCCCTACTCTTTTCGAAGGACATCCTGGGATTTTTAATGACCACAGAGAGTCAGGACCTCGGTTTAACGTCTCATCCGAAGGATGGTGCTTTTTGACAGTATAGTGTCCCCATCACTATACTGAGGGCGTTAGGACCCACACAGACCACAGGGTGAGCACCCCCTGCTGGCCTCACTAACACCTCTTCCAGCAGCAACCTAGTTTTCCCAGGAGGTCTCCCATCCAGGTACTAACCAGGCTCAGCCCTGCTTAGCTTCAGTGGGCAACCAGTCTTGGGCTACAGGGTGATATGGCTGCTGGTTCACTTAAAGCAGAAAGGAATCTGATTGTGTCAATGTTTTTATCGTTCATCAGCTGGAAAAAAATCATTGTGAAAGTAAATCCAACGATAACATTTCTCCTTGTCGTTATCGTTATAGTTGTGGTGTGGACTTTTACATTTAGAATTTTTTTTTTACAACTATATCTTTATCGTTATCCTTATAGTTATCGCCCTTGTGAACAGGCCTTACTAAAACGGGCCTTAATAAAAGGAATAGTTACATTTTCATTTGATTCTCTTTTAAATAATTAAATAATCATTAAAAATTTAAAGCGTTAAAATGGAATACAAAAAAAAAAAATTTAATGGAAAACAGAGAATCAGGGAAAAATAAAAAATAGAAATGTATCCACCTTATTCCTGACTAGCCTACTGCGTTTCAAATTATGGGTTGCACTTCTGGTTTGGGGAACTTCCATTTAAAAAGACTGAAATGAATCGTTTCAAATCATAAGGTTGCCCTACAAATAAAACTTAAAAACCAAATAAAATCCGTCACTTTGACTGAATGAGCTGTCAATGTTTCTTACATGTTTTATTTCAGACATCATGAGAATAACGTAACGCTTGGTATTTAAACGTAACATGTTATAACAAGAATATCTATGGCAAGAGCTCTTTTCAGTCGCTGCTTTCTATCCTCGTGATTATTTTCTTTTGTCCCTTTGCATACCGCTGTAATAGTATGAAAAAGGACAACATATACTGCACATTTGTGGTCTGTTCTCCCGATATAATTTACGATATATCCCATTAATAATTCACTGGAATGCACGAAGAATCTCTTGTTTTTCTCCTCAAATCCTCACGTCACTTTCCAAGTTTGTTTTCACAGGTAAATACAATTTATTATCTGTAAAAATGATGGATATCACTTTGAAATAGTATCACGCAATGCTGAAGTTCATGAACATTTTTTATTAAGGCAACGCATATTATAATACAGATATATATCACTATAGTTATATTTAACCCGTCCGTTATTGCTGTGGAAAGAATCGCGCTTTTTCATGGCCTGTTGAAAGTACCTTGTTGATGCTTTTACACTTTTAAATGTCCTTTTAATGTTCGTTGGTTGAAGGGTGAGCAGAATATTGTCATCTCATTATACCCAGTTTAAAAAAAAAAAACGTATTATTGCATTCATAGAGCGAGCCTTACACTTAACAGAAGTTACACCCATAATTCGCGCAAAGCGTCATGTGGCGTAGGAATAAGGTGGATACGGTGCTACATTTTGTTATATAATGCAAACCAATTCAGACATTTTTGAGCCCACTTTTTCTGATTTTTATCAATTATTCCCAAAATATGTGCATAGGATACAATACTTATACTCCAATACTGTGCGTTGTAATAAATATAATGAATCATTGATCCCATTACAGTGTGTGTGTTTACTATTTACCAGTGCTTTGACAATGTAGACCCTGTTTTATCATGTCATTCACTGGTAAATTACCAATAAATTACCATTAAGAGATCATGTGTGAACAGGACATTTTCAAAAATACCAGTAAATCAGTTCTGCCAATTTCCCAGTATGAGAAGTTGTTAAATTACCAGTAAATTACTGGTATGATGCTGAGTGTGAACAAAGAATGAAGATATCTAGTATGCGCATGTACAAGGTCAGAACATGCTGACGTAAGATGTCTGCTTTGGGCCAATCATAAAGCTCTTTTGGAGCTGTCTACAGTAAGCTCCACTGCTCTTACTTTTGTTTTTCTATGCCTTCATTTCCATTCATCAGCGCCGAGGCTCTGCAGTTATTGTGTACTATGGTAACTGCTATACTATTGTAATTATTATGCGTCTTGTGTTTTTAAGAGCAAAACCGCGATCTGTGTGATCATTCCCATACACCTGTCACTCAAAAGTAAAAAGTAAAAAAAAAAAAAAAAAAAAAAAAAAAAAGGAACTAAAAATGAAACAAGCACTTCTCAGTATCCAGATAGATGAACAAAACATCTATTTCTGATGACTGACACACACAGAGTTTACTGGTATTTTGGTAATGAAATGTGAATGGTTTCTTACTGGTAAAAAGACGGAACGAGCACATTTGTGTATCTACTGGAAAAGTCATTCTGGTAATTGTACGGTAATTTACCGGGATTGCTGTGTGAAAGGGGCTAGTAATACACTTCTTTCAATGTAAAAAGTCTCAAGGATGGTTCATATCAACTCAAACACCACAGGGGTTAACAGACAACACACAACCCAAGTGTTGGAAGCTGGTGTATGCAGCCTTAGCAGAGAAAAAGAGAGAAAGAAAGAGAGTGTGATGGATTTTTAAAATTCTGGAGGGAGAGCATACCTCATAAAAGCCAAAAATGTGATGAGGGAGACGCTGACTACCCAGCCAGCTGCTGCAAAGGCCTTGGGCATGGTCAGGGCACCAGTGCCAACAATAAGATTGAACATGTACACCAGGCCAACCTACATAAACACAAAACAGACACATCTATAGCGGATTCAAAGTTTTCAGAGATCACAGATAAAAAGAAAATGTATAACAAGCACTTAGGTTTTACAATGCACTGAAGTTTTATCACACAAAAGGTCCCATTATGTACCATCTGTCCTGCAAAGATGATGTGTCTGGAATTTTTCACTATCATGCATTTCAATAAGCTAATGTATGTGATGATTCATTTGAGAGATACTGCATTTCCTGCTACTTGAGGGCACAAACCACATATAAATCAATAAAGTCCACTGAAAATTAGTCATGACCTCGACATACAGTATCTACTGTTAATTCCATTAAAAAAAAAATGATGAGCATTTCTCTTATGATTACCTACAAAAATGCTGCTCATTAATAAATGTGAGCAAAACAAAGTAGGTAAAGGACATACAGTACATTCACTCAACTTACTTCAAACGTATTGACTTAGTTTGGATTATTTTAAGTGGTTTCTTTTCAAAGAGCTTGCAAATGAAAACCAAAGTATATTTTGGTATATGGAAGCAATAGGAGTATTTTTGCATTAAAAAACAAATTCTCTTATTCACATCTTGAACTGTCTAGTTATAACGACAGTTTAGTTATATTTTAGTTTAATTCAGTTTAGCTTGAATTAGTTTTCACTCTTTGTCTGTTAGTTTTAGTTTAGGGCAAAAATTAATGTGTTAAAAGACTTTGTCAAAATATCTTTATTGCTGTTCAATTTGACACATTTAACACAATTAATTTCATTTACATTTTAATTCCATCTAGCCATTTTCACATATTGTCAGACAGGAAAAAGAGTTCAATTAAACTACATTCCAAAAACACATGAGTCTGGATTATGCACGGCTTTCTTTTGATTTAAGTCATTAAAACACGCTTCTCCTGGTTCCATGTGCTTTCATTTCCTCTTTAAATGAGTAACACAAAGTGTGTGGTTCGAATCACATGACTCCAAATGACATAAAGGCACATAAGGAACTTATGACAACGGTTATCTTGCAATATTTGGTTATCAGAGTCTGAAAAACGGTGAAAAGAGAAGTACATTTAGGCCGAAATTACAGGTCATCAAATCTTGAACTATTTCATGAATGCAGGTAGGCAGCCTTTCATTAAAGAGCAACAGAAAACACATCATGACATGCCACAACTTGACATGATAGTTTTCTGTACTATGGTATTGTCACAAGACTTTTTCTAACACAAACAGCTGAGTGTGCAGAACGGTTAAACTGACCAGTGTGATTAGGCAAAGTAGTTCAAACAAGTTAATCAATACCTACTCCATCTACAACTACTTACTTAGTCAGAAGTAATACTTACAAATGGTGAGTAAGGCTCCCCTGTTTCTGTAATGCCCCCAGCCATCTCGACGAGAAAAACACAACTCTCAAACCTGAAATTTTACCACCCCGAGGAAAGAAAAGACTGTTTTAATATTTAATACACTGCAAATTTGCCAAAGGGACAGAAGAAGGCTAGTGTAACATGACTAGCATCGACCGTTGTTTGTTTTATTTATATTCATTCAGCTGTCACAGAATATGACAGATTTAATAAGTATATACTAGATTTTTGTCAATGTCCAACAGCTTTATGTGACTGTTTTACCATCGCAAATATATCATATTCAGATAGACAACTTTATAAAACCATTATTTTGATAACAAAAAGAAAAGGCTCACCTGTCACCTTTTGAGGCGCGACTAGTTGTCAAGAGAAGTGATATCGTTAGGAAAGCACGAGACTGTCTTCTTGTAACGTCTTCACTATCAGCAACGCAGCTCGTGAGCAAATGCAACGTAATAACAAAACAGACCGCATCGTGCACACCTCCCCATTATTTTATTAGCGGTTAATCAAGACAGGCTGCAGAAGTTCTTCTGTTTCAGACAGCACATCCATTAAAATTAAAGAGTAAACAGGACGTCAGCAGGAAACCGTTCCTGATAAAGGGTGTGGCGTAGAAGAGCGGAAGTATTCGCTGATTGGCTGGATTGTGGTGACGTTATGAAAAAGACGCTTTGACGTTCGCAGTATGGAAGCAAATATTTTTATTATATTGAGTTATTCACTACTTTAGTAAGCAATGCATAATTTCGTAACGTGGTCTAACAAAAAAAAAAAAAAAAATATATATATATATATTTTAATTATGATTCAAATGGTCAACAGTGCCCGAGTTGTATTCAATACACTATAATTAATAATGCTGATCGCTAAGGTGGGTTTTTGTGTCAGACAGTCTGCAGAACTAGTTCTTACGCAATTCTTGAATGTATAACAATCCAAAATTTAGGTAATTTGCAGATTATAGTAAGTGGGGTAAGTGGTTTCAGTTGTCACACCCTATGCATTAAAATCATTTGGCATTCAGTATAGAGAAATATTCTGGCATTCAGTAGTGAACAAAAACACCACTATATGTGTATGTATGCATATGTGTTCATGCAGTTTTGCCACAGCTTCCAGTGAGTCTAGAGGCCATTTTGTCAGCATCTGGACAGCTAAAGTTAAAAATCAGACCACAATTTGTTTTAATTTGACAGAAAATGTTTATTTTCCCATTCAAAGAATTTAAAGAAAGGTGATTACTGAAAAACAAGTCAACAACATTGAAAAAAAGAAGAGTGGGAAAGGGGGAGGAAAAGCAATGCTTCAGCAGACTTTCTGAAAATCATAAGCTAAATGCATTTGTCCTTTTAATCTGACTAAATAAAAATTCTTTAAACAAAAAGAAAATCAAAAGTTAAAAAAAAACTTTTAAAGTCTAAAAAAATCTTTGTGCATGTGCACAAAATAAAATATATTAAACAAAACTATATTAACACAAACTTAAATGTTAAACGTAAAAATAAAAGAAAATTAAAAAAAATTAAATAAAAAAAAAGAAAAAAAGAAAAAAAAAAAAAAAGAAAAAAAAAAGATAACACGGTCTTGGAGGAACACAGGACTGCTTGGCAGCATATTGTTATTACAGTAACAGGAGCAAAGTCATCCGTGCACTAATCATTTAGAAATCGAGGCTTTTCCAATTCTAAATACTTAACAGCGTGATGTTAAAATAGGACCACACAATTTTCAATAATATCCACTTCGCATTTACACTTTTTTTTTTTTAAATCTAAGGTTAAACTTGAGTTTAATTAAATCTTAAAGTAGGTCACATCTCATTTTAAACAAAAGTTGTTTTCCAAATCTTTGAAATATAGTCTAAATGTTGGAATATAGGCTTTTACAAAAAAAAAAAAAAAAAAAAAAAAAAACCCTAGAGGGTGGAGCAGCTTAAAAAAAAAAAAAATAATAATAATAATAATGTATACATTATAAAAATGAGATTGTCAGAGCTAGTGTTTAATGATGAGAGAAGAAACCTTAAGATGCAATTGTCTTTTTGTAGAGACGAACATGCATATTGCTTTAACAGGCATTTAAAACCAGGACAACAGCTTAAACATGATCAAAACAACTAAAAAGAAGGGAAAAAGATTTGGGAAACCTTTCCTAAACCCCCATCAGCAGAGCAATGTACTTCCAATTACATTATACTTATTGAATCAAATGACATTTTTCTATTTTCATTTAACTCCTGATTACCTATACTGTACGTTTTTCACACAATTCATCAGTCTGTCTAAAAGAACAATTGCATATCAATTAGAAGAATCTTACATTATGCTCTATAACAGGCTAGTTTCTTTGCTAAAAGCACACCCAGTGTTAAATCTAAGCTCATTAAACAAACAGCCTTTTCTCTCATGTGATAATTCGATTGTCCTTACACAAGCCAAGCATTCTTACTCATAACCAAAACGGCCTTCATAACTTCAATAGATTCCCATCTTTGAGGGGGAACCTGACAGTCCTTATTAGAGAAAGTGCTTATCAATAACTAAAGATCCTTAAGAATTATAGTCATTTACCTCCCTATGGTTTATTTTAAAAGCAGCGATCTCTACAGTGAATTCTTGGTGCAGGGTTTCTTAGCTCAATCTTTACATGTGATGTTTGCAACACAAAAGGAATAATGCTTAAATACAGATCACATCGATCAAACCGGAAAGAGATTACTTGTTAATTACTTTGTAAAGAAACCTCACTGCCATTCTTGCTATGCTTGCTAAACAAAACTAGGTATCCACTTAATGAAACATCATGTGACCTTCGTAAAATCAGCAACTCCATTATGGTTTCTTTACTGGCTACAGCAGAATTATCAACAATACATAAAATAAGCAGTTTCTTCATGGAATGAAAGTATAGCTCAAATGTAATGTGTCGCTGCGGAAAGAAATTAAGCAGGCAGAGAATACAGAAATATGTACTTATGTCATAATGATTGCATGCTTTTGTCATTAGCCAACACTTAAAACTTGTTAAACATAATTACCAGTAAACTAAGAACTGTTAAAGTGCACCCAAAAATGAAAATTTGCATAAAACATAAAAGTGGATAATGACTACAGCATTAAAAATGTATAAGAATACACAATAAAGGTAAGAGTTAAGCACATCTTATGTTAAGATACTTAATTTCAGCCTGTTTCTCGAACAAACCATCGCATGGCTTTCAAAAGCCTTGAAAAACACTGCAAAACTACTTTTAAATGCTAACATTGGAGATATAATCCACTTTTTTGTTTTATACAAGAGTATTATGCTAACCAACATCTTAAAAGATGAGTTACACATAGTTTTGAGTGACAAGGGTGAAACTTTTCATTTTTGGGTGACTATCGCTTTAAGAAAAAACTAAATTTGTTCAGGCAGTCTGCCTTAAGCATGTATGCCGCTCGTTGCATTTTCCGTGTGTGTGTGTGTGCTTTTGGCATCTAGCTGAGAAGCCATGCTTTGCTAAGGCTGGACTACTGAATGGCGTTGTTTTGTCCAATAAGCAGCTGGTGAATCTTGCCTGAATGATCCCTCCCTCCCGATCAAGATCCCTGAGCTTCAGGTTTCATTCCCGTTCTGAGTGAGTAAGAAGCCAAACTGTGACAATATAAGGGTTGATTTCACATTAACTCTCTCAAATCCTCTTTCACACAGTCGGAGGAAGTGGGATCACTCCAGATCACAAACCGTCACACGTCTTTGGCTCCGACAGCAGGTGGTTCCCACAAACAGACAGTAACCCTCCCGTAGATTTGACCTGCAAGTAAAGAAAAAGGTGTCTCAATGTTTCCGCAGCTTTATTTTAACTTTTTTCTTTATCTCTGATTTTATTCTCACCTAATAGTTGATTCCCATGTCAGCCGGTGCGGCATCTACACGCCATAGCAGGCTGAAAGTCTCTCCTTCAGCTGCGGGGGAAACTGTTCTGAGAACTGCTGCCAGTTATCCTCGCCAACCTGATCCTTGAAGCCGTGCAAAATCTAGAAAAGATATGGACAAATGCTTTTGAAACAGTGCTCCTTTCTTGGACAGCTGTAAACCAATCAAATCAAAGTTGTTAGCTACTGAGGAAGCATATTTGTACCTTGTAGAACATGTCCCTCAAGTCGTCTTTTGGATTTACCCAGGAGGCCACAGCATCACAGAAAAAGATGAAGTCCTGTGCCCAAAAAAATAAAAAAATAAAAGTTTATTAAAGCCAAACTGGAACCTTTAGACCAACAACCCTAATTTATTTATTTAATTGGGCCAAATGTTTCCCCGTTTATAGAGGATAGATAAGTGTGGTAGGTTTATTTAGATATGTACATCCCTTTATTTATTTTTTATTTACTGTTATGTATTAGTAGCACTACACGAGTTCATTAGAGGATGTAGAGATGAATGAAACAAATCATTTCAAATCATAACTTTCCACTATAAATAATCCTTATCCGTCAATTTGAATAAATGAACTGTAAAATGTCCTTCGTGTTCTATTTTCAGACGTCAGGAGAGTAACGTAACGCTTGGTATTTTAACGTGAAATAATATAACAAGAATATCTATTAAAAGAGCTCTTCTCAGTCGCTGCATTCTTTTGCTCATGAGTATTTTATTTTTTCCTTTGTATTCTGCTCTAACAGTACAAAAAAAAAAAAAAAAAAAAAAAAAAAAAGAGCATATACTGCACATTTGTGGTCTGCTCTCCAGATTTGATTTACGATATATGCTATGAATAATTCACTGGAATGCACTATAAATCTCTCATTTCCTCAAATCCTCACATCTTTCCATGTTTGTTTTCACATGGATGCTTTAAAATGTAATGGTCTCCCCTTTTCAGTTCTAATCCTTATTAGCAGTGTTTACTGGAATGTTTCTAAAGCAGGTAAATACAATATGGCTGTCAAAATTCACTTTGAAATATTATCACTCAATGTTCCAGTTAATGAACATTTTTGATTAAGACAATTTACATTGATTAACAAATGTCACATATATTACTACAGTGATATTTAACGCGTCCGTAATATTGCTGCAGAAATAATCAAGCTTTTGGGGTTATTCATGACCTATTTAAATGTGTTTACACATTTAAATTTATTTAATGTTTGAAGGGTGAGAATAAAAAGAAAAAAAAAAAAAGTTATATAATATTTTTATATTGCTTCTATTTCTAATATTGCTATATAGTGTGAATGTCATTACATTTAGAAAACAAAAAATAAATTATGTTTTATTAAATTATAAACTCAAACTTTAAATGATCTCCATTTGGATAATGGATTTGGTCTTGAATGGTTTCCCTCTCACCTGTACGACTCCTCCCGGATTTACCCCAATCATTATGCAAATGCCTCTGAAAGCTGAGTCTTTTTCTTCATTGTCCCGAATGTTTCTAAGTGACGTGCACCTAGGTTATTTAAAAAAAAAAAAAAAAAAAAAAAAAAAGGGTTTAGCGCAGAGGTTTTTTAGACTTTGTAGTTTAAGTCATATGAAAACAGAACTAGTTCACACATAAGACGCACTCAATGGTTTAATCATTGTCTTACCAAGGGCGAATGAACTGTGGCAACATGGGGGCAACTTCCTGTGGACACACGTATCCCAGTCGACCAATCGTAATGGCTGTTTCACAAGCACAAAAAAGGGACATGTGTGTCAAAGTTTAAAGCTAAAAATTAGCAGCAGTCAAAGCCACACAAATCAGAAAAATAGTTTCCACAGTTAATTCAGGTTTCGAATGCCTGTTTTAGGGTTCATCATATATTGAGTATGATTTTATTGCAGTGATTGTGTGAATTGTTCATGCTGGATCTAATCACCTGTGTTCTCCAGAAGAGTTTTGGGTGTATTAGGTCTGTTGATGATCTCCACAAGGTTATTGAGGACCAAGGCCACAAAAGGCTGCATGTCCGTACCTGGAAATATAAGACAAATGATAAAAGCCATTCCTGAAATGCGGCCCATTGCCTCAAAAAAAAAAAAAAAAAAAAAAAAAAAAACAACTGACAGATGCATTCATTGCTAAATTAACCGCTGGATAGAGAGTCACAAACCAATTTCAAAAGCTTTTTCCTTGCAACTTTTCCCCACACTATCCACATTACCAAAAAAAAAAAAACCGTTCTGTCTCTCATTTTTAAAAGCAATTTGAATTTAACAACTGAATTTCTAGTTAATAAATCATTATTTTTAATAAAATTATGTAATAATTTACTTAGTTTGTTGTTTGTTATCTCAATGTAATGATATTCATACTTTAAGTATAGTTATCTTAATGCCTTTTGTTGCTAAATGTATAGCAATATATAAAAAAAGAAACAAATATAAAATATTGTACTTATATAATCACACACACACACCTAAACATTTTCTATGTAGTGTTACTAATAAATGTCGATAAGTAAAAAGGCAAAGCAAATAATAAATACATAAGTAAATAAGCAAATGCAGACAATAAATCTGCAAACAGTGAGTAATACTATCTAAAAAAAACAAAACTTTGTATGGCTGCCCAAAACAATGCATTACATGCTATTCAGAGAAAATAACTGCACCGCAGTGAATATTTTGTATATGGGTGGGAGTTATGTGTGCATAAACACTCACCCATCTGAATAGCAATCTCTCCGATGGCCCATGTGGCATTGTTGCACACAGATATGAACTCAGGGTTGAGATTGACACCCAGAACAGGCATGAACTCAGCTGGAGGGGGTAAACGGACAACAATGACAAACTGACCAGCACAACACACACAGAAGCAACAGCTAGCATGAGAAACCGGCTCTCCAATTTTCAGGCTTAACTCAGTATGTCAAACACCACAACTCACCGATGCAGGGCTTCACATGAAGGAAACACGCCTTTGTCAAGTCTCCCAGCAGAGCGAACGAACTCTGTCGCACTTCTGGCATGGTGTCCTTTAATTATATGACAAACAAAGCATTTAGGTTTTGTTCATAAAGCATACAAATAGCTTTTCTATTAATATTAAAGTTATTTATATAACTTTATATATACTGTTGTACTAGAGCACTGCCTTTGTACGTTTGACTGAATTGTTGTATAAGCTTTTTATACTTTACACTTATACCTTTATAATGGCTATTATTCATTAAAACTGACATTTAACAAAAAGAGACAGGGTTGCGTTTCACCGCATTTTATTTTATTATACACAGCGAAATATATATGCCTGAACCACATTAATGTGTTTCATATTTAAAAAAAAAAAAAAAAGACAGGGTTGTGTTTTGTCAAATCAAAGTATACTTTTGTTATAAATATTCAATGATAATCAAGTATGCATGTGTTGCCTGAACCACATTTTTGTTAATTTAAGATTTTTTAAATGAAATGAAAAAAGGCAGTGTGGCATTTTATATCATATTTCGTTTTATTGTTGATATACAGTGAGAATAACTGGAGTTGACAAGGCGAGGTGAGTGCAAGAAAATATAAAAATATACTATTATATTTTTTATACTACTATTAGTTTGTTAATATTTTTAATTAATTTTATATTTTCAGTTTTAAATGACATTTTATTTAAAGTTTTAGCAATTTTGTTGGTCTTTTTTTTTTAGTTATTGTTTTTCTAATGTGTATATAATTGTAATTAATTTTTGTTTATGTTTAGTTTATTAAGTCTTAGGTATTTTAGCACTTGAGGATAAACTAAATTAGACTGCAAGACCACTAAACCGATTTGAGTTGGCTATACCTTGCGCTTGGATTTAAGCTGAAATTATGAACAAAACCTTACAGACACACACCGGCCCATCCCAACTTATTTACCCGTACCTGCATGCACTGGAAGAGCAGGGTCATGATGTTGCTGCGGGTGACCAGCTGCTCTACATGGGTTCCGAGCCCCTCGGCCAGACCGCTGAGCAGATCAAGGGCCACAATCATGAAGTCTTTATCAGGAGCCTCATACTGGTCAGGCTGCTGGTTATACATCTACAACAAGAACGGGATGAAAAGATCTAGGGAATGAACCAAAGACAACACGCAATGGTGTTCATTCTCAAACAAGCGTACATGTCGACTGACCATGGCTTGAGCGAGGTTCTTCTGGACCAGGGTGACACAGCGCTGGTAAACTGGTTCACAGTAAGGCAGGAAGCCACTCTGCAGTGCTGTGGCCACTGAAGACAGACACTACAAGAAAAAGTGATAAATTCTTAAGACATTTCTGTTTTTGAAGTATGAATATCACAATCCAAAAGGGCAGAACTGCTTTACCTCCAACAAGGGGAACAGATCCTTGTCTTCATCTTTTAACTCATTCCATTTCTGAATCAGAGGGGGCATGAGCTTTTGGATGTATTCCTGTTCAGCAACAAAAAAGGGTCACATTTAATTAAAGATGAAAATGTTCATGCTCATGCTCAAAATGAACATGATCTTACTGGCTGGTTAAGATGATGTCCGACAGAGTCAGCAAGGGTCCCGATGGCATCATAGAGGATCAACAAGTTCTTATGCTGGTACTTCCCAAAGGCAAACACCAGTGTGTCCAGAATGAAGCTCAAGTAGGGAACCAGCTCTGTACAGGCCTCCTCTTCCAGGGTCGCAAATGCACTGATGGAAAGAAAAACCCAAGAAAACAGATCTGCATTAGCTCAATATGCCAACACACTTCCCTAACAGAAGGTGACTGGTAACTTAACATGTTATTTCAGCAGGTCAGTGTAGTGGGGGGGGGATAGTGAAGCAAAGTCTAGACACACACTTTTTTTTTTTTTTTTTTAAGTTAAACTTAAGTGCTGCATTTTTAGAATGCCATGCCATACGAGAGACTCTGCAAAAGACATGAGATCTATGATTAAACATGTCCATCTAGCACGTGTTTACATTGAAAAACAATGGAAAAGTAGCGCAGTGTAATGGAAAAACATATTCTGTGTGAACCGGCCCCAGGCATGTGATCAGAAAAAAAAAAAAAAGGAAATCCTGACTCCGGACAAGAACTGATTTCTAAACGATTCTCATTGCAAATTTGGGAAGAGGGTTGGCTTGGCGCATGTTGCGTTCCCAAATGTGAACAAGCGACTCAAACACACAGCACTTGCAGAGCAGCATTTACTGCGAATCGAACCTGAACACAATGCTGAAACATTCAGTGCGTCAGACTAGATTTATATAATTACAACAGTGATTTGATGACCGCACTAAGCCATATCACGTTCACACAACCAAAAAAAAAAAAAAAAAAAAGTTACTGGGCAGCTGGCGAGTAACAGTCTCAACACCCTGGCTAACATGCCAAGGGTGTCCCGCAGATTGTGCCGCGAGCTTGTACAGCACTGTCAGGAGCAATCCGTGCACTATTAGATAATAAACTGCAAAATGTTGCATTTAGTAATAAAACATTGTTCAGATATTCATACAAAACAAAATATTCAACAAAATATTCTGGGGGTCATTATTTTGTGACAATGATAAAAAGCACTGGCGGTGTCTGGCAACTTTTTAAGGGTTAGTTCACCCAAAAATGAAAATTCTGTCATTAATTACATGTCGTTCCAAACCTGTAAGACTTCCGTTCATCTTCGGAACACAAATTAAGTTATTTCTGATGAAATCTGAGAGCTTTCTGTCCCTTCATTGACAGTCTACACAACTGAAACTTTGATGCTTCAAAAAGTTAAAGAGATCGTAAAAATAATCCATATGAATTGAGCAGTTTAATCCAAATTTTCTGAAGAGACTCAATCGCTTTATGAGGAACAGATTGAATTTAGGCTTTTATGCACATATAAACAATCAACTCACATCAGTTATGGTAAACAGAAGTTCAAGCATGTTTCATAGTGGTAGTTGCATAGCAGTCTATGGAAGGAGAGAGCTCTCAGATTTCATCAAAAATATCTTAATTTGAGTTCTGAAGATGAACGAAGGTCTTACGGGTTTGAAACGACATGAGGGTGAGTAATTAAGGACAATTTTCATTTTTGGGTGAAATAACCCTTTAATAACACTAATAAATTCACCAAAATACATCTAATTTACTAGTTTGAGGGCATAACATGCAGACACAGTTGGATAGTTATTTAGGAGCCGATCTGGATAGTGTACTTTCTTCGACAGCGGGTCAAACACACCTGCAGGCGGCCTCTTGAACCCTCTTGTTGCTGTCGAGGATGCGTTTGAGCAGCTCGGTCATGAGGGGTTTGAGGTAGGAGTCAGGCGGCTGGCTGACCACCCAGTGTGCATAGCGACTCAGAGTCCAGCAGGCGATGGAGCGGACCAGTGCTTTCTTATCACAGAGACACTGGATCAGGTGAGGAATTAACTCAGGCAGGTACGGTACCATATCCTGCATACAGCCTGGAGACAGAGAACAGGGTCAGAAAACTCACTTCCATTCAAATATTTTTGTAGGATATACACTACGGTTCAAAGGTTTGAGGAAATAAATAAATAAATAAATACAAGAAATTAATACTTTAACAAGGTTGCATTTGATAAAATAAATTTAAAGACTTTTCTAATGATTTTTTTTTTTTTTTTAAAGAGTTTATTTAAAAAAATAAAAAATAAAAGATTACAAAAGGATTTCCATTTCAAAGAAATGCTGTTCTTTTGAACTTTCTATTTAAAGAAAAAAAAAAAAAGGATCATGTGACACTGAAAACTGGAATAATGATGCAGAAAATTCATTTTCAGGAATAAATTACATTTTTTATTATACAAATAAATAGAAAACATTCACTTTAAATTCTAATAAAGTCTCACAATATTTCTGTTTTCATTTCTGATTTCCGTGTTCTAAACTTTTGAACAGAAGTATAAAGTGCATAGTAAATTATTACTTAGTATGCATGTAACATTGGGGTGGAAATGACCAAGGTCCTAACGATACAATTATACTAGTTGAGTAAAGTTTGATGACAAACTTTGAAGTTGGCTTGAGAAAGCCAGACCAAAAAGTTAAAAGCTTGAAGTCTGAAGGTTTTACGTTTGAAGTAGTTTGAAGTTTAAATGTTTTGAAGGCAATAAAGTATCAGAAAAAAATTGCTATATTGTGATCTTTTACTCACTTGTTTTGCTGTAATTTGGATTTTAAAAAGAAATTGTGCATGTTCATCCATTTTACAGTTAGCCTTTTTACAGATTTGTTATGAATTACCAATCTTTTTCCCAAAAAAGTAAAAATTACCAAACTTTTTTTTTTATTTATTTATTTTTTTTAGAAACTCACTTTTTGTGAGAATAAAACAAAATTGACAAGTAAAATATTGCAATACTCCACCCATAATGGAATACCCAAGTGACCTTTTACATTTGCCAAAGTGACTAATTAGATTAAATTGCCACAAAAAAAAAAAGAAAAAAAAAAAAGCAATAATTCCCAAATTGGATGCAACTTGAAATAAATGTTACACCATCACATGACCCCCCTATATTGCATACTACTGTTCAAAAATGATCTTTTTTCTTTTTCTTCTTTTTAAAAAAAAAAAAGAAAAAAAAGAAAGAAAAAAAAAAAAAAAAGGGCAGTACACCGCATATACAGTATTTAGTAAGCTGTATTCTAGCATTCAATTCAGAACAAAGCCAAGGATTAGTAGAAAGAGGGTTACATTTTACACATCCTCTCATCCAGTGTACCATACCTTCAGCGATGGCTCCAAGCACCAGGATGCCAGACTCTTTAACAACCCAATCTGGGTGGAACAGCAGTTCCTTCAGCACAGGGAGCAGGTGGGGCAGCAACTCATCCCGAAACACATTTGCCAGGACATCAAGGGCGGCTGCCGAACACTTACCTACAGAGCAAATGCACATGTAGCACACAGGATTAGACCTCTCGGATTTCTCCAAGCACCAATCTAACTGCAAGCTTTGTGGATCAGACAGTATGAGTACTGGAACATCACTGACATTCATTCCATTTATGAGTGTAATCATCTCCACAGAAAACTGCAAGTATGTGATATTTGCTTATAAAAATAGGCAATATTTCACCAGCATCAAGTTGGTTTTTCATTAAAAACACTTACGTAGATTCCAGTCGGAGAGACTGTCATCGTCATCGTCGTCATCATCCTCACTGTCCTCTCCTTCCTCCCCTTCATCACCTTCGTGCCGAAGGGTGACCGTACGAGACTTGTGAAAGCGAGGCTTTATGTCTTGCTCGTTGTCCGGCACAGCCTCGTCTTCCTCCACATCACCCTAAACGGGAAGTAGAAAATCACCATGTGATGAAACACAGCTGGGAAATTCTGGACAGCAATGACTGAGTCAAAGGCCTTGGGTCAGACAGTATGAATACTTGAAAATCATGGAGAAAATCAGGAAAAATTATATCGTCACACCCGAGGTCAGGCTGGTTGCCGAACTTCTTATGAAGCAAATTAACTAACCTTTAACAAAATGATGTCAATCTCAGAGTACTTCATCCCGTTCACCAGAACAGGAACTAGTCTAAGATAGATCAAAGGCAGGAAGTCTTTTAGATATTTGAGGTATAGATGGATGTGATACAGACAAAAGCAACAAACAAAAGCATCTGACAATAAAGCAAACATAAGAATCTCTAAACAGGTTAGCCCCTTCTTGTAGATATGCTAACTATACCAACTGGCTGCAAAAAGCACCTTTCTTGATTGACACCAATTCAAAAGCAGCCATGTATTTCAACAGATTAAAATCAAAAGAAATATGTAATGTACCAAGCTTCTATCACAACGTATAGCTTCAATTAAACAAAAGTTTTACCCAGTTTATTCAACTTTTAGGGGCTCAAAGCATTAAACAGGCTTTGTCTAAGTCTTTTGCATTTCACGTCACATTTTTGGTTTTGGACAATGCACAATTGACATCTGAAGCAAATGCTCCTATTGCACGACTCTTACAATGAAAGAGAATGGTCACTTACTGTGCAAGGTGTCCAGACAGGACTTCCTTACAGATGGGCTGCTCAGCCAGTGTAAGCCAGAACTCACAGGCCTCCAGAGCCACGTTCTCATCCGGGTCCTGTGTGCGCTGCAGCATGTACTGCAGGAACAGTCAACATCATCAGCATCTCTGATTGGGCAAGATGTACACCACTTCCAGGTCATCACAATCAACTTACCTCAACGATGCTGCGCATGTGAGGGATGAGTCGGTCAACTCGCACCTCCAGCAGCATGACGAGAGCCCTGCACACGTTCTTCCGCACCTCCGAGTCCTCGTCTGCGGCCAGCGCAAACAGACTCTGGAGTAACAAGCAAGGAGGAAAAGAGATTAAAACATTGCAATTACACTATAGCTTATTTGAGTGGTAATTGTTTTACATGGTGACATAAGCTCATTTTAACATTTACAGGTGCTAGTTGGTCAATTTATTGCAGACCGAATACAAAATGTCTGTTCTTTTCCCGCCACCTGCTGAATTCACTGCCAAATTACCCACTGTTTTTTGACAAACACCAAGGTTGTGTAATAATTTAGTTCCTGTCCAAATCTTTATCTGAGTTTACAAGAAGAGATCAATCCAAAAGTAGTTTTGTAAATTAGTAGTGGTTAACTGATACTGATTTTTTTGATGATCAATATAATGCAGACATAAAACACACATAATTGCTGAAATTAAATTTATATTTATTTTAAAAAGGTTTATTAGATATTCGAACACTTGTTTAAATGATATAAATGCACATTTGCTGAATGCTGACAGTAGATGAGAAAGTATTATAGTATTTTCCTTTCTATTACTAATATAAAAGCAAACACTATAATACTTTTTTGCATACAGTTTACTTTGTTTCTGTGCAGGCCTGTGGAGCCAGCGTTCTCAGAGCGGTCAAAATAAAAGTCACACAGAAAAACTTATCAGCTGATGCCAATAATTAAAAATGTCAGACATTGGCCTTGGTGATATATCGGTCGACCACTGAAAAATTAGTGTTAATTTAGTCTTAGTCTGGTGTCAAATGTCAATTTTAATTTATTCCATATTTAGTCAGCCTACTCTGTTTATTGTTTAGTCCAGTTTTAGTTCACCAAGTCTGGGAAACCTTAAAGCACAAATCAAGAAAATACATTCATACTTGTACACATGGTTTATTTTTACTCATTAACTAATCTAGTTTCCTTAACATTAACATAAAAATAACACTCTACACATTATGTAGAAAATAACACAAAAGTTACTTCCAAAAGCTAAAACATTGAAATTGATAAAGTCTATAATGTTTTTCTTCAGTTTTTAATAGAGATATTTTGGTTAAGTTTGTATTTATTAAACTACATTTTAGTTTTTCACCCCCATCAACAATATTGCATTTTGATATAGTCAAAGTTAGTATTTAACGATGGTGATGTTGTGTCTTCTTAAACAAAAACAAAAAAAAATGTTGTCAATTAACATAATTTTTGTTAACAAAATCAACACTATTTTAAATCCTTTTTGAGCACTGCCAAGCACCGTACGGTAACTGCTGCGAATGTGGTTATGTGCAAGCATTTTAAATATGGACCCTTATTACTGAAATGCTGGAAACTGTTTACAAGAATAATGTCACCACTCTACTACAGTGACTGGAAGCTTTATTATGATATGCAATAAATTAAAATATTTATTGCAGGGCTGCAACTAACTCACTTGTTGTCAGAATATGCTAAATGTAAATATGGGACTTTCTGACAATGTGGTTATATCCTTATCTGTAAATGTAAGTTGCGTGCTGAGAAAAACACGTGTCAGAGACATTAAACAGCACACGCATCTGTCAAAGCACGAGACTGCAAGATGCAGTAAACACTTATGCTTTTGTTTGAAGTGCTTATAAATATAAAGCACTCATGTTTCAGAAAACTTGGATCATGTTTTCCTGCTGCAGCTCACTCTGTGTCCTCCACTATTTTCCATATGTGTTTTATCTGTAGAAATGGGTTATTCACTACTGTAAAGCAACACGACTAATGTTGTCAAAAGTACCGACTTCGGTACCATGTCATGACAATAACAGCATTCCCCCTAGCATTGAGTGCTGTTGAGCAGACACCTCTGATTGGCCATTGTGTTCATGCGCTCAACAGATGTGTCTGTGATTGGCTACAATGATCAACGCTTCAAGAACATGTAAATAGACATCTGTGACGCTCTTCACCAAGCACTTACACAGATACACGGGAGCGTTTGAAAGCAGGTGTCTATCAGTGGATATATTAGGGATCACCCGTGTGTATCTGCGCAAGCGCTCTGTGAAGAGCGTCAAAGATGTTTATAGTTTGGGTTAACTTATTTCTGCTAACATTTTTAAAATGACATCATTGTGAGAAATAAAATGCAAGGACATTTTTAAATAGGACATTATAATAAACAGTACATTCTTTTCTTAAATAAAATATGAATCATTAACTGTCCAAGCAATAACAGACTGTCAATAGCTGACAATCATGTGACTGACGACGAGAGCGATATTTTCCCAGGTTCGTAGGATCACAGAACTCGCTCCTGCACCTTGAATAAATCCCCATCCGAACGCATACGTTTTATCACTGAGGTGCCATGGTAATTTATTTTTACAGACACCTCCCATGAGAAATAATTACTGTCCTAATAGGGCGTATAATGCTAATAAAATGATTATTAAATCCAGCATGTTCACACTGCAGGTACCTCAATAAAGGTGTCTATGTTGTCCATCAAGGCTTGCGCTCTTCCGATGATAAACTGGTTCACACAGGCAATAGCATGAGACCTACACACCCACAAGAACCACGATTAGATTCCCATAAATGTTTTATTCCAGAACAGAAGTAGAGGTATGAGGGGAAAAAAAGAAAAAAAAAAGAAAAAAAAAAAAAACAACCTCCCATCCTTCCCTTCAGACTGACCTGATTTTAGGGCTGCAGTGTTTGAAGAACTGGAGGAACTTGGGAATCATGATGTTGAGGGGTCGGTTCAGAGCGTCACTGTCCAGGAGCTCAGACGAGTCCTCACAGATCTTCTGTAGAGCTCCAAACGAGCCCTGTGTGTGAATGAGACCCAACTAAGATACAACTTACACATGTGAAGAACATTTCTAGATGTGACACAGAAAGCATCATGACCACTTTGCCCATGTCTTACATAATTTCCAAACACATTTGCATAAGAAAATGTGCAAGACAAAATAGAAGAGGAAAAGCAGAATTAACATGGTTTAATTGTAATTCCCCTACAGATCATAAAATAAATCCGTATGAATGAAGAGCAGTTTAATCTAATCTTCTGAAGAGACACGATCACTTTATGACGAACAGATTTAATTTAGGCTTTTATTCACATATAAACATGAATCAGTGACAGTACATAGTACACACAAATTTGGTAAACAGAAGCATTATATAGAAGTGATCACATCTCTTCAGAACACCACTCAATTCACATTTTACGATCTCTTTGTGAACGTTTTGAAGCATCAGAGTTTTGGGTAAATAGTCCTTCAATGGAGGAACAGAAAGCTCTCAGATTTCATTAAAATATCTTCATTTGTGTTCTGAAGATGAACGAAAGTCTTACAGGTTTGGAACAACATGAGGGTGAGTAAACGGTGACCGAATTTTCGTCTATGGGTGAATTAACCCTTTAAGGCAGCTATGAAGAGCACAGAGGCAATGCACAGACCTCACAGATGTTGTAGTCCTCTGAGTTGAGCATGTTGCACAGCTGAGGCAGCAACTCTGGCCATGTCTGCAGCTCCCCTTTGGTGGAAATTGTTGTAATTAGGATACCTGAACAAAGAAAGAAAGAAATCATCACATTTCCTGATACCGAGCGCATACTAGCAACAGGACTACATGATAACTGCTTGCTGTAGGGATGCACAAATAATACAATTCTGTCCGATAGCAATAAGCCAGTAATTATTTGCATGTTAATCTATAAATGTACAAAAAAATAATTTGTGCAATGTTAATTTAAGCATCACAACATTATAATGTATTAGTATGAAAAAGTAATATTCATTCTGATATTTGCTAAAGACTACATTTAACAGTTATTAAAAATAACTGCAATTTCCAGTCAATAGCATTTAAGTTCACGTAGATGCTTGACTTACTCTAGAGCGCGCAGAGAGACTCACCGATAGTGGCGCGGATGAGAGGGGAAGGGTCTCCGATGTTGTTTAAACATTCCTGCTTGATGAAGTGTGCGACTTCAGGAGGGAAGTTCTGATAGTGAACCTTCACATTGTTCTTCAGTATCAGACCGCTGAGAGATCGAGTGGGCTCATCTGTAGAGTGAAGAAAGGCAACAGACATGTATATAATCAGTCACATTCAAAGACTGTCTGAAACCCTATGGAACAACATATGATGGGAAAATGCAATAAGGTGAGCTTCACGCAAAAATAAACCCAGACACCAACCTTCAGTTTTCAGCCTCGTCAGGACGAAGATGAGATAGTTGTTAAAATCAGGAAACTGATTCAGCTGCTCTAGTTTCTGAGAGTAAAATTAAAGAGAATTACGCTTTCTGTAATAATGGTAACACTGTACATGAATAGCTGCAGTTCAACATGCACATTGACACTATTTTAGTAAAACAGATGAAGTATATTTCATCTATATTATGACAATATATTTAACACTTTGCAATAAGGTCCCATTGGTTAACATTAACAATGAGCAATACATGTTACGGTATTTATTAATCTTTACCAATAGGTAATAAAATACAAATGTTCGTTGTTAGTTCATGTTAGCTCAGGTCCACTGAATATTAACAGTTGAAATTAACATTAAGATTAACATATGCTTTGAGAATAAATTTGGGTCACACTTTAGGTTCAGGGCCCAATTCTCACTATTAATTATGACTTTTGCCTCAAACACTTAATTACTGCTTATTAATAGTAAGGTAGCTGTTAAGTTCAGGTATATGTGCTTTTTAAGTACTAATAAACAGGCAATATCCTAGTAATATGCATGCTAATAAGCAACTAGTTAATATTGAGAATTGAAAACTAAAGTGTTACCGAAATTTTCATGGTTACTGAACATGTTAACTAACTAACGATAAATTGTAAACTGTTAGCAACACTTTTCTATTTAACTTCACTGTACTGAAATAAAAGACCCACAGCTGTTAATTATTTTCATATTATGCCACATAATATTTCTGGCCCATTTAAAATCAGGTATCCAAACATATGATTGTACAGTGAAAAAAAGTTTGATAACTGTTTAGTGCTTTTGAAATCTAGGACACCAAGTCTACAGTTCACAACTGAATAAATAAGGGTGTAAAGTTACGTAATGATATCAGAAATTGTCCTATAGTAATACATCTGTTCTGTTCAGACTTGTGTAGAATTTAAAGTGCCCCTATTATGTTTTTTTTCATATATTACTTTTCATGTTTAATATAAATGTTTGTGAATGTAAAAGGTCTGCAACGTTTCAACATGAAACATGCACTTCTAAAGGATAAGGACTCACGTTCGAATTGATACGATAAAACCGACATAATCATTACTGTTTGTATCACTAGTGCTGAGGAAGATCCAGAGCTGATATTCAGATACGGTAATGGACATTTCGTTTCTGACACATGCTGTAAAGCGGTAGACCAATCACAACAGACTGGGCCATCTGACCAATCAGAGCAGAGTAGGCTCTAGAAAGGAGGGGTTTAGAGAGACCGAATCCTTAATTGAAACTTTTCGGACACTGTGAGAAAAGAGATAATGCTGAAAGGTATATTATGAGAAAAGTGTTTTTGACCTTGGATGCATGTAACCCTATTGTAGGAGACCTCCAAAACAAAATTAGGAACCTTTAATATAGTATAATAAAGGCACTTTAATAAAAATACTACTGATTCTCAATGTCAGTATGGACACCACCCATATATCATGGATCCCTTGAGTTCAGTAAATTCAGAGTTGTGTTGATAAGGATACCTGCTGCACAGCTCTCTGTGTGGCTGTGTTTGGAGACTGGGAGTCTCTCAGGAGCTGCAGGACCTGCTGGAGGCCTTGTTCATCCGGCTGCCACTCCATCCTGTAGACAAACCACACAAGACAAGCAATTATATATCCTTCATGTCTTCACAAAATACTTCCTCCTATGAAACGATTGCAACACCTATGACTGCAAAACAACTTTTTTTGCACTTGTTGTGGTTCTAGAACTTCTCCAGACTAATTTATCCACAACTACTACGTGCGCAATTACGCATTGTTACATTTTTGAGGACACGGGAAGGCATGGATAAACATACAATATCAATGCATATGACTATGCATCAAAGCTAAAAGCCTTTTCCACATCCTGCACGTGATTCAAACCTGCAAAACTGTGTTTAGCCTAATCTCAGCATCAGTGGTTGTTTATGACTTGTGTTAAAGAAAGGTTAAACCAAAAAATGGATACTGCAAGAAACTAGGTTGCGTATGTTTAAGTTAATCTGTGATAAAAGAAATTCAGATACACAATTATATTAAACAAAAATACAGTACAAAACAATAGTTTCCAAAAAATACTATGCATAAAATTTTGTATAAAATTTTCAAAATGTATGCCCCTTATGATTAGTCCAAAATAAGGGTTTAATAGTCTCGGTTTCTCTTATAACCTATTCAACGTGTGTAATATATTCAACGTTCAATCTATTAACATTTTTATGACAAATCTTTTCTCTACTTTGATCTAAGAACTAATCTATGCATGTTGTAGTATATAAAAGAGACTATTATAAATGCATGTAGTATATAAAATAACACTTGAAAACTGCATAAAATATCTGTCTAAAATTGTTATCAAATGTCTGACTTAATTTCTGATCATTATTAAGTTGTTAAAGACAAAAGCGTGAAGAATCAGGAAATGCACATGGTCATGCAATGCAATGCACTGCATACCATGCCGAGGCCTTGTCTTCCACCCTATGCAAGTGTAGCTCAAAAACCTCAGGCACTGGCCACATTAATACGCAATAGAAAACACTTCTAATAAGACCAGTATAAAAACAAAAACATCACGCGAAACTTCAAACATATTAAGGCAACAAGTAGAGGCTAGCTAATCCCAGATTAATAGCATTATACACGATACAGAAGTCTTAGTACATGATCTAGCAAACATACTCGATGTAATCCACGTTAACAACTATTATTGAGTTAAACTCCATGTACATTACAGTACATAGATATTATAAATGACTGAACTCAGGCGTATTCACTTACACATGCCGCGTGCGGAGGCCTATTGATCAGCTCGTGCAGCGTGGAGCTCGCGCTAGTCTCGCGCAATGGCACTTTCAAATACTTCCGCAGGACGAGCGCTACAACGAGGAAATGACGACGTGTTTAGCCATGCAACACTGTAGCCAGTTTCAAATAACGGAATCTGCGAGGGATTTTGTAGTAAACAAAAATATTTGAAATGGTAGCATTTATGCGGTGTTTGTTTCAGCTTGGAAACGTACTACTCTCATTATGCTGATTCTTTAAAATACTGGAGGTTTTTTCTTGTAGCAATTAAATTGTATGATCTGCAGACTGATTATTTTTATATAAACCCTTAATAATTTCTTAGTTTTTTTATTTTTTGTTTCGTATTTATTTTGTATGTCTACGCACTTGTTCATGCAAATTGGTCTTTGTCTGTTTTGTTTTCTCTTTTTTATTTAACTTTCTTGTTTATTAAACTTTTCCGAACAACTTTAAGCAGTGCAAAATACACATTCAATATGCAGCAAATGCGCTCATATAATTGAACAATGTAAATTAATTCACAAACTCACAAAGGCAGGAAATAAAATCAAGAGGCGGAATAAAATAAAGAATAAAATACATTTTGCCGAGATCCAGGCGCGTGACGTCATTGAAACATGGCGGCGCCCAGAGAGATGTACGCCGATGAACGTTTTTAAGCTAATAAAAAGCATGAGTGAGTCAAGGTTCAAAACTTACACGATACTTAAAAATATTATTTACTAAGCGCTTGCAGTTACAGGCGCAGTAATATATAATTAAGATTCCAATATGCTTCTTTAAAAGCAAGTCTGAATAAACTTAAAGAATTTGTAAACTCGTCATTTGTAGTCTTGTTAGTGCGCACCTGCGCATGCGCATTTTCTCGTCTGATTTGAACAAGAGCTGATTTATGCGTTGACAGCAAATGTCTTACATGCTGTCTTGTTTTACTCTTTTACTCTTATTTTACGATTTCTAGCTTTGCAAACTCGTGTTTAATGCAAGAAGAGCCAAACTAACCCCTTTAAATGGCCAGAATTGGTGGTGGGCTCCTGCACACATTTGCACTATTGACCTTAATATTTCTGACTTCTGTTCTTCATATCCTGGTGCACAAGGACAAGAATGTTTCATTAGCCCTTTCAGAAGAATGGCGACATAGTTCAGATATCTCACAAAGGAGCGTTCAATCCCAGAAGAACTTCAGCAATAATCTTAATTTTTCTGCTGATCCCAGGACTCACACTAGTTCTGTTGGAGATCAGTGTAGTATAGCTGTGGAGAGCCGCATCGACTGTGGCCGTGATAGATCTTTGAGTCGAGCCGATTGTGAGGGCAGAGGATGCTGCTATGTGCCTCTACCACTATCTGGATTAAGAGGACCACCATGGTGTTTCTACCCAGTCCGTTACCCAGGCTACCAAATGGGGCCCTTGTTACCCACAGAGAGGGGCCAAAGGGCCATGCTGACCCGTTCTGCACCCTCATATCTGCCCCGGGACATTCCCACATTGCAGCTAGATGTGATTGCAGAGTCTTTGGGTCGTCTTCACCTCACTGTGAGCAATTCTTTCAGTCTTTTCAATTACAAATCGTACAGTTACAAATCAGATATTGTAATTTTTGGAGAAATTTAACACAGTCACATGATCTGTCCTTGAATTCTGGGAAATATAAACTCTTGAATCAGATTTCTAAAAGCCATGTAGTGTATTCCAGCTGACTTATCTTGCTGACTTCACTTTACCACAGCTGAAGGATCCAGCATCTCCACGATACGAGGTCCCCTTTGTGACGTCCCAATCCAGGGGTCACAAGGACAGACAAATCCCCCTCTATGATGTTGACTTCCAACCAGATCCATTTGGGTTTATTGTACGACGAAAATCCAATGGCCGTGTTCTGTAAGTGTACTTCCTTTTTTTCTTTTCTTGTTTTGTATGTTTTCTGCTTATATTGTGCATCTTCTGATTGTGACGCTCTTAGATGCCTGCTTTCAAACGTCAAAGATGTCTATTTTCAACATGTTTTTGAAGCGTTGATCATTTTAGCCAATCACAGACATATCTGTTGAGCACATGAACACAATGACCAATCAGAGACATATCTGTTGAGCGCGTGAACACAATGGCCAATCAGAGGTGTTTAAGAATCCGCTCAACAGCACTCAAAATGCTAGGGGGAAATGCTGGTATTGTCACATTTTTAAAATTTCACACAATACTGTATGGTAAAAAATTGTTATTTGACACAGTTTTGGGATAGGTCCTGAAAAGTCATTCAACCAAATGTCTGATATTTTTTTTACATTGCACAAATGCATTGTATTTTTTCCCCCGTAGTCTGAATACTACAATAGGCCCCCTCCTGTTTGCAGATCAGTATCTACAGCTCTCCACCAGCATGGCTTCCTCTGTGATATCTGGATTGGGTGAACATTACACCCCCATCACGCTGGACCTCAACTGGAGCTCTGTTTCATTATGGAACAGAGACATGGCACCACATGTAAGGCCTTCACATCATTTCACATTCTTCTTTAACTTCCCTTCTCTTCACAGCTGTATTTAATATTTTATATGGCCCTTTGTAGAGAAGTGCCAACCTGTATGGCTCCCACCCTTTCTTCCTAGTCCAAGAAGGTGATGGACAGGCACATGGAGTCTTCCTTCTCAACAGCAATGCAATGGGTACAGCGTTTTGTTGTCTAAATTGGCTTCTTTATGGGTCTCATTTACTGATATCACTAAAAGTCTTCAAATTTGCCAATTGTAGAAGTGTTAATGCAGCCCGCTCCAGCATTAACATGGGTGACCGTTGGAGGAATACTGGACTTCTACATCTTCTTAGGCCCTAGTCCTCAGAGTGTGATACAGCAGTACCATGAGGTTATAGGTATTTAACAATAGACAGCCCACGTACTGTATTAGATTTATAGTTTACCCACAATTCAACTTATTGTGTTGTATCTTTGAGGTTATCCTATGATGCCACCCTACTGGTCACTGGGCTTCCACCTCTGTCGCTGGGGTTATACATCCACCAACATCACAAGAACAGTGGTACAGCTCATGCGCCAGGCCAAGATCCCTCTAGTATGTAAATAGAATAAGTAATGGCTGTGTTTGGAAGTAACATACTGCATACTGAACAGTATATACCAGTGCTTCTCAGCAAACTTCATGATTAGCTGTTAAAATGATTTAAATTTTCATTTTAATTCATTTTATAAGTGTGATTTCTAGACTGGGAAATTAATACAATCTTAAAACTAAATTTATAATGAATATACATTTTGCTAGTTATGCCAAGTTTTAATATATTTTATTGGGTAGAAATTGTGAGTAAACATTTTAATATTGAATATGGGGCTTTGAATGTTGTTGTGGGCAAAAACTGTTGTGTCCTATATTGTTGTCACTTAACATTGCCACCCAGTTATCATCTCTAAAAATGTTTTTTCTTTTGTTAATCCAATTTTGTGTAAAATTGTTGTTAATATTGCTTCTAGTTTGTTTGTCATACTAGAAATGGAAGGACACGTTGCATTGTGGGATACAGTATCCAGCATGATATGCTCTGTTATAGTTAATATAACTATACAGTGCGTTCATAATTATTATGCAAGTCAATATTCTGATCATTTTTTATCCAAGCACATTTTACCAATTCCAAACCACATCAATATTAATAACTACTATCAAATTTGTATATAATCATTTATAAGTGATATATGTAATTGTTAACGAGGGCTGGAAGTGAAAAATTGTCTTATATTCAGATGTGCATAACTGTTAAGCAGGTTGTCTTTTACAGGTAAAAGGTAAAATTATTAAATGCCCATGAGAAGGATGCAATACTATAGAAAGAAATGCTTATTGGGACAGGAGGCTCACATAAAACAGCTGGAGAAGAAAAGACACAGATTAATTGCAGAATATCGATTTGCGTAATAATTATGCACACGCTGTATAAATTATAACAGAGTATAGTTATAGTATACTGCACATACTGTAAAAAATGTAAAGTAGTATGGTAGTATGCCATTCTATACTGTATAGAGAAAGAGACAATATTCTTTGACCAAGTTTTCCTTGATAACCTTAATAACTTTCAGTTCACTTCTGTAGGATGTACAATGGAATGACCTTGATTATGCGGACCAAAGAAGAGTCTTTACTTTTGATCCACAACGGTTTGGAGATCTTCCCCAAATGGTTGAAGAGTTCCATCAGCTGGGCATGAAGTATGTGCTCATTCTGGTACGTGGATGATATTCTGTGATGGAAACTCTTTCATCTTGCATTGTTTGCACTTGCTTGTGTGATGCTTGTGTGTTAGTGGTATCAATATCTTATATATATTACTGCATATATATATATATATATATATATATATATATATATATATATATATTAGTCACAGTATATATTAGTCACAGTGTATAGCATGTGGTCTTGTGTTAGGATCCAGGCATCAGCAGCACGAGTCCTCCTGGTTCATACAAACCCTTTGACGATGGGTTGAAGAGGGGAGTGTTCATCACCAACTCCACTGGACAGATCCTAATTGGGAAGGTTAGTGTCACACATGAAATATTAACCTCACTAAAAGTTAGTCGTGATAATGTCATTTACAAGATGTATTTTCTTTCTGCACCACTGTATTACTCGTAGTATTATAGTCATGATGGGATATGGAGTATAAAGATTTTGCATGTATTTATAATCAGGTTTGGCCAGGTCCAACTGCATTCCCAGATTTCACCAATCCTACAACACAGGACTGGTGGATGGACTGTATCAGAGTCTTTCACAGCATTGTACCTGTGGATGGACTCTGGATAGTAAGTACTAATAGAGTAAACTATAAATAAACATACAAAGGCAACAAAACATGAATGTATGAGGTTAAAGAGGGCCACACTCTTTACCTACATTGTATTTTTTCCCCTTTAAATCACGAATAATGTTGTTTTCATGTTGTTTTTCAATAAGCATGCGCTGCATTTTGTCATCAGCCGCTTTAAATGCTCAAGCGCTTTACATCAGAATGGATTCTGATTGACTGTCAATGTTTTTATCATTCATCAGCTGGAAAAAAAATCATTCTGAAAGTGATTCCAGCAATATTGTTTGGAATATGTGTTGTTATCATTATAGCTGTGCTGTAAACTCTGCTATTCTTTAATATTTAGAATGATTTTTAGAACTATATCTTTATAGTTATCATTCTTGGTGTGATCAGGCCTTCATAAATAAGTTCTAAATGTCTTTGAAATTCTGCTCACAGGATATGAATGAGCCATCAAATTTTGTCCAGGGATCTGTGGATGGATGTCCTGACTCTGACTTGGAGAAACCACCTTATACACCAGGTCAGTACAGTAAATACTCTTGTAAAATGACTATTACTGATTTTATGTGACCTGCATGAAGAGATCTGTCTGGGTTTACAGGTGTGATTGGATGTCAGTTAAACTCAGGAACTTTGTGTATGTCCGCCCAGCAGTATCTGTCCAATCATTACAATCTGCACAATCTCTACGGGCTGACCGAGGCCATCGCCACCCACAGGTCAGAGAAATGCTTCTTCAGTTTATACAAACCGTAAATATCTCACATGACATAGGGAGAAAGTTCATTGGTGAGCAGCTCTATTTGATATGGTTTGACATTATTACCAACTTTCCACTCATTTGTATTTCAGGGCATTGTTGAAAGTAAAGGGCATTCGTCCATTTGTCCTATCCCGGTCGTCTTTTCCAGGACTGGGCCGTTTCTCTGCACACTGGACAGGAGATGTGCAGAGTGACTGGGAGCAACTGCGCTTTTCAATACCTGGTGAGAAAGAAAAATTATAAACATATGCTGAAATATGGTTTCAAATACGTTTTGCTTAGTCCTGGCCCTACAAGTGCTTGCCAACATCCGCAAATGCTAACACACATCCACTTACTCTGTCTAGAGATGTTCTAACATTCACAATGCAAGCTCCCTCACTTAGCCCCCTAGATATGGAAATGTTTTGGAAGATAAGCTGAGTAGTGACTTGCACATGTCTTTGTTTTCTTTTTTTTGTTGTTGTTGCAAAGCATGTTTTGTCCCTATTGTTGGTTTATTGCTGTGTTTGTGTGTCTGTATCAGCTGTGCTCCTGTTTGGACTCTATGGCGTTCCATTAGTGGGAGCTGATGTATGTGGATTTGGTGGCGACACTACTGAAGAGCTGTGTGTGCGCTGGACACAACTCGGAGCCTTTTACCCTTTTATGAGAAATCATAACGACAAACCCAATGCTGTGAGATATTGATCAACAGTTTAGAGTCATCATATATATATATATATATATATATATATATATTAGGGGTGTAACAGTGCATGTACTGTATTCATCCCGAACCTTCACGGTACATACGTCACGGTTCGGTGCATACAGTCTGACGACGAATGCAGTCAGTCACAGGCGATCCACACTCCAGTCCAGAAGGGGGCGCGTGCAGTAATGCAACTCTCTCAACCAGTGTTTCAACCGCAGAAAGATAAATAAAACAGCTTGAAAATAAAGCCCTGGGTATACTTCGTTCTGTACACGCACAATCAAATGCACAGCCTTGCAAAGTATACTTCATTTGACTCGCACGCATACACAGGCGCTCGACACGTGCAGATTTGAGCAATCTCTCACCACGAGTTACAAGTACATGTAAATATCTTTGTATGCTTTCAGGCTAGAGTTGTACAAATGAGGGTACTTTCTAACCTCTTCGCACAATCTCTCGTCTATGTAGGCCTCCGATGTCACTGTAGCTTGCATGTGTTCCGGTCTGTTCTGTTTACGCAGGTTTTCTTCAACTACCTTGGAATCGACACCCCCAGGGCACGGTTGCCACCTTGTGGATAAACTAATTACTGCAAAAAAAATTAAATGCGCTTGTGCAACCAAAAATCCCCTAATATATATATATATATATATATATATAGATATAGATATAGATAGATAGATGAATATTTCTTCTCATATTTCATATTTCCAGCCCCAAGAGCCATATGTATTTAGCCAGCAAGCCCAAGATGCCATGAGGACTGTGACTACACTGCGATACTCTCTCCTGCCCTTCCTCTACACACTCTTCCATCATGCACACACCTCTGCCAGCACTGTGGCTCGTTCCCTCTTCCTTGAGTACACACGTTTATTCCAGCTCAATATCTCTTTATCTGAGCTCAGCGATGATCTGTTTTCTGAGATTGCTCATTTCTTTCAGGTTCCCCACTGATCCAAATTGCCAGACCATTGACAGGCAGTTCCTGTGGGGGAGCTCACTGCTTATCAGTCCGGTTCTGGAACAGGGAGCAGTGGAGGTGACGGCTTATCTCCCCCTGGGGACTTGGTACAGTCTGCACAATGTAATCCTTAATCTTATACTATACCCTACATACACTACTAGTCAAAAGTTTGGGAAAATTCATATTTTTTATGTTTTTGAAAGAAGTCTCTCCAAGGATGCATTTATTTGGCCAAAATACAGTAAAAATAGTAATATTGTGAAATATTATTACAATTGAAAAGAAAGGTTTTCAATTATTTATATATTTTTAAATGTCATTTTTTCCTGTGATGGGAAACTGTTTTCAACATTGATATCAATATGAAATGTTTCTTGAGCATCAAATCATCATATTAGTATGATTTCTGAAGGATCATGTGACACCGAAGACTGGAGTAATGATGCTGAATTTTTTTTAGCTCAGTTGTTTTATTATTTATTTTTTCCCCAAGTTCTACTTATAATGTTAGTACAAAATATTTTTAATACTGGGCTGTTTTGCCTTCTAACTAAACACCTTCAATATTTTTTGGCATAGCCTGCTTCACATTATGATATGTTTACAAAGTTATTATGGTACATTGTAATTCAAAGGCATATGAGATGATGCCTTAAAGGTAAATGAGACTGAATCCTCTGTGTTTTCTTATAGGGGCGAGCATATTACAGTAAAGGGCAATACATTCTGTTCCCTGCCCCTTTGGACACTATTAACATTCATGTCAGAGAGGGGAGCATCATCCCGCAGCAGGTGCTGTAAAGACCAGATCTAACAATAATATTATCTAATTTCTGCTGTGTAGCAAGTGAACTTTTGCTGTTTCTTATTCATATACCAGGTTCCCGCATTGACGACTACAGCATCTCGCAGAAACTCTTTCACTCTGATTGTGGCACTGTCTGCAGAAAATTGGGCCAAAGGGGATCTTTTCTGGGATGATGGGGAAAGTCTGGACACTTTTGAGCGGGGAGATTATTCATATGTTCTCTTCTTTGCTGAAGAGGTACGAAATAGGGTGAATTTTGCTTGCTTGTTGAAATGAATGGTTTGGATGAGGATTTTTCGATTTAACATCTGTTTCCCATTGTTATTCTGTGTTGGAGCAGTCCAAAATGAATTGCTTCAGCAGGCAGTAAAATTGAAAAAACAGCAAGGGTTGTTATTGCTATCAACAGCTCTATGTGCAATTTATAAAAATGAAGACAGCTAGAACACCAGCTGAAATTCAACATACAAATGGATTATAGCAGAATACTCAAAAGATATGATCATGTGCATTCATTTGAAATGCAATCTATTATTTATTTGATATTTTATTCCCCTGTAGTCTTATGTGGTCAGTAAGCCAGTCAAATTAAACAAAGCTCTCGATCATTTGGTCCTCGGGGAAGTACGTGTTTTCGGAGTTCAGACTCGACCTACAGAAGTGTGGGCCAATGGACAAAAGGTTCATGACTTCTCGTACAGCCCAGACACCAAGGTATGCATCAACATCTGAGGTGTAGATTTGTGTTAGTCTACATATTTTGGTTTACTTTTACTCCAGTTAGTATGTACATATGATGGTGATTAATGTGTATTTCATATTTAATTTTAATGGACCTTGTTCACAGACTGTGATGGCACATTTCCACAGTTAACATCGAAAATCTTGTAAAGTTTTTCATATTTCCATTTTTTTAAATGTAATATACATTTATAATTCTATAGCCCTATTTATTGTTATATATTACCTCGGCAATAAATGACAAAAAAACAAATTAAAGGGGCTAAATGTAAGAATCTTTATGTATTAATCGCTTTTTTATTGCCAATGTGGGAACAACTTGTAGTGAACAGAGCCTCTCTTCCATTCACATGATTCTGTACTTTAATTTCAATGTGTCATGCAAAGAAAAGGAATTATTTCAAAATAAAGTGTCACATTTCTGCCAGATCTATAGTCTCAAATATACTTTATAATCAAATTATCATAATTTGAATAGCTAGTGAATTGCAGAGCTCGTGCAAACATATCTACATCGCTACGATCAGGGGCGTCACTAGGCTCGATTTAGGAGGGCTAAAAATTTGTGATTGACTCCATAATATGTACACTAATACAGGATCGCCTCAATCTCATTTAAAACTCATATGAAACCGGCGACAGGCTTCGGCTCATCCCCGTATTTTAGTCTGCGTTATTCAGCATGCTTTTCAGTCAGTAGTAGCACAAGCAACAAAAGCAGAGGACATCGTGTGTGCATTTATTGATAGATTGTCATGATATCTCCATCTGTGTAGTTCTCTGTCATAAATGCTGTTTACATAATATGATGCGGGGGTGATTTAAGACGGTTTCCCATCCACTGTAAAATCTGGGCTTATTTATTTATTTAGTGAAATTCCTTTCATCTAAATGGCATGAGACTTTGTAACTTTTCTTACTCTTGCTATCCTTCATACTTCAGTGCAATAAAATTGCTAAAATTTGTTATAATATTAATTTTATGATACATCCAAAAGTAAAATGTGAAAAAAACAACTAAGGGGAGCTGAGATGGCAGATGAGCTAATGAGTGGTCCTCTGCAGCCATCTACTGGTTATAGTTGTAATTTCATGTAATTTTCATGTTAAAAGTGTTTGTTTTCCACCAGGTGACAGAAATTCTCCACTAAAGCATGGCATCTCCATGAATGAAAATGATAAGTGTAGATCTAAGTTAATTTTACTGCACAAATGTAGTTAAAAAATAATAGTGTTACAAACATTACATACAAAAAATATTAAAAAATATTTTACCCACGTATTGCCAATCTAGACAATTACAGTAACATAAAGTTTGTCTAATGAATATTAATGAACATTAGCTGGTTATTTAAAACGATCAAAAATTAATTCAATATTCAGGGATTGACTTGGTATGTAGTGTAGAATCTTGTTCATGCCTACTATACAAACAATGTAATTATTTATTTTTTTAAATCATACCCTCGTTGGGGCCCGAACCCCCCAATACTGAAATCTTAGAATTGCCCCTGGCTACGATCAGATGCTTTCTTAACTGCTGCTTTCTCACCGCTGTTTTTTATGTTTATTTTGTTATTGAGTGCAAAGCTCGCAGCACATATTTATATATTAATCTAAATTTCGCTGTCGGCAGCGTAGATGGTGTCTGGATGTTCATTAACAGCATATCGCACTACAAAGTTATTTCCTAAAACTTCTTTTTACTTCTAAGCAATAAACAAAAAAAATCTTTGTGAGTATATCGAGGCATTGAATTATTTTCAGTACTTTACGTGTGCACAAGTGCAAGCATGAGCAATAATTTGCTGTCTGCAGTTCACTTAACAGCCACCGGTGTCAATAATAGTGAGTTTCTGAATAACCCCTTTAACACTTCTGCAAGGGTTTTTCTAACACAACGACTGAGAGAGTGATGGCAAATCATTCTCTCTTCTGACTGCTGTAATCAGTCTCTCTATATTTTTTCACTTTTTTGGAAAGTTGTGGAATAATGGATTTTTTGATGTTGGAGCAAATGGAATACAAAAATTATATTTGCTGTTGTTTCCCTTTTAATTACCACTAAGTTTACCCAACTTTGACCACTTCTGCTTCTGAGGAAATGTGAAAAGGGTCCTTATGAGTCATTAAAATGTGTTGATAATAGAATGCTTTCATAAAATTTGTGTGTGTGTGTATGTGTGTGTCGCAGGTTCTTACAGTGCCTGGACTGGACTTACCCATGACAGCCATGTTCACCGTACAGTGGAGCTGATGAGAAATCTCTGCTGTAATTCTGCTGTGTAAATGTTCTGTGCTTTGGATATGTTAAATGTGACTTGCTTTGGGTAAAAGTCTTACAAATGCATAAATGTAAAAATGCTCAGCCTGTTTCTCCTGTACATTGTAATTTAAATGTCACTTTTGTTTAAAATAAATGTTTATTTTTATGAAATGTTCTTAATGCTTTTATTGTTGTGTGACAGTGATAAAATAATCAGAATAATAAGCATTTCCCATGACTCTATAGATCATAGTAATATTTTTCCCCTTTTTATTTTTAAATTAAAAAAAAAAATGAAGAATTGTTGTTATTATTGTTCTTTTTTTGTGGAGTTATTATTTATTATTATTGTTATTTAGATTATAAAAATAGCTAAATACATAGGCCTATGCATATGGTTACTGAATAAAAGATTTTGAATTTAAGCTTGGATTAAATGTAATTATATTATAAAATAATATGATATTATAAAATTAAATTTAGGGCTAAATAATTCGAGACTGCAGTGATTTTCTTTTCTTACAGTTTGTCAGTGTACAAGTTCTTTTTCAAAATGTTCCATATGCGTTTAACATTTTACACTTTTATAAATGCTAATCCCAACACTTTAACAAAAGACACATGTGTTTCTTGTGCTTAGCAGCTTATTATAAGCAGGACCAATGTCCTGCCTCGAGCGTTGCGTTCAGAGGAAGCGCAGTGTCTTTCCGGAAGCAACGGAATGTCAGTGGGCGGGGCTTCAGTCTGCCGTCAACGGCGGCGTGCGGAGTGAAGTGTCACCGATAAACATACGCGTCATTCACCGTAGCCTGGATCTTTAATATATGAGCCGGACGCGCCACTTCTGCTATGGACGTGTAGCGACGGTTGTAATCGTTTCTGGTACTGAAGGTAAGACTGCTGCGTGTATGATTTTCGATTACAAATTCATTCTTACGGATGTCATTATTGGAAGTAGTTTAGTTAGCGTCCCATATGGGTACGGCAGTGCAGATTTGTCTATTACAGCAGATATAACGGACCTCAGCACGACTCCCGTCCGAAATCAGTCCTCATTTGCGATATGTGATCCGTCAGAGTGGGACGAAAGGGTTTGTCCTTTAAAATACAATATTGATACAGGTCAATCACCCTGATCAAAAGGATAAAACAGCTGATACAGGCCTGAACATGATCAATGTGAACACATGTCTGTTCTTCTGATGTGTCTGGTGTAGTTTGTTTCATATCTCTTTATGTATTTATCTACTGTAATGCTTATTTTAGGACATGCACACATTAATTGCTGAAGACCTTGTAACTTTGTACTTTGCTATTGGGATTAATATGCCTTTGCCCCAATAAATGATTTTATGACATTTAAAAGCACTTCTTAAGGAAATTAAATTCTGTCATTCACTCACCTGCATGTTATTCCAAACCTATATAGTTTTTGTTTTTAGTTTTTTTTTTTTTTTTTATTCTGTGGAACATGAAAAGAGGTCCCACTTTATATTTGTTGTCTTTAACAATTATGTACTTGCATAAAATAAAATAAAAATGTTAGGTAATTATGTTGTATTGCAAAACACGGCTAAGGTTAGGGACGGGTAAGGTTAGGGACTTTTTAATATAAAGTGTGGATCCCAAAAGGAAATGTTTTTAAGAATGTTCACACTGCTTTACTCCATACAACAAAAGCATATAAGATCAGGGGCTGTCAAGCTCCAAAAAAGAACAAAAAAGCACCATAAAATAGCCTTGTGAACAGGAACAGACAAAAATGTAAGTTGTTATTCACAAAAAAAAAAAAAAAAAAAAAAAAAATCTCATTGAACTTGTGCATGACGGTCAAAAAAGTTGCATGGTGATCAAATACAAGCAAGGGGTTAATAAAATGCAACCAAAATGTGCTGCCATGTCTATGGAAGCTCGTTTCCACCACGGAATAAAAAACGGTTATTGCGACTTTTTATCTCACAATTCTGAGATTTTTTTTTTTTTTTTTTTTTTTGCAAGGTGTTAACTCGCAATTGCGATGTTAACTGAGACCAAAAGTCAAAATTGTGAGATATAAACTCATGACTGTGAGAAAACAAGTCAGAATTGTGAGATAAAAAGTCACAATTACTTTTTTTTTTTTTAATCCGTGGCAGAAACAAAAAACAGAATTGTGAAATGTAAACCTGCAATTCCAAGAAAAAAGTCAGAATTGCAAGATAATCAGAATTGCAAGATAATCTGGCAATTACGAGTTTATAACTTGCAGTTGCAATATATAAACTCATTTGTGTGGAAAGTGAGATAAAAAGTCTCGGAATGTCGGGAACAGAATTGAGAAATGTAGACTCACAATTCAAGAAAAAAGTTCAAATTGTGAGATATAATCTGGCAATTATGAGTTTATAATTTGCAGTTGCGATTATATAAACTCACAATTGTGAGAAAACACGTCAGAATTGTAAGATAAAAAGTCACAGTTACTTTTTTATTTATTTTTTTTATTCCGTGGCAGAAACAAAAAACAGAATTGCGAAATGTAAACTTGCAATTATTAGAAAAAAATCAGGATTGCAAGATGTAATCTGGCAATTACGAGTTTATAATTTGCAGTTGCAAGAAATAAACTCACAGTTGTAAGATTACAAGTCAGAACAGGGCTGCACGATTTATCGCACGATACGAAAAATAACATTGAACTTGAACGCGAATATCACTTAAACGCGATTCTTAGTGCGATTATGAAATCGCAAAGGCTGCGATTGTTTTTTTTTTTTTATGCGCAACTCGTCAATGAAGTATGGCTCCGAATACTAATCCATCTGAAAGCACTGTGAGTTTGAATCGCTTATAATGTACATTTGAAAAAGCAACATGCGTCAAACATCTTTCCAGACATGAGAAGCATTTATTAACATCTTGTCCAACAAAAGACCACATTTAATAACATGTTTTTACTCCAAACTCACTTCATAACAACAGTTGAGCGTCATTCTGTGAGGTGATGTGGCTTCTTACACAGAATAAGACAGTCGTGTGTTTATTAGTCATGTTTAATCAATCAAAGCGTTTCAATCTTCTGTTTGTTCAGCTACAGCGATATGACGCTTGTTATCTACTTCTGCGGGGCATATTTTGAGTTTCTGCGCAAGAGCGCCCTCTGGCTTTCAGATGGAGAAGCATTTACTACTGATCACAGAGCCGTAAAGCTCTAACAAGCTGCGCATTAAATAATCGCAGCCTTTGCCAAATCACGTGCGATTTTTATCGCGATAAATCAGTCAGAATTGTGAGAAAAAGTCTCAATTACCTTTTTTAGTTTTTTATTCCATGGCAGAAACAAAATAACAGAATCGCGAAAAAAAATCGCAATTCCGAGAAAAAGTCAGAATTGCGAGATATAATCTGGCAATTACAAGTTTATAACTTGCAGTTGCGATTATATAAACTCACAATTTTGAGAAAAAAAAGTCAGAATTGTAAGGTAAAAGTCTCAGTTACCTTTTTTTATTTTTTTTATTCTATGTCGGAAAAAAAAACAGAACTGAGAAATGTAAACTCACAATTCCAAGAAAAAAGTCAGAATTGCGCGATGTAAACTGGCAATTACGAGTTTATAACTTACAATTGCGAGATATAAATTCACAATTGTGAGGAAAAAAATTGTAAGTGGAAAAAGCTTCATAATTTCTGATATGCATTGTCTGATTTATTAAAAATTGTATGTGCAAGCAAGTGTTATTTCATATCTTGCCTAGTGCAATCATTGAATCATTACAATGGTCATTCGTCAGACTTTAATTTTTGGAATAACATGAGGGAATTTTCCTTTTTGGGTGAGCTATAATTTGATCTGGTTTGAAAGTAAGACACCAAACGAACTTCTCTGTAGATTTTGAAGTGCATTCCTGGTGAGGCTGTTGTTCTGTTGTATGGAGTTGATGTCTGCCAGAGCGAGAGATTGCAGCAGCGCTGACAGCTCCAAGGAGAAACAACACATGCTTCTACTAGCGACACTCTCTTCTTAGCATACTCCTGATAGTACACAATCACTTTCTTCTGATGTTGCCTGCGTGTCTGATAGTCCAGTGCCATGATGTGGCATGTTTATTCACTGGAGTCGTGTTTGGCCTGTAATTATAGCCATATGATACATGTGGCCATTCATCCACCTGAATAGTCCCTCTAAAAATTAAGGAAAATTGAACTCTCAAGTCTTAGGGTAACCTTTCTGGACAAACTTGTTCTTTTCTTAAATTTCCCAGAAATTGCCTTATGATGTTTTCACACTTGTAGTTCTGTTCTCTTGGTGCGCTTATGTATAAAAATGATAGATTTAGTCCTGGTTTGCTTAGCATTCACACTGTCATTTTTAACACCGAACCTAAAGATATGAAACAAAAGAAATAAGGATAAGGTCACAACCTCACTGGAAAGATTTTATGACTTATATTTGAGATGGAACTTATCAAACATCTAAACCAATGCTGTGCACTGGGCTAAATGTGCTTGTTGTACAGTTTGTGCATACATATGGTGGTACCAGCTGAAAACTCACAAAGCTTATAAAATGTGTAAAGGAGTCAAAACAGCAGCAGGAATTTCTCTTTTGTAAACGAAGATCTGCTGCAAAGAAATGGCGGTTCTGACGCCTGAACCGAACTAAAATGGGTACCATAGCTCCTATGATGAGAAGAACCAGGTATGCTTGAGCATTCTGTCCTTTTTAGAGTCGCATCTTGTGACATCATGTCCTGTTTTTGGCTTGTTTAGATGCCTATGGGGCTGTCCAAATACCCACACTTGTGATCTTTGCACTTGATCTACTTACATGATGTACTTCCTGTAAGTGTTTAAATGGGTCTGAGACCGCAAGTGTTTGTAGATCTTTTGATTACCCAAAGGGACACACTTATAGTGCAAGAGTTTAGATCTTTATTTTGATTTTCTTTGCATTTGCATTGAACTTTGCATTTTAAAATAAACTTCTAAATGTCTGTTCAGTAGTCCCTATGTAACAGATGACACAATTTAGTAATTATGGTGCATCTAATTAAGTGAAAAAAGCAGTTGCAAAATTTGTAGAAATACTACGAAATACAAAAATCGTTGCACCAAAAAAAAAGTCCAATGCTTTATGTTTTACTACCAAATTATATGTAATATCTAATTAATTTAACTTACAGTGGAATGTTTTCCTCGACATCTTGTGATTTCGGGACACGCAAGTTCCTGAACATGATGCATGATGGGATAGCCTTGAACCACTCGGTATTTGAGATAGTGTGGGTTTAGCGTGCGTTAAAGGGGTGATATAATGCCACTTTTACAAGACGTAATACAAGTCTCTGATGTCCCCAGAGTGTGTATGTGAAGTTTTAGCTCAAAATACCCCACAGATCATTTTTATAGTAAATTTATGAAATAATTAAATTTGTCACTTTTTGAGGGTGAGCAAAAACACTCTGTTTTTGTGTGTCCCTTTAAATGCAAATGAGCTGCTGCTCCTACGAAGAGGGCGGAGTTTCAAGAGCTCATGTTAGCAGCACCGATTACCTCACGCAGACTCACTGAAAATGTCAGAAACTGTTCAGCCTTTTATGTTCAAACCGAAGTCAGACAATGATGGAGAGACTCAAGAAGAAGTGACAACATGTAGAATGCAACAGGACGTTTCTGAACGGTTAGTTGATGAATTTATGTAGCTGATGTGGAGTTAACTATCTTCATGTCATTGATTAGCATATTCTGTCATGATAATCTATAAATCACTAGTGTGGGAACTGTTGTAAGATCCTACAGAGCCAGAGAATATATTCTGCATGAAGATGTTGTGTGCACGTGCTCTCAAGTGGCTAAGATCACAAGTGCGAGTATTTGGACAGGCCCTTTGGTTGCATTTATACTTCATCTGACCCGCACCAGAGTTCAGTTGAAATGTGAGAATGTGGGTCTGCTTCCAAACGAACTCTAGTGTGATTGAATGCAACAACACTGACCAAAGAGACTTGACCAAAGGCACACTTGTTTGGTGCACACCAGGGTTTGGATGGCATTCACACGGATTCAAATGATCCGTACTAACAGAGCAATCACACCAGAGTTCGTTTTAATGTAACCAAAGTGTGAGCACACACTTAGATGGTATAGGGTTTATTTGTTAATTTGCTTTATCTAGGTTTGAGTTTCTCTCAGGAAGTGTTCTCTGGTGTTTTCACTGGTTGTTTAATGAGTCTCTTCAGCCTTTTTTTCTCTCTTTTTTTCATATTAATTTGCAAAAATGTCTCACTATTAGAAACTATTTAGCTGAGATTTTAGCTTTTCATATACTTTGGTTTTGTGGCAGGAAGTTGACCTCTAATCAGCACAAATGTGCGATGCCATTCCAGTAGAGGAAGAGTAATTAAGACAGGAAAAAATGAAATCACAAGACAGAAGAGGAAGAATGAGAAAGTCATGAGTGATGGATGACTCCTAGTGTTGCATAATTTGTTTTTGAGTAGTTGACAAATAACTATTTTTTGCAATGGTTTTTTTTCTTTTAGGTAAAATGTTTGGTAACACTTTATTTTAAGGTGACTTAGTTACACATTACTACTTGTACTTACTAGTAGTAACAGTAAATTGTGAATAATTACAAGTAACTAACCCTAAACCAAACTCTAACCCTAACCGTAACTCTATAGAAAGTACATATAGTTAATTAACATTAATCAGTACTTATTTGAGTAAATACAATGTAACTACATCACCTTAAAATAAAGTGTAAACGAGTGTTTTAGTGAACATGTATGTTTTAGATGCTTTGAAAGTTTGAAACACATTTTTAATCACCTTTTGGTGTTTTTGCAGTGCACTTAGACAGACCTGCCCCATAACAAATAATATTTTTATAGTGTTTTTACATTTGTGAATAGTGGGTGCTAAGATGTTCTAGTTTTTAGTGCATTGCCATGTGGTTGCTAGATTGTTCTGGGTTGTTGCTAGGTAGTAGTTTGCTGACCCAAGTATTTCTGACCGCTTAGAAAAGTGCTTGAGGAATCATGCATGTCTGTAGCACAAACAGAGCAGGACTTTGAGTTATACGTTAAAGTTGAATACTTGAATGTAAAAATGTGCAGTAGTGGTAGCACAAATTATTCAATATACAGGTGCTGGTCATATAATTAGAATATCATCAAAAAGTTGATTTATTTCACTAATTCCATTCAAAAAGTGAAACTTGTATATTATATTCATTCATTACACACAGACTGATATATTTCAAATGTTTATTTCTATGATGATGATGATATAATATGATGATTATAACTGACAACTAAGGAAAATCCCAAATTCAGTATCTCAGAAAATTAGAATATTGTGAAAAGGTTCAATATTGAGACACCTGGTGCCACACTCTAATCAGCTAATTAACTCAAAACACCTGCAAAGGCCTTTAAATGGTCTCTCAGTCTAGTTCTGTAGGCTACACAATCATGGGGAAGACTGCTGACTTGACAGTTGTCCAAAAGACAACCATTGACACCTTGCACAAGAAGGGCAAGACACAAAAAGAGGCTGGCTGTTCACAGAGCTCTGTGTCCAAGCACATTAATAGAGAGGCGAAGGGAAGGAAAAGATGTGGTAGAAAAAAAGTGTACAAGCAATAGGGATAACTGCACCCTGGAGAGGATTGTGAAACAAAACCCATTCAAAAATGTGGGGGAGATTCACAAAGAGTGGACTGCAGCTGGAGTCAGTGCTTCAAGAGCCACTACGCACAGACGTATGCAAGACATGGGTTTCAGCTGTCGCATTCCTTGTATCAAGCCACTCTTGAACAACAGACAGTGTCAGAACAAAGACAAAAAGGACTGGACTGCTGCTGAGTGGTCCAAAGTTATGTTCTCTGATGAAAGTAAATTTTGCATTTCCTTTGGAAATCAGGGTCCCAGAGTCTGGAGGAAGAGAGGAGAGGCACACAATCCACGTTGCTTGAGGTCCAGTGTAAAGTTTCCACAGTCAGTGATGGTTTGGGGTGCCATGTCATCTGCTGGTGTTGGTCCACTGTGTTTTCTGAGGTCCAAGGTCAACGCAGCCGTATACCAGGAAGTTTTAGAGCACTTCATGCTTCCTGCTGCTGACCAACTTTATGGAGATGCAGATTTCATTTTCCAACAGGACTTGGCACCTGCACACAGTGCCAAAGCTATCAGTACCTGGTTTAAGGACCATGGTATCCCTGTTCTTAATTGGCCAGCAAACTCGCCTGACCTTAACCCCACAGAAAATCTATGGGGTATTGTGAAGAGGAAGATGCGATATGCCAGACCCACCAATGCAGAAGAGCTGAAGGCCACTATCAGAGCAACCTGGGCTCTTATAACACCTGAGCAGTGCCACAGACTGATCGACTCCATGCCACGCCGCATTGCTGCAGTAATTCAGGCAAAAGGAGCCCCAACTAAGTATTGAGTGCTGTACATACTCATACTTTTCATGTTCATACTTTTCAGTTGGCCAAGATTTCTAAAAATCCTTTCTTTGTATTGGTCTTAAGTAATATTCTAATTTTCTGAGATACTGAATTTGGGATTTTCCTTAGTTGTCAGTTATAATCATCAAAATTAAAAGAAATAAACATTTGAAATATATCAGTCTGTGTGTAATGAATGAATATAATATACAAGTTTCACTTTTTGAATGAAATTAGTGAAATAAATCAACTTTTTGATGATATTCTAATTATATGACCAGCACCGGTAGTCTTTCAGTCTCAAATAATATGGTCATAAAATAATGTATAGTTATGCAAGAATTATACAGTAGTGTCTAAAGCTTACATGAGGCATGTCACTTTGCATTTACTGCTTGAAATTTCATGTGAAGTTGCCCTTTTCTTCGATAGCTTGTTGGCTTTTGAACATTATTAAGACTCTGGCAGTATCTGGTAAAAAAAGGACCGTAAAGTGTTTTATAAACGTTTGGTAACTTAAGCTTCCTTCTGTTGAGCGGATAACATGCACGGCTGTAGCTTTGGGTTCCTCCAGTGAGTTGGCACATTTGTGTGTCTGTTTGTTTTAAGGTGTGTCTATGCGTGACTTAGTCACAAATAACCAGGCTGTTTCAAGAAGGTAACATTATTCAAGATCATTTCACTTGGTGCATCTGTTTGATCATCAGTATTTAGGGTCTCAAATAATTCAATACCTAGATTATTCAAAAATTGCTAATGTCAACTCTGCAGTGCTAGAGTCTTCTGAGTGATTCCCAAGGTGTTGCTAAGGTGTTTCGAGTGTTTAGCACTTCGTCTAAAATCAAATGCTTCTATATAGTATGTGAACTGTACGCCAAATGAGTAGCATGTCCGAATACACGAGCATTCAACAGTATTGCAAAAAGTTACCGGATAACCTACTACCGTCGAGATTCTGAAGTGTGCATACGATGATCACTTCACTATCCCATGAGGCAACAGGAGAGGATTTATGAATGGCAGTGAAGCGACATCTGTTGCTGGTAGGTCACATGACAGTGACAACATGGCGGATGTTGTACGTCCGGATTACATTCATACTACCCATATTCATACTGTATAGAACATACTTTTTTAATGGTCGCAAAGTAAGAAATTCAAATGTAGTACCTGCTCAGATGGTTTGTGATTTTGGACGCACTGTATATATTTTATAAACTATTCTAAGGTGTTCAAAAGTTACCATCCTAAAGTCTCTATGATATTCTGCTGTCTAAACTGTTATATTCTCACTTTCATTTTGTCATTTGTGGTGTTCAGCAAGCGAAAAGTCTGCTTAGAAAATGAAGAAGTCGCATGATTTGAGGTTCTGTTTTTGTTCCTCTCTTTTAGAGGATGGGAGCAGAGAGCGCTCACTGGAGGAGATGTCATTTGGTCGACTCCTGCGACGTGCATCCTCCAAAGCCTCGGACCTTTTGACGTTTAACGTGGGCACGGGGGGATCACGGACCGTGCTGGATGGAGAGATCATCTTCTCCAAGAACAATGTTTGTGTGCACCCGGCCGAGCCTCTGCCTGGACTGCCTGAACATCACCCAGGTACAACACACGTGTTTATAAATTATGGTCATATCAGTAATGTTTTGTCATCATAATCTTCAGCAAAAGTGTCTTTATGAATTCATTTATAATGAGTTACATTAAAACATCCAGCTATAATGTATTATTTCATGCTAGTGAAAATGTTGGCAGGAATTTTTGTAATTGTATTAATATTGTGTGTATTTGAAAAACACATGAATGAGAAGTAAAAATGATGCATACCTTGTACTGTCTATAAGTAACCTTGCTACAATATGCCTTGAATAAAACTCTTCCAAAGATTTGATGCCTCTAATCCCAACACACCCTGACCCAGCAAGTTGCATGAAATCAGCCAATCAGCTTAGAGCCTGCCAGATTGAGTTTTTTTTTCTGACTGTGTCCTCTTTCAGGTTACCTGTGTGTGCACCTGGAGAAAGACGAGACCCTCGGCTCCACCCTCATCCTCACCTGGGTGCCCAACTCTCGCATCCAGCGGCAGGACGAGGAGGCGCTCCGTTACATCACCCCCGAAAGCTCACCTGTCCGTCGCAACCCTAGACGCAGAGCCCACCGGAGCCACTCTCGCCCACCGCCGGCCCCTGAGGAAGAGGACGATGAAGAGGGGGTGGAGCCGGCTTTGCAGAACCAGCAGCTTTTGGAAGAGGGCGATGAAGGCTCCTGCGAGCTCTCTGCGGACGAGGTGAGCCGTGACAGCACCCTCGGCTCAGACTCGGACACCTTCTCCTCGCCCTTCTGCCTATCGCCGGTCAGCGAGGCTCTGGGCGAGAGCAGCAGCTCCGTCTTCCTGGATAATGAGATCAGGTGAGAAAACCTATAAACGCAGAAATAGCCAGACCTGATAGTAAAGGGTTTGTATTTGTGCAACATCGGGTCATTTCATTGCACCCCAAATATTTGATATTCTTAAAGGGTTAGTTCACCCAAAAATGAAATTACTGTCATTAATTACTCAGCCTCATGTCGTCCCAAACCCGTAAGACCTTTGTTCATTTTCGGAACACAAATTAAGATATTTTTGATGAAATCCGAGGGTTTCTGATCCACACATAGGCAGCAATGACATTTGAGGTCCAGAAAGGTACTAAAGACATTGTTAAAACGGTCGACATGACTACAGTGGTTCAACCTTAATGGTATGAAGCATATAACGACTTTAACAACTTTATTCAACAAATTTATCTGTCCTCTGTCATACTGCTATGCTGTTTTCAATGCAGAGCTTCAGTGTCTATGTCTGAACGCGGGCTCAGTATTGGCCGGCTCCTGCATCAGCATCACACGCATTCATCGTGCTGCTCACGTGACCAGAGCCTGCCAATACTGAGCCGTTCGGACGTAAACACTGAAGCTCTGCTTTTTGTTGTTGTTAGGATGACAAAAAAGTCATAAAAGTTTTAAAAGTTAAATTTTTAGGCTGGTCTGCCTCAGCGGTCTAACAGCGCTTGTCAACGACAAAATTATTGAGATGGCCAATCAAATCAAAGAAGGCGGAGCTTACTGTTTACAGATATTGAATTCCAGCACAGTGCTTAAGTTTTTTAATGGTGAAAGAGTGCGAGACAACTGTTTTATGATATACATGTTAATACATAATATTTAGTGATGCAAACTTGACTTTGTTGTCAATTTTCGCCATACTGAATTAAAAGTATAGGATGAATAATTTACGTGATTTTTGTAATTCATAACTGAATGTGATGAGAGGGTAGAAGGTAGAATGTGTCCATGGACTTAAGTGACTATAATGTATATTTTAGGTTTAGTAACTGCTTACCGTTTATTTTAAGTTTTCACCCTTTTGTCTTCAGTGTAGGGCTGGGCGATTTTTCCGATTAATTCGAATTTAATGTTTTGCCTCGATTTTATTATTTTTTTTAATCAAGAAATCGCGATTTTGAATAAAAATGTTAGCAAGCGTTACAATTAGACATGTTGACAATAAAGCAATGATATCTGTATTAGGAGAAGAAAATGAACCGACCTCATGATGGCGCCGGTGCGCCTGATTAACCGCTCTCATGTGACGCTCTGTGAACGTAGAACACATCACTATTCTTAAGCGGCTGTTCATTCAGAAATGCATTCTTGCGTTATAAAAATGAGACACAGGCAGCAGAATGAGAAAAAAGACAAAGATATTAAACGCGAGTTGAGCTTTTCTTTTTTTTAACTTGACCGCCGTGTTTTTAGAATGCCGTTTCATGGGTGAGACGCTGCAAAAGACGCGAAACACGAGTGCAACACTTAAAGGAACACTCCACTTTTTTTGAAAATAGGCTCATTCTCCAACTCCCCTAGAGTTAAACAGTTGAGTTTTACCGTTTTCGAATCCATTCAGCCGATCTCCGGATCTGGCGGTACCACTTTTAGCATAGCTTAGCATAGTTCATTGAATCTGATTAGACCGTTAGCATCTCGTTAAAAAATGACCAAAGAGTTTCAATATTTTTCCTATTTAAAACTTGACTCTTCTGTAGTTACATTGTGTACCAAGACCGACGGAAAATGAAAAGTTGCGATTTTCTAGGCCGATATGACTAGGAACTATACTGTCATTCCGGCGTAATAATCAAGGAACTTTGCTGCCGTACCATGGCTGCAGCAGGCACAATGATATTACGCAGCGTCTCTCACAAATGTCTCCATGGTTGCAAGGCACGCTCCCTGTGCAAGCAGGGGGTCACAGGCGCTGTGTAATATCATTGCACCTGCTGCAGCCATGGTACGGCAGCAAAGTTCCTTGATTATTACTCCGGAATGACAGTATAGTTCCTAGCCATATCGGCCTAGAAAATCACAACTTTTCATTTTCCGTCGGTCTTAGTACACGATGTAACTACAGAAGAGTCAAGTTTTAAATAGGAAAAATAACGAAACTCTTTGGTCATTTTTTAACGAGATGCTAATGGTCTAATCAGATTCAGTGAACTATGCTAAGCTATGCTAAAAGTGGTACCGCCAGACCCGGAGATCGGCTGAATGGATTTGAAAACGGTAAAACTCAACTGTTTAACTCTAGGGGAGTTGGAAAATGAGATATTTTCAAAAAAAGTGGAGTGTTCCTTTAAACATGTCCGCCAAGCATAAAAACAAAAGGACAACTTGTAAATCTGTTTGATATTTCATGTTTGCATGATGGTGACAGGCTGAAAGCTGCTGTTGTTTTCTGTTTTTACAAAGCATTTGCTGTTAATAATAGCCTATTACTGGTGTTATTTATTGCTATTACTTTTTGGCTAAGAAATATTTAGCATTTTCAAGTTTGTACAACATTTGCCTTCATATTTCAGGCATATTTTCTGCAAAGATATTTAACAAATTGTTTTAAATTTACACCATGTTGATCACTACATGTGTGGTGCACTTGGAATGGAACCTTTTTTAACCAGATTGAAAATGTTACTTAAATCATATTGAATCTAAGTTTTTAAGTTGACTAGTTAAACAGTGGAAAAAATAAATAAATCGAAATCGTGAATCGGTCAATCGTTCTGAAAAAATCGAGATTTTTTTTTTTTTTTTGCCATATCGCCCAGCCCTACTTCACTGGTTCATTACTCCAGTCTTCAGTGTCACATGATCCTTCAGAAATCATTCTGATATGATGATTTGATGATCAAGAAACATTTATTATTATTATCAATGTTGAAAACAGTTGTGCTGCTTAATATTTGTGTGGAAACTGTGATATTTCAGGATGCTTTGGTGATTAGACAGTTCAAAATAACAGCATTTGTTTGAAATAGAAACCTTTTATAGCATAATAAATCTATTTACTGGCACAACTGATTAATTTTAAGCATCATCATTAAGCAGAATAAAAACATTTATTAAAAAAAAAACATCTTACTGACCCCAAACTTTTGAACACTAGGTTATATTATGATTTTACAGTAGTAAAATAGTAATATATAACCAATGGTATTTTGGCAGAAACTGCAGTGTGAATTTATGTCCTGGTACCTGATAACTTGTTATAAATGATTTATTTGTGATCTTAAATAATAATATCTTTTTATCATCTTACTAGACCATATAACATTTTGAATTGAAGTTGCATGTGAGGCTCTGAATTGCAGCAGGTGTGTTCAGTGTGTGTTAGATGTTAGCATGCGTCTGTCATGTACATGCTGTGCTGCTGCAGGTCTGTGTGTAGTAAGAGGAGCTGCTCAGAGCTTATTCATAATTCATAGACCAGCTCAGCATGACTTATTACTTTTTTCAGCACAGCATCATGTGTTTCTGTTCTAAACCTCTACCGCATCCTGTGATCACAGTACTTCTCCCATAAGTGTTACCACAGATTCAATGATATAACGGTTTTGTCGACAACAGTTTTTCACACCCAGTGTTTGTAATGGAATACCAGCATGATTATTGCAAACTGTATACCACATGCCGTTTTAAAAAAATAGCATGTAAAATGACACACATTATGCAACAATGAATGTTGCAAGTATGTTTCAGACATACAATATTTATATTTGTTAACTCAGAAGTAAATAATATTTCGAAAAATATGTATGTATTTACGTGTGTGTATGTATGTATGTGTGTGTGTATATATATGTGTATATATATATATATATACATCTCAAATGTATTGCCCATTATATTTAAATATATAAAATATAATCAAATTATAGTTGATGCAGGATATCTGGAAACATCCTGTTCACTGTTTTCACCGTAAGTTATAAGATATTTCTTTCTTTGCACTTTTTACAAATTTCATATTTAAATGTTATTTTTGCTGTATATTATATTAAATATTATATATTAGTGTAAAATTCTTTATATTAATCTGTTTAATATAATATATAAGTATATTCATGCAAATTAAAAGATACTTTTTACTTAATACTGAAAGCAATTTTTACAGTAAAATTACAATTTAATATACTTATAAACTGTATTTTACTGTAGCGTTTACTTTATTTTACTTTATTACTTTCTTTTTTTTTATTGTCACTCTGAATATTATGCTTGTAATGCTCCACTGTGACCACGTGGTGGAGACATTTCAGGGCAATATGCATGAGAGAGAGCATTTCAGGAGTGCAGGTTGGCAGGGAGAGATCTCAGTCTGTGATCTTCCACAGATTCCCTCCCCCAGCTGCTTCATCTAACATTCCCTCTTTCAGCATGATTTCCTCCCTTTGTTATTTGGCCTGCGGGGGTGAGGCCAGGACATGAGCTGCCCATTGGATCATAAATATCAGTGGTTTGTGTTTGACTGAGACTGTGATGGACTGCTCCATTCCTCTGTGTTCCTTTGGGTGGAGAACGTTCTCTTTGGCCTGTTTTTTGCCATTCATTTTCTTGCTTCCACTTCCTCTTTGGATCCTTCATGCTTATGTTTGCCTCTTTCTGGTTTCTCTTTTAATCTGCCTGTATAGTTTTCTTCCCCTTGCTTGTGTGTTTTACGCCATACTAAATGTCTTATTTCCCTCCTTTTCTGTTGTTTTTCTTTTTCTCCCTTGTCATGGTTTGGCTCAGTATAGGATTTAAGGATTAAAGAATCCATGAACGCCCCTGCCAGCTCAAATCTCTGGGATCTCTTCCATATTGTACACCTTTGTAGCTTTTTGGAGTTGGATTTTCTTCATGACCATTTTCCACCCTGTCTCAGATTTTTAGAATTACATTGGCCATTTTTCAATATGTTAATTACCGCTGTTATGATTAGCTAGCCTCTTAGTGTGTGAAACTAGAATCCCCACTAAGTTGCTTAATGCTGAATAGATTTTCATTGTAAACGTGGGTGGTCATATGTAAATGTGCTCATGGGTCTGGCAATACTATTCTGAATGACCTGTTTTGTAGCTTTGTTAACAATATATCTGCGTCTACATCGTTAGACCAAGACAAACTCAGGTTTGAGAGACAGAAAAGAGTAAAATATTAAGCTGGAAGTGAAATCAGTCCATGTGAATGGCAGAGGTAGAAAAACTGTAGATCCTATCCTCAAAACACCAGGACTCAGTTGCAGACTTTGAGGTCATGTTTTGCTGAGGCTGATGTAACTGTAATGTGTTAACAGTGTTGGACAGCTCTGGCTCTGGGGGCATTTGTTTCAGTATGATGTAATAAACAGCCCCTGAGGGGTAGTGCCTGTGGGAGTTCAGTCCCTGGAAAAACTTCCCTGAAGTCATACTAGTACAAATTCACAGAGTTACCAGTTATTGGGTGGGTGGGTGGGTGGGTGGGTGGATGGATGGGTGGGTGGATGGATGGATGGCCACACAGATAGGTAGTTGGATCTCTAGCTCTAACTAACCTTAATTCATCATTTTTCTCATGTTCTTAACTATCTATCTATCCAACTAACTAAATAATCAACCAACTAACCTGTCAACCTGTCAATCAAGTTGCCTGGTTCAGTTTAGTTATCTTATTTTCTTATGTCTCTCCTGTTCCTAACTAACACCTAACCAATCAATCAGGTAATTTATATCTGTAGTTGGTTAGTTTGGTTTAGTTAGGTTACCTTATTTTCTCCTGTTTCTCCCTTTCCTAACTAACATTTATGTGGCTATCTATCCAACTAATCAATCAACCAACTAACTTTTGTCCATTTAGTTGGTTAGTTTAGTTACCTTATTTTCTCAAACATTTATGGCCCTATCCATCCATCTATCCAACTAACCAGTCAGCTAACTAACTAACTAACTAACTAACCATTCAGTCAGCTAGCTTCTATCTGTCCGTCTAGTTGGTTAGTTCAGTTTAGTTACCTTATTTTTCCATTTCTCCTGTTGCCTACTAATATCTGTATGTGGGTCAATGACGTGACGGGTCATTTTTTTGTCCAAAGGCCTTAATAATAATAAAAAACAAAGATATGACATCCAAACTATGTAAGGTAGTATAACTAGATCTCTTTTATTGAATCCAAAAGGTTTTAATTATATTTTGCTACATATGAAGGTATATTAAAGATTTTGAAGTGTCAAAAAGTCATTTGGTTTAACCATCCAAAGGCCAATACAACCTTTTCATTTGTGATTAAAATATCTTAAAATGTAATAAATATATATATTTTTTATTCTGGCATGATTTTACAACATCATATATCAACATAGTGCAAAATGGTATTAAATTTATGTGTAGAAGTCGTTTCTTTGTTATGAGAAAGAATGTCTGGAAAAATGAATTTCATTTATGTCATTCGGAGTAACCAATATAAAGGGACCGTTTTGGATCAAGTCATGCATTCAATATCATGTGACATGATGTGACATCATTCAGACACCTGCAAAGGATCACATGGTCATGAAGCAAAGTAACTAACTCTCTTTTAACTATTTGAAAAATTTTCACTTGCTCATGTGCATGGCCCGAAACATCAGGTCATTCGGTACAACCGCTATAAATGATGGAAAATGTTGTAATATTTTAAAAACTTGTACTAAACATAAAATGTTTACTTGTCCTTTTGCTTGCTAGCTAGCAAGCTAACTAGCTAACTAGCTAGGTATCAGCCTGTTAGCATTGTTCGAAACCAAAAGTGTCATTCGGTAAAACCGAAATTTTGGTTAAACCTAATAAAAAACACTTATTAAAACTTCAAAATTAATTATATCTCCATTTATGTTTATTTACACTTTTAAAAACCTTATTTATCAATGACTCCTGTATACATCCATCTGTCCTCCTAACTAACTAATCAATCAACCAACCAACCAACCAACCATCCAACTAACTAACTAAACTCTACAGTACTTGTGCATCTACTTGGTTAGTTCAGTTTAGTCACCTTATTTTCTCCTGTTCCTTACTAACATCTGTGTGGCTATATATCCATATATCCAACTAACTAACCAATTAACCAACTAACCATCTAGTTTGTTAGTTCAATTTAGTGACCTAATTTTTTTTTTTTTACCCGTTTCTCCTGTTCCTTAGTAACATCTGTATGGGTATACATCCATCAGTCCTCCTAACTAATCAATCAAGCAACTAACTTCAACCTGTCCATGTAGTTGTTTAGTTTAGTTTAGCCACCTTATTTTCTCGTGTTTTGTAAAGCCACTATTAGGCTCACAGAGCAGAGTAGAAAACAAGGGTCTGTAAAGAACATGAGATGTAACTTAGCACCGTGCGCTGTCTGTCACGGCCTCAGCCCGCCATATGGCCTCGTGTGTGTGATCCTGCTGTAGTGTGGACTCTGAAAGACCTCTCAAATACCACATGACCCATAAACCTTCAGCTCCCAGAGTGGATCGGTGACAGGGGACGTGTCTGGAGGTGCGCTTGGACTGTTAGACATGCACTGTTAGAGAAAAAGATGAGCGTGAGAGAGATGCAGAGGTCCCACGGTTCAGGTTACAGCTCTGGCTACAGCAGAGGTCGAGAGACAGTTACAGAGAAACTCACACAGTGAGAGGGAGAAGAGGGCTGTCAGGGGAAATTGGCTGCCAGGCTGCTTGATTTGTGTCTCGGCTTGGCTCCTGCCAGCACAATAACCTCCCAGCATTCCTTTCATTCCTCTTCACTTCCAGTGTCCTCACACACACACACACACACACACACACACACACACACACACACACACGTTTCCATACCTACAGCTGTCGTTGAATTTCACACTGAAAACACAACAGCAGAACGGATGAATTGATTTGCAGATTTACAATAGAGAGAGCAGCTGAATTAAGCTGTCATGTGGAGCTCATCAAAAGGGCTTTAGATTGATAACACTTAATTAACTTGATAGAGAATGTTAATCAAATAAAAATAGCTTTGATTAAAAACAAGTTGTATTTTTACATGTATTATAGTTGTAGAATATATATTGTCAGTAAATTCACACTCGATTCTTGCATATACCGTAATGCCCATTTTTTCACAATCCAATCAGTTCCCAATGGATCGTTGTTTTCTTTCTCATTGAATATCCAGTTTGATTAAGGAAAGCATTTCAAGAGTTAAATGGGTTGCTAGTGGCATTTTGTTTCTGCGCCACAAAGGACACCTAATGTAATTGCAAAATAATGAGATTGCTCCTTCCACCCTTCTTCCATTTCATTTCACTTTATTTATAAAGTGTTTTTTACAATATACATTGTTCCAATTTAAAAAAAAAAAAAAAATTAATAGAAAGTAAGTGCGCAGACAGTGTCACAATTAGTATTTTATCAACATTCTCCTTTTTATTACTTTAATATTAACAGAGATTATAATACCATTACTTCCAGGGAGTGCGATGAACCCATGGCTCACTCTGCAAGCTCCGCCTCCAGCCTGGACAGCCACGCCCCCTCTGAAAGCAGCCAATCACAGGGAGCTCGGTGGGAGGAGCAGCAGAAAGTCATGGCATTAGAGCACTTGTGTGGGGTGTTCAGAGTTGACCTGGGTCACATGAGGTCACTGCGTCTCTTCTTCAGGTCAGTCGAGATCCTACGAGCATCCAGAATTAATTTTAAAAGCCTAATTTTTTTTTTTTTTTTTTGATGTTTTTAGTTACATTTCTTTTTAATATCTTTCCTATACTTTCTGAAATGTCTAACACCAAATGTAATAGTCTCTAGCTTTTTTATTGTTATACTTTAGACTGTTGTGTTACATTTTTTTCAGAAGACTGTATTATGAAACACCTCATATTTAATTCACCTCCTTGTATTATATTACTGTTCTCATTTTAAGGAATTTAGCTAGCTATTGCTGCAAGTTATAAATCATTATTCCTTAACCTCAGGCTGATTTTGTTCAAGATATTAAAATATTTCTAAGGTGTGAATACAAATCTAATGTTTCTGTGGTTTATGGAAAATACGCATTAATAGTCCTTTTATGAAGAGGAAATACAATATAACAAATGTTATTACAGACTTAAAATCTGTATAAAAAATGGCAAACAATAGAGAAATCATCATAAACATACTCGCAGGAAGAGCACATCCTGGTCCTTTAGTGAACTCGTATCACTGTTCATTTTCCCCTTGATCTCCAGGATGTAGTCTTGTATCCAGACCAGCCTTGTGAGAGTGCTTGTTTTTCATGCATGTGTTTCAGCGACGAGGCCTGCACCTGTGGGCAGCTGGTCATCGCCAGCAGAGAGAGCCAGTACAAGATCCTTCACTTCCACCATGCAGGGCTGGATAAACTGGCTGAGGTGTTTCAGCAGTGGAAATGCTGCAGGGAGACACAGCTCAAAGACCAGGTCTGAACAAACATGTATAATCAGTTTTAAACATCAAATGAACAACACACACTTTCGTTTTTTTAAAGAAGTCTCTCATGCTCACCAATGCAGTAAAAAATACAGTAAAAACAGTAATATTGTGAAATGTTATTACAATTTAAAACAACTGTTTTCTATCTGAAAATATTTTTTTTAAAATATAATTTATTCCTGTGATCAAAGCTGAATTTTCAGCATCATTACTCCAGTCTTCAGTGTCACATGATCCTTCAGAAATCATTCCAATATGCTGATTTGATGCTCAAGAAACATTTGATTATTATGAATGATAAAAACATTTGTGCTGCTTAAAATTTTTGTGACAACCGTGATACATTTTTTCAGAATTCTTTGATGAATAGAAAGAAGAAGAAAAATCAGCATTTATTGGAAATAGTTTTTTTTGTATCAGTGTAAGTCTGTATTAATCAATAAAGCAGAAGTAGAGAAAAACACAAAACCCACTCATATATGGCCAAACTATATAAGCTTGTTTCCGCCACTTTTTATCTTACAATTCTGACTTTTTTTCAGAATATAGTTGTAAAGTCAGAATTGCGAGTTATAAAGTCAGAATTGCGTGACAAGGTCAGAAATGTGAGTTATAAAGTCGGAATTGTGAGTTATAAAGTCGGAATTGTGAGTTATAAAGTCAGAATTGTGAGTTATGAAATCAGAATTGCGTGACAAGGTCAGAATTGTGATATAAAGTCAGAATTGCGAGTTATAAAGTCAGAATTGCGTGACAAGGTCAGAAATGTGAGTTATAAAGTCAGAAATGTGAGTTATAAAGTCAGAATTGCGAGTTATGAAATCAGAATTGCGTGACAAGGTCAGAATTGTGATATAAAGTCAGAATTGTGAGTTATAAAGTCAGAATTGTGAGTTATAAAGTTAGAATTGTGAGTTATAAAGTCAGAATTGTGAGTTATAAAGTCAGAATTGCGAGTTATGAAATCAGAATTGCGTGACAAGGTCAGAATTGTGATATAAAGTCAGAATTGCGAGTTATAAAGTCAGAATTGTGTGACAAGGTCAGAAATGTGAGTTATAAAGTCAGAAATGTGAGTTATAAAGTCAGAATTGCGAGTTATGAAATCAGAATTGCGTGACAAGGTCAGAATTGTGATATAAAGTCAGAATTGTGAGTTATAAAGTCAGACTTGCGAGTTATAAAGTTAGAATTGCGAGTTATAAAGTCAGAATTGTGAGTTATAAAGTCAGAATTGCGAGTTATGAAATCAGAATTGTGTGACAAGGTCAGAAATGTGAGTTATAAAGTCAGAAATGTGAGTTATAAAGTCAGAATTGCGAGTTATGAAATCAGAATTGCGTGACAAGGTCAGAATTGTGATATAAAGTCAGAATTGTGAGTTATAAAGTCAGAATTGTGAGTTATAAAGTTAGAATTGCGAGTTATAAAGTCAGAATTGCGAGTTATGAAATCAGAATTGCGTGACAAGGTCAGAATTGTGATATAAAGTCAGAATTGTGAGTTATAAAGTCAGACTTGCGAGTTATAAAGTCAGAATTGTGAGTTATAAAGTCAGAATTGCGTGACAAGGTCAGAATTGTAATATAAAGTCAGAATTGCAAGTTATAAAGTCAGAATTGCGTGACAAGGTCAGAATTGCGAGTTATAAAGTCAGAATTGCAAGTTATAAAGTCAGAATTGCAAGTTATAAAGTCAGAATTGCAAGTTATAAAGTCAGAATTGCAAGTTATAAAGTCAGAATTGCGAGTTATAAAGTCAGAATTGCGAGTTATAAAGTCAGAATTGTGAGTTATAAAGTCAGAATTGCGTGACAAGGTCAGAATTGTAATATAAAGTCAGAAGTGCGAGTTTAAAACTCACAATTACGAGTTATAAAGACAGTATAAGGAGACAGCGAGTTTATATCTCGCAATTGTGAGAAAAAAAGTCAGAATTGTAGATAAAGTCGCAATTACCTTGAATACATTTTCTTATTGGTTTTATAGGTCAGTGTTAGATCATAAATATCATAAATACTGGGATCACTATATTATTATTTAATAATATATTCATAATTAATATTAATAATTATTAATAGCAATATATGCATATTACATATTATTAAGCATACACAGCCCTAGTTATGTGAGCAGAAAAGAAAAGTCTTTTCACTGATGAAGAAACAATTTTTTTTTTTTTCAATAATGTGAATAAGTCTAGGAACATTTATTCAGAAGGTTAATAGGCTCCATTTTGAATTCATGTTGTCTTGAATGTAACACATTTAGGGCCAGATTTACTAAACAGGGCAAAAGAAAAGCACTGATGGGAGTGGAAATTTCTGCGTGTGATCTACTGATGACACGCAAATGAAAGAAAACAGACGCAGCCGGATCATATCCATAATGTCCAATGTAATCTACCAAGAGCAGTGCAAATTACCGTCTGTTTTAAGACATGCTTTTTTTGGGCGGTAAATAATGGCGCAAATACCACTTGACTATCACAAATCTTAGTAAATTACCTTGCATGATTCATTTAAATACTCTCCTCTCATAGATTTAGCGTCTGAAAGGGAAACTCCTACAAATGCATATGCAATAAGGTCAGCCGCAAAAATAACGGTGTCCACGCCTTTTCAGCACTAATTTTTCACTGCGTGTCTTTAGTAAATCCTGACAGTAGTTTTTTAACACCAAAAGAGGGTTTGAGCTGGCACAAGCTGTCAGTAAATCTGGCCCATAGTTTGGAGTATGTACACAAGTGTATTAATTCTTTAGACATTATTGTTCATGAATTTTCTCTCCTGTTATCACCCTCTTTCCACTTCAGGTGTCGGATGAGAAGTCATGCATGCAGTTTTCTATCCGTAGACCCACGTTACCGTCTGCCGAGATGCACCCAGAGGAGCGTCTATATCGGCGGCTAGACGTCAGCTCTTGGCTCCGGCATCTGAACAACAATGGCCAGGTGGTGGAGGATTACAAGCTCAGGAAGGTCAGACTGACTGACAGCTGTCAGTCAAATACGAATCAGCATTTCTTGTCTAAGTTGCTCTTTTAAGCTGCGTTAAATTGGAATGGCATTATGGCTCTGATTGTCACAATATTCGTGCAAAGAGGTTCTGTTATGATGTGATTAATTCTGACGGGCGTTAGAAGTGACCTAATGTCTTGGTTCTCTCAGGCGATCTTCTTCGGGGGCATCGATCCGTCCATCCGTGGTGAAGTGTGGCCTTTCCTGCTGCACTACTACAGCTACGACTCCACCTCTGAGGAGCGTGAAGCCTGGAGACTGCAGAAGCGTGTGGAGTACCAGGAGATCCAGCAGAGGAGGTTAGTGGTTAGACTACATACTTAAGCCGCGTTTGCCACCGAAATTACCCAGAACAATTTGTCCCAGGAATTTTTTCCCCCAGACCTGTTGCTGTTTGTGTTTCCATAGCAGTCTAAAGTACCATAAAGATTAGGAAAGTGACGTAGGACTGCGCGCGACTTTCCAGTTCCCACTGGATTTTGTCCTCCGCATATAAGCTTAATAAAGCCTGAACCTCATCGTCAGTCCATCGGTCGTATTTTTAAACTCCATTGTTGATTCAAATAGCAAACAACTCTTACTACACGCACCGCAACAGACTATTAAAAATGGTGGTTGAAATTAAATGCTGCGTGGAGTCAAACAGTCAGCATGTTCATATCCCAAGTCCCACCCCCGAAAGTTCCTGAACTTTAAAAAAAAAAAAAAAACTACCTCGTGAGCAGGGACTTTCTGAGGGGGACATTTTTACCTGGAACTTCATTTAGACCCTGGTCCCTGCGGTCGAAACACACCGAGTACCACCCCAAAGTTCCTTCGGTAGAAACATGGCTTTAGAAGAAAAGGTTCTATATAGAACTTTAAAGAATTCTGTTTTCCAACCGACATGGTTCCAGTGTGGGTTCCCGGCCTGTGTCTGTTCTCGAACCATTCCGCGCATTTCCACTGCAGAAAAGGGGGTTCCTGGCCGGAAAGATAGGTTCAACTCCTAAAAACCTGCTGGTCTCGAATGGAGCTGGGGAGCTGGGGGCTGGAAAAATGCTGTTGCTGTCTATGGCAGTCTCGTTGAGCAATGTAATGACGTTGCACTTCATTGCACTTTATATTTAAATCTATAAAACTGTGCGCTCGAGAGAGAGATTGAATCAGCGGTTTCAGTTTCAATATCTCCAAATAGGACAGATGAGAGTACTGGGAGTTTATGCAAGACTGTGAACAGCAAAACAGTACTGCCTGCACAAACACTGGGACGTGTACTGTTTGATTTTAGACTGGTTATAGTCAGGTAAACAACACGTAGCATCACGTACATCACCGTTTCTTCCTCAAGTCTGTGCAAACACGCAGCCATTTTGTGACAGGCTCCAAGTTTACCTGGCCGAGAACCATTCTGGTGGAAAAGGGGAACCAGGTGCTTCATATATAGAACCTGTTAGGGGTTCCCATCATGGGATCATTTTATGGATTCAGTTTTAATTTTTCAATTAAATTTTATGAATCAAACAGCTTGTGAACATACTTTATCAACAGAAAAAATTTAAATAACCCATTAAACATACAAGTTTTATGGGTAACACTTTACAATAAGGTTCATTTGTTAACATTAGTTAATGTATTAACTAACAAGAACTAACCATGATCAATACATTTGTTACTGTATTTGTTAATCTTTTTTAATGTTAGATAAAAATACAGCAGTTCATTGTTATGTTAGTTCACAGTGCATTAACTAATGTTAACAAATACATTTTAATAATGTATTAGCAAATGTTGAAATTAACATTAACAAAGATTAATAAATGCTGTAGACGTGCAGTTCATGTTAACTAATGTAGTTAACTAATGAACCTTATTGTAAAGTGTTACCATTTTATGCAATCATTTAAGACATTTCTCCTTATATAGAAACTTTTTGGAATAAATGGTTCTTTAAAACCCTAGGGATCTATATTGGACCCCATTGAACCTTTTAGTGCTGATCTAGAAGCCGGTTCTAGAAGTTCTGCTTTCCCAGTTAAACTTTTATATTCATCAAATATAATGTGGAAAGTCAGTGTTAATCTTTTTATTTTTTTGTTTTAGTCATATTCTTATGTATTTTACATCTATTTTACTTTTAAAGTGATGTATTTTATAGATAATTTTACAACATACAGTGCAATATGTGTGTTTCGGGTTATCTTCCGTGTTATCAGTTGATCTTCAGGAACATGCTTTGTCAGAAATGTGCTCTAAATGTTTTTTTTTTTATGTCATAATGATCCACTTCATTCTGCGCATATTATCAAAAATAAATACAAATAACTGCTGCAATATTTTTGGGGTGCAAAATACAATTTTAATAAAAATGTCCAAACGTACAAGCTTTCATTCATAATTTTTTAAATGATTTATAAACTTGATGTTGTTCATGAATTAAGTATGTTGTAGATTGTTTTTACGGAGCCCATCTCATTTTTTTTCCATCACCATGTCCGATTAGGGGCTCCGTATGTTTTAGATTAGGGCTGCACAATTAAATTGAACTTCTGATCGTGATTACAATTATGGATGCCACAATTACATAATCAAAGGCACAATTACCAAAAAAATAAATATATATGTCCACTTACATTATTCTGTGTGCTTAAGATGTGTGTTTTTATCTTTCTACAGGTTATCTTAAGGGTTTTTTCCCCATTGTTTTAATTTTTGAGGCTTAATGCTATAGAAAAGCAATAAAAGTTTTCAGGAAGAGTGTTTTCAGCTTGTTTATTTTCATATAAATATATGGCATGCAGTTGCTTCAAACAATGTTGTAAAGCTATTCAAAACATTATTCAATGTAAATTGTGATAATCGTAAATTAAATCATAATTACAATTTCAAGGGAATAATTGACAATTATGATTTTTGTCATAATCGGGCAGCCCTATTTTAGATGTGGTTGAATTCAGTTTGAAGTATTGTGACATACTCAAGAATTGCCCATATTGGTGATTTGAAGCACATGGTTAGAGCATTGACAGATTATTTTTTTTTTTTTTTTTTTTGTGATAGTGTTTATTTTTGTATAGTCATATTTTTTTCAAAGGTATGTATAAATTAAAATTGTTTCATTGTCATATTTTTGTTTGTTAACAAACGTTTTCATCAGCAATTTCATTGGCAAGCTTATAATTGAATTTAACTACTATATAATTCTGTTCAAAGTCAAACCCTAAAAACTGTATATAAAAATACAATGCTACACCCAGTTGTTAGATTGAATTGTTTGAGTTGGCTGGCTGACATAACTTGTTGTTTACCAAATGTGATATTTCTAGAGTCTGAAACTGGAGACTTTCTATGTAAACTGAGCTGTTGTGACCCATCAGGCCAGCTGATCCTGAAGCTTTTCTAGTTAGCTAGATTGTGTTTGGGTTTGTGGTTGGTGAATCATTCCTCAGCCTCAGCATCATTACATGAAATCAGTGTAGCAGTGGCTAAGTACACATTTAAACCACTTGCTTTTGTTTTCAGTCCTATCTCTGCTGCAATCTGATGAAAACATTTGGCTAAGCATTATTTGGCTGCAAATAGTCACTTTTGTTATTTCAATCACCAGAATTGCTCAAATTGCCAGCATATGTCCTGGCAACAAATGTCCTGTTTTCCTACTTTAATATAAGAAGCGACGTGCAACTACATTTATTATATGGTTATACAACAGTGATTATTGCTTACATGGTCTTATTTATACTGCAGGTTTTTTTATATCCACTGTGAGTCTCTGAAGGATTTTCTGGCAGCTGTGTTGTGAACTGAGCCATAACCAATCAATAAATGTGTGCAGATGTATGCACTCTGTGGTTTAATGTGTTTCAGTCAGAGGAAATAATTAATCAATTAAATCATTGTCATGCCATTGATAGAGCATACTTGTGTTTCAGATTTGAGCACATTTTCATTCTTTATTTCTAGCACCACTGCAGTATATACAAATGATACTATAGCACTTTTAAAAATTGTTTCATAGTAGACTTATTTCAAAAAAAAAATTTGAAAAATACATCACTTAATAAATTTTAGCTGTCAGTAAATCACAAAGATAAGATGATATATATATATATATATATATATATATATATATATATATATATATATATATATATATATATATATATATATATATATATATATATATATATATATATATATATATATATAATTAGCTGAAATCTACAAAAGTTAAGAAATTAAAATGACAAAAATAAATGTAAAATGTAAAAATATGTAACTTGTAAAAGTATGTACAGTATTTCAGTGTCCTTATTGAAGCATTGAATTACAGGAATTAATGTGCACTCTTAGTCTCTTGTGATTATTTTTGTTGGTGTTTTAATAATTAATAGGGTGTGTGTGTGTGTGTGTGTTTGTGTGTGTGTGTGTGTGTGTGTGTGTGTGTGTGTGTGTGTGTGTGTGTGTGTGGGGTCCTGGTAAACCCTATGTTTACTATCCCCACAAAGATAGTAATAGCAGTCATTTTTGACCTTGTGGAGACATTTTTGGTCCCGTTAGGAAACCAGCTTATAAATCACACTAAGTGATGTTTTTTTTTTTTTTTTTTTTTCAAAATGTAAATATGCAGAAAGTTTTCTGTGATGGGTGTGTTTAGGGGTAGGGTTAGGTGATAGAATATACAGTTTGAACAGTATAAAAATAAATATGTCAATGGAAAGTCAAACATAAAACATGGAAACCCAGTGTGTGTGTGTGTGTGTGTGTGTGTGTGTGTGTGTGTGTGTGTGTGTTTTTGTGACAGATCAGGACACAAATCTGTATAATGACATGGGTATGACATAGGTATTACAAGGAGAGGGTGACTTTTGAGGACATGACCCCATGTCCCCATTTTTCAAAAGGCTTATAAATCATACAGAATGAGTTTTTGTGAGAACGTAAAAATGTCCACAGTTTCCTGTGATGGGTAGGTTTAGGGGTAGGGGTAGTGTAGGGGGATAGAAAATACGGTTTGTACAGTATATGCCTATGGAATGTCCCCACAATTCACAAAAACAAACGTGTGTGTGTGTGTGTGTGTGTGTGTGTGTGAAGGGTGTTGCTGAGCAGTGAGCGCTCTAACCCTCAAGAGGCCAGAGGGGGAGTCAGAGAGCGATATGGGAATAGTTCACACAAACACAGGTCTCGAAACACTTACGTGAAGTTGCATCAGGTCTGGCATCAATTCCAGCAAAACAAACAGTGTTAATGAAATCCCACCTGCTTGTTATGAGAATGTCTATAGCCAGAGGGACCGCAATGTTTCAGGACCGGAATGTTTCCACGTCAGACACGGTGCTTCATGTTCTGTTCTGTTCTGTTCTTTTACCCCCTTTTTCCCTGTTGTTTTTTCCTTCCTTTTTTTCTTTTGTTTTCTTCAACTTTCTTTTTTCCTTTTTCTTGTTTTGTTTTTTATTTGTTTTTTATATATATATGTTTTTTGTTTTAATTTTAATTTTTTTTTTCATTTTATTCATTTTTTTTCATTTTATTCATTCTTGTATCAACTCTTCAGAATTTCCCTATTTATTTACCTGTCGACTTTTTTTTGTAGTAGTTGATCTCATTCGTTTTCCTCATTTCCTGTACAGGCTGTCCATGAGTCCAGAGGAGCACAGTGAGTTCTGGAGGAAGGTCCAGTTCACTGTTGATAAAGATGTTGTCAGAACTGACCGGAGCAACATGTTCTTCAGAGGAGAGAACAACCCCAATGTAGAAATCATGAGGTTAGAAAATCACATTCATTGACATTCATCCATCTTCCCAATGAAATATTTGTTTACCTGGTAACACTTTACAATAACGTTCCATTTATTAACATTATTGAAGTACATTAGTTAACATGAACTAACAATGAAAAGTACTTCTGAAGCATTTATTAATCTTAGTTAATGTTAATTTCAGTGTACTATGTAAGACATCTGTGGCATTCCATAATATTAATTGATTCAACAAAAAATCTGTTTTACATGATTATTTATTTAAATGAGGTTAACTAAAGTTGTTTCTCTCTCCCAGACGTATCCTGTTGAACTACGCCGTGTTTAACCCAGATATGGGCTACTGCCAGGGCATGTCAGACCTGGTGGCTCCTCTTCTGACGGAGATCCAGGATGAGAGCGACACATTCTGGTGTTTCGTGGGTCTCATGGAGAACACCATCTTCATCAGTTCCCCTAGAGATGAGGATATGGAGAGGCAGCTGGTGAGGATCTCTCACATACAACTGCCTAGTCAATGGATAATTCACATGTTCTCTCTTATATTGTTGTGTATTAAGAGTAAATATTTTTATTGTTAGGGTTAGTTATTGTTATTTCCTATTGTTATATTACATCATATAGATATTCTCTGGATACTGATTGGTCAGTACAACATTGTAGAAATGTTTAAGTGGTGTGTTTGAGGTTTTAAGCACATTTAATAAAGGCAAGACCAACCAAACTGATGCACAATCGCAATAAAAAACAAAACAAAACAAGACAATCACAAATTTACAACAGCAATAAAAGTTAGACATAGCAACAAGTAATAACATCAGTCCCTACATTTTGATCTCAGCAATTAAGAGGTGTTAATCTAACTCATAATCCTATGTAAAACGATACGTCTTAAGCGAAGATTTCAAAACCTGTATAGAAGAGGAAGGTCGTAAGTACAAGGGCAAGCTGTTTCATAACCAAAGTGCTGCCTTGAAAATGCACAGTTCCTCTAAGTTTTAAACACGTCTTGGGTACAGACAGCAACAGGGTATTAGATGACATTAAAGACCTATTGGTCTGATAGTAAAAAAGAAGACCAGATGAATAGTGTGGTGCCAAACCATTCAAGGACTTATAAACAAACAAAACAGTCTTAAATTGGATTCCATACTCAACAGGGTGCCAATGCAATCTAGCTAATACAGCTGTAATACTTCCCTCTTTCTAGTACCCATTAAAAGTCTGGCCACACCATTTTGGACCAACTGGAGACGAGAAAGACAAGATTGAGAGACTCTTAAATACAATGAATTGCAATATTCCCATCTCAATCAAATAAATGCATGAATAACAGATTCTAAGTCCTTAAATGAAAGGAAAGATTTTTTGAAATCATACTAAGATGCTGATTTAACAACTGAATTTATTTATCAAATTTGAGTGTTGAGTCAAAAATGACTTTTAAATGTCTTGCTTGAGAGCTTACAGTGTTGATTATAGGGCTAAGACATTTAGAAAGGATATTGGTATGTTCAGATGGACCAAAAACTAACACTTCAGTTTTGAAAACTTTTCACTATCCAGCTTTTAACATTGCTTAAACAATGACTGGAGGAACATGTTCTTATCTTATTTTAGCGGAAGGTAAAGCTGAATATTGTCTACATAACAATGATATGAATTCTTATGAAAAATAATGACTAATGGGAGCACATAGAGGGAGAACAAAACAGGGCCTAGAATAGAACCCTGCAGCACACCACATGTACAAGCAAGAAAATGGAGGAGGAGAAGTTTTCAATAGCTACTAAAAAAGTTCTCCCCTTAAGAAAGGACAAAACCAATTTAAAGCTGATCCCATAATGCCAATGCATGACTCAAGACGTTTCAAAAGAATTGAATGATCAGTTGAGTCGTAGGCTGCACTGGTCCAAAGGAACCAGAATGACACATTTACCTGAATCAAGTAAGTGTGTAGGTTTTTTTTTTTTTTTTTTTTTTTTGCATGACAATCTGTATACGTGTTTCCAGATGTACCTAAGGGAGCTCTTGCGGTTGATGCTGCCTCGCTTCCACCAGCACCTGACCCGTTTGGGTGAGGATGGGCTTCAATTGCTGTTTTGCCACCGTTGGGTTCTTCTGTGTTTCAAACGTGAGTTCCCTGATGCTGAAGCCCTGCGAATGTGGGAGGCCTGCTGGGCACACTATCAGGTACAGCACACTGATCTCAGAGAGCTGTTGTTGGGGTTTATTATTTTTAAACATAATATGGAATTAATTAGATAACAGGTTAAATTTGGAGTTTCTGCATGAAGTTTTTGTTGACCGTATATGACTTTAAAGGATTAGTTCATTTTCAATTTAAAATGTTCACCCTCGATCCATCCTAGGTGTATATGACTTTCTTCTTTCTGATGAACACAATTGGAGAAATATTAATAAATATCCTGACGCATCCGAGCTTTATAATGGCAGTGAACAGGATTCACGAGTATGAGCGGAAGAAAGTGCTTCCATCCACAATCCATTCATCCACTTCACACGGCTCCGGGGGGGGCTAATACGGAACGCGGTCTGGCGGAAGCTAAATGTTTTACGTCATAACTTGTTAAATATGAATATTTTTTTTTTTACACAAACGCATCACTTCACTTCAGAAGGCCTTTATTAACCCCCCGGAGCCGTGTGGAGTACGTTTATTATGGATGGATGTGGATGGAGACACTTTCTTCAGCTCATACTCGTGAAGCCTGAACCCTGTTCACTGCCATTATAAAGCTTGGCTGCGTCAGGATAATTATTAAAATATCTCAGATTGTGTTCATCAGAAAGAAGAAAGTCATATACACCTAGGATGGCTTGAGGGTGAGTAAAGCTTGGACTAATTTTCATTTGAAAGTGAACTAATCCTTTAAGAAGCCCTGGAGAGATTTCATATATTGTTGCCATGAAAGTCTTTGTGTATATATAACAGACAGTTTAGGCATGTTTTGTACAAATTCTGATATTTATCCTGATCTATTACTGACAGGACTCAGTAGTACGGATTTGTTTTTGCAGGTTAGGCTGTGATTCAGTTGTTCCTTTCCCCCTAACATTTTCACTGACACAGCTTAAAAAATATTCATTTTATGTTGAGCTGTGTATTTTTATTAAATATTTAATATTTATACAATGCAATATATATTTAATACAATAATTTAATATATATTAAACATGTTTAATAATATATGTTAAAAATAAATATTAAATATTTTTGTTATTGGTACCTTAAAGACAAAATTAAATTAGCAGAATTTGAATAAAAAATGTTGAAAAGTTTTCCTAGGTTAAAAGTTGTGTGTTATGTGGTAATGTTTGTTTTTCTCTTGGGGAAATGGGAACTGAATGTATTTGACTGCAGAAGTTTATTTCTCTTTTTGTATTATTATTATTCCTATATTCTTTTCTACTTACTGTAAAGATTCAGGGTGGTTTTGGGTAAAAGTTTAAACCAGTGCATGATGTAGAAATGAAGCCATGGAAACCAAGACTAAGTTGTTCCTTAAATGCACTTCCGTTGGATATAACAGGGGAACATGCTAATTCTTCCCCTTTAGTTAAACGAATGGGTGTCTGTATCATTTTAAGGATCTGCAGAGTGTCTAATGAAGATGAGATGCTAATTATCATGCTTCCACAGAATCCATTTGCATACATTGGCATCGTAATAACGAGGTGATTTTGGGGAGCAAAGTGGCTTGTCTCCTTGTTGCCCCCTCATTTGCATGTCAGCATTTACTGCTTTTTAATTGGCTCATTTGGCCTTCATGATTGGTCTAGCTTATGCATTCTGTCATTTTATTGGTTGTTTTTGCTCAGTGTTTGGTTCAGGGTATGTAATTCTATGTTTTCTGTGTTCTCTGACAGACGGACTACTTCCACCTGTTCCTGTGCGTAGCCATCATAGTGCTGTACGGCGATGATGTCACAGAGCAGCAGCTTGCTACAGATCAAATGCTGCTGCACTTCAGTAACCTCTCCATGCACATGAATGGAGAACTGGTGCTGAGGAAGGTATGAGCGCACACACTGACAGAGCTCCTCATGGTTATGTATGCTGTGTCTTTGTGTCATGTAGAGGTGATGCATCTCTCTGCCGCTGCATACAAAACATATTTTTCTCACAGCAACAAAAGTTAGTATGCCAAACCAGTTTTGAACATGGTATTATCTGTAAAGAAATATTTCTCAAAATCAAAATTGTCCATCTCTTTGTCTTTCTCTCTCATTGTCTCTAATCTTAGGCACGTAGTCTGCTCTATCAGTTCCGCCTTCTTCCCAGAATTCCCTGCAGCTTACATGACCTGTGTAAACTGTGTGGGCCCGGAATGTGGGATAGCCGTTACATCCCCGCCATAGAATGTTCCGGAGAGCATCCTGACTCTCAGAGCTGCCCCTATGGAGGCACCGCCACCCCTGAGAGCCCACCCTTACCCAGCCCCAACCACCCCAACCAGGGCAAGAGGGGCTCCAAGACACGAGACATTTTCACTTTCCGCAAGCACTCTTGACTCAAGCACGCCTCAGGAATGCCGTTACCCATAAGGCTTAGCCTCTGAGCCGCCATTCAGAGTGCTGGAATTTCAGGTCTCCATTGTGTTCGTCACAGCTGTACTCGACATCTGGTATGAAACACTGCCTTGTGCATCAATGCATTCTGGGGTACCAATGTTGACGGCCTCTTTTGGAGGTTGAGGAACTTGTGTTTCATCAATAATTCATGGGTACAATTATCACAAACAATCAAGTGTAAGTCTTCGTCCATCTTTCATGAAGTCACATCGAGCGGACGGACATCTCAGAATATTTTTGGCTTTGTTTTTTTATATATGTTTATGATGTGTATGCATGTGTTAATGTTTGTGTGTTACCGCAGTCGAAGGATTTGTCTTTGTGTTTTTCAGTTTAGTTTGGGTTTGATTACATATTTTTGTTTCTATTTTGTGCAATCCTCAACTATGAATCAAACAATCATCCAAAAACGAAGTGGGATACTGTTATCAGTGGCTCTCTGAAATCACAGAATTATGTTTTATGATCATCTATGCCTTTCATATCCTCACAATAAATATGATGATATATACTGTAGATGAGAGAAGATCGTTCTCTTCTCATTGCGTCACCTGGTTTGAGAACTTGAAGTCAATGTGAAATCAAAAAAATGTATACATATTGATACATTATACATATATTGTGCACAATTCATCAAGAAAAGCACCAAAAGTTGATTATGAGCTTGAGCAAAAGTGATTAATCTTTTAGTTATTACAACCCGAATTCCGGAAATGTTTGGGACGTTTTTTAAATTTGAATAAAATGAAAACTAAAAGACTTTCAAATCACACGAGCCAATATTTTATTCACAATAGAACATAGATAACATAACAAATGTTTAAACTGAGAAATTGTAAAAAAAAAAAATTCACAAAATGAGCTAATTTCGAATTTGATGCCTGCTACAGGTCTCAAATTAGTTGGGACGGAGGCATGTTTACCATGGTGTAGCATCTCCTCTTCTTTTCAAAACAGTTTGAAAACGTCTGGGCATCGAGGTTATGAGTTTCTGGAGTTTTGGTGTTGAAATTTGGTCCCATTCTTGCCTGATATAGGTTTCCAGCTTCTGAAGAGTTTGTGGTCGTCTTTGACGTATTGTTCTCTATAGGTGAAAGATCTGGACTACAGGCAGGCCAATTCAGCACCCGGACTCTTCAACGACGAAGCCATGCTGTTGTAATAGCTGCAGTATGTGGTTTTGCATTGTCCTGCTGAAATACACAAGGCCTTCCCTGAAATAGACGTTGTCTGGAGAGGAGCATATGTTGCTCTAAAACCTATTCCTTTATATACCTTTCGGCATTCATAGTGCCTTCCAAAACATGCAAGCTGCCCATACCGTATGCACTTATGCACCACCATACCATCAGAGATGCTGGCTTTTGAACTGAACGCTGATAACACGCTTGAAGGTTTCCGTCCTCTTTAGCCTGGAGGACACGGCGTCCATGATTTCCAACAAGAATGTCAAATTTGGACTCGTCTGACCATAGAACACTTTTCCACTTTGAAACAGTCCGTTTTAAATGAGCCTTGGCCCACAGGACACGACAGCGCTTCTGGACCATGTTCACATATGACTTCCTTCTTGCGTGATAGAGCTTTAGTTGGCATCTGCAGATGGCACAGCGGATTGTGTTTACTGACAGTGGTTTCTGGAAGTATTCCTGGGCCCATTTAGTAATGTCATTGACACAATCATGCCGATGAGTGATGCAGTGTCGTCTGAGGGCCCGAAGACCACAGGCATCCAATAAAGGTCTTCGGCCTTGTCCCTTACGCACAGAGATTTCTCCAGTTTCTCCGAAACTTTTGATGATGTTATGCACTGTAGATGATGAGATTTGCAATTTTACATTGAGGAACATTGTTTTCCACAATCTTTTTACGCACTCTTTCACAGATTGGAGAGCCTCTGCTCATCTTTACTTCTGAGAGACTCTGCCTCTCTAAGACATCCCTTTTATAGCTAATCATGTTACAGACCTGATACCAATTAACTTAATTAGTTGCTAGATGTTCTCCCAGCTAAATCTTTTCAAAATTTCTTGCTTTTTCAGTCATTTGTTGCCCCCGTCCCAACTTTTTTGAGACCCGTAGCAGGCATCAAATTTGAAATGAGCTCATTTAGTGGATAAAATTGTAAAATTTCTCAGTTTAAACATTTATGTTATCTATGTTCTATTGTGAATAAAATATTGGCTCGTGTGATTTGAAAGTCTTTTAGTTTTAATTTTATTCAAATTTAAAAAACGTCCCAACATTTCCGGAATTCGGGTTGTACCATTATTTGCTAAAATAAGTCATTAGTACTCAACAATAAGCTGTTCAGTGTTATATGAAGGGGAAAAAACATTTCTGTCTTTCTGAAATGTTTACGTTAGTACTTAAAGGAATATTCTGGGTTCAGTCCAAGTTGAGCTCAATCTACAGCATTTGTGGCATCATTTTGATTACCACAAAAAAAATAAAGGTTTGACTCATCCCTTGTTTTCTTTAAAACTAGGTGAATAGGGCCAGTTTATGAATGATTTAAAAGCATAAGTGTTTCATTACAAATATGAAGATTTTTTTTTTTTTTTTTTCTATATAAAGTCGTACTATTTATTAAAGTCATATTTTTTGGACCAATCTGATGGACATTCTGTGTTTTGTTGGGAAAACTATTAAATAAAATACTTAAGAATGAAGCTTATAATTTTATAAAAGCACTTATATTTATTCTTCTGTTAAAAAAATGTGTTATTTGAGCTGTAAAGCTGTTAAAATCATCATATTTCAAAATCACCCCTTTATTTCATAAGGGTTTACAGAGTTTTATTTTTTTCCACACTAAAATCATATTATCATGGATATTGTTTACATTTTGTGGCTATTTTGAAACGTTTATGAATTGGCCCTATTTACTTTCATTGTAAGTGCCTCATTGTAACCCTCCTTTTTTTAAATTAAAGGAGGAACAAGCAGAAATTATTTTTTCTGATAATTAATTGTCACAAGTAGGCCTAGCTACTGTTTTTGTTTAACCCGGAATGTAACTAAATTTTAAAATATCATAAATACATTATTAGAATTACCAATTGAGCATATATTCAAAATATCCATTTTATGTAGGCCTATAAGCATAATATACGTTTTAAATCCTAAAAATGCGAGTGCATTTGTGTGGTTTTGTTGTGAAATGTTGTTACGTTCTTGTGGTAAACACGCAGCTAAAGCAGAAGGTCGTAATCTTCTTCTCCAGAACAGAATGAGCTTAAATCCAAAAACCCAAGAGAGAGTTTGACTTTAATTAGTTTATCTGGTGATGGCGGTTGAACGGTTGAAAGAGAGCGTGGCGCACTCAGAGATTAGACACCGCGGTTGAGTGCGAGTGCGTGAACGTGAAGGTGCCTGGCGTCTTTGCGGTTCCCCAGAGCCTACTTTAAAGGCAGATATCGGCAAATTGCTGTCAAAAGGTAACATTAGTCTCTTTAAGACCAGCTCTGCCTCTCAACATGCAGTCTCTGTCAATGACGGACATTATGGGCTTTCGTTTAGCCATTAGGCGATCGGGCTGCTGCTCTCTCGAGTCCCAGTGAGCACTGAGGCACGGCCGAGAGGTCTAAAAAGGGTACTAATGAAATAATTAGAGGATGTGCAAGGGTGTGCCGAGCCACTTTCCATTTATGTTATCTGCCTGCTGCTTTACAGTTATGTTTTTACGCATCAAAGCTGTTGCTGATTACGCTACAGTCTAATTTACTGTTGGTGCTATAGGTCTGCTCACTCATCTCCTGTTTTAGCAACATCAAATGACGCATAGTCTGTAAAGGAAATTACTGTTTGTTTGTGAATGAGATTTCTGATCTACAAGGGTGATTCTCTTGAAAGAGATTATATTTAAGCACAGTCTTATCTTAACAACACATTTTTGTGTTTAAAGACAGCATTAAATCAAAATGGACAATTCTTTGTTTTTTTTTATGGAATATTGCAGTAGGCTATTTATTATAAATGCTTTATCCATGCACATCTCTTTTTTTTTTTTTTTTTTTATTCATGTGCCCTCATAATCTTTAATCAAAATAGCTTCCCCTCCCTCCCTCTTGTCATCTGTTCCCTTCTCTGATGAAGTGTTTACTGGCGAGAGGGCGGGACAACCTGTCACTCACATGACATCACAGCAATAACAAACCACAACCATCCAATCAATTTCCCTGCGGACAAAATCAAGTCCAACCCTACAATTTTTCAATTCTTTCTTTTTTGAAACAATTTTTTACGTCACAATTACATTACTTCCATTTCATGCTGACTCTAACAATCTGTTGATGTTTGTTTGTTATAAAGGAAAATTATAACAGTCTGTATGATCATGAAAGTCTTCAGTAGGTCTTTTTTTATTGTGGGCTGGTTTGCTGTTTTTGTGTTGCAGGCAGTTTATTTGTAAAACCAGCAAATTATGTCATTATGTCATAACATAATGGCATGAACAAACTTTTTTGATAGAAACATGAACACACACTCAAAAGCAAACACTTATAGCCAACTAAAGACCCAGATGAGCTAATATGTGAATTTAGCCAATGAACTGTTCAAATATACAGGTTGGAGGTTTGGGATAAGCTTTAATTTCCTTTGTCTTTCTATAATGGCTTTCCAATAATACCTTTTCCATTTCCTGTGAGTGAGCTATTTCAGGAAAGATAAATCTGATAAAAACACGACCCAGGTAGCATCGTGGAGATATCATAAGCCATTTCACGTCCATCCTTGATTGTATTCCTAGAGGTATCAGGTTGCTTTTATTAAATGAAAGCTGTGTACTCGCTCAACATTACAGCTTTAATATTGCATTTGTCATGGATTATCACAAAAAGCTTTTTGGAAAAAATGTCAGACCTTATGAAAGTGGCTTTTAGTGTGCTTGTGTGTTTTCCATCCTGACCTACTTTAAGTCTATGGTTTCCCCATCATGTGTTTCCCTCAGACCTGTCTCTGTGTCTCCGCTGTCTTTGAATGGCAGGGCAGGTTGCAGACGAGCCCCCTATGGTGAAACTGCACTGATTGCTGTGTTATTGCCCCTAATTATCAATTATCAGGGCCAGACCGGCCCACCTGCAGCAGGCTGCTGTGCTAATAAACCCGAGTGATTTGGACCAGCCCTGAGGTGACTGACAGCAAGGCTGGATGGGCCTTTCTCTTGGATGTCTTCACCATAAGTGTAATCATTGATATATATATAGTTTAGTCATGAAATTCTAGAGGGCGCAGGCTGGCCCATCACATGCAAGCAATAACATCATGGCACAAGCTGATTGGCCTCTGCTGATCTTTAAAAAGTTAATTTAAATATTTCTTCTGAAACCCTCCACCTCCCCCAGCTCCACCTGCCTAGATCTGCATGGGGGTTTGTCTGTTTATGCAGCAGCAGAAGATCTTACATGCTCACAGCAGCGTGTCTATCTATCTATTAGCAGTAGCAAGTCCAGCAGCAATAATCAACAGCAGCAGCGTCACAGATATAGTCTGCCACAAGTTGTCATGATTATATATATAGACTTATGTATGTATGTAAATATTACTGCTTAAAAGTTGGGAATAATTAAGATTTTTGTGTTATCCTTTTTTCAATGTGTATCCTTCAGAAATCATTCTAATGTGCTGTTTTGATGCTCAATTATTAATAATAGTTCTTATCATTATCAAGGTCAACTGATTTTTTTTTTTTTTTTTGAATTCAGGATTCTTTGATGAATAGAAAGTTCAAAAGAACAGCATTTATTTGAAATAGAAATCTTTCGTAACATTATAAATGTCTTTACTGTCACTTTTGATGAAAGTAAAGCATCCATGCTAAATAAAAATATTATTTCTTTTTTTTTTAAAAAAAACTTACTTAATATACAACATATCAGAATCATTTCTGAAGGTAATTATGTTAAGGTAATGATGCTGAGAATTCAGCTTTGCCATCACAGGAATACATTACATTTTAAAATATATTCAAATAGAAAACATGTCTGTTAAATTTCATAATATTACTGTTTTTACTGTATTTTTCATCAAATAATTGTTATACAATTATTTTATTTACTGGTAGTGAGTGAGTGTGTGTGTGTGTGTGTGTGTGTGTGTGTGTGTGTGTATTAAGAGAGAATATCAAATGAAAAACCAGTTTTCATAAAAACTGGCTTTTCATTTGATATTCTCTCTTAAGCAAATATCAGCCTTCATTTCTGATCTTGCATTTTTGCATATATTTTTTTAGACCATTACGATCACATTTAATAAGCCTGATTGGGTTGATCAAGAATACTTCTATATGAATGCTTTTAGCCACTCACAATCTCAGGCTGCATTATTCTATTATGTTATTTGAGCATTATCTGACACATTAAATGTTTTAGTGTGTGTTTGTGTGTGAGAGAGAGCAAAATAGAAATTCCTAAGCCGCCATTTGTGGGACTGCATGACACAAGATATATTTATTTTTATAAGCTTCATCAAAACAAGTCCATTGGACAGACGGGTTCATATTCTTAGTAATTATGATGTGATTTTGGAGGCATGTTTGTCTGCATCATCATCGTCAGATGGGCACAGTGAAAATCACTATAGTCTGCCGCATGAAATGCTGAATACTGATGCATGATCGCTGTGTTTTGTGTTGTATGTATCACCCTGAAGGCCTACAGTACACTGTGTTTCAATGACAAACACAAATGATTGTGTGAAGACTTTTGTTTGTACATTTGAATCGATTCATTCAGGAATATTCAGTTGCATTTGATTTTGAAAATAAAATATGATGAAATTGAGGCCTGTTATTTGACTTGTTTGTTCTATAGGTTGGCCTACATGTTTTGAGGGACATCAGTTTAACCAGCTAGCTGATTAGAGTGGTTTATGTTATAGAAGTTGTACCTTCAAGTTAAGCAGTAATTTGATATCAACAAAGCATCTATGTAAGTGTTTAATTAGCTGTTTACACTGTGAATGCAATATCAAAAATTACAATTTACTTTATTAATCTGCACTTTCGAACACAGACTAGTGTTATTTTACTGTTATTTATACTATATGTAGCCCCGCCCCTTTTCAGCGCTGTGCTCGTTGTGTTCTGTCTTCCGGTTTGCATTTCCACCGCATGAAGGTAAGATTTAATGGATTTATGAATGAACCGCTCGTTTTTAAATCTTCCCGGTCTACTAACATTTGTTACGACATTTGCTTTAAACATTACAATGCTCATGATAACGTTCGTTAACTATGGTAGTCAACATTTGAAGTGGATCAAAACCTTTCATCAAAGTTGTCCTAAAACCTTCTTCTTAGGACAACTTTGATTAACTGTTTTGATCCACTTCAAATGCTGACTACTGTATACAATATACAGAGCTACTACCGCAAAAACAAAATGGCTGCGCGTTTGTTGATCTAGCGCATGAGGTGTGTAGTTTTCATTAATACTTTGAATAGCTTTTATTTAATATTTTCCGTTATTTTTGGTTAAAGTTTTAGTATTTGTGTGTGTGTGTGTGTGTTTGACTTTTTTTGTAGGCCTAATGTTTAAAATGTTAAAATGTTTGTTGTTTTTCTTCTTCTTTTTTTCAGTTTTAGTTATTTTAGTACATCAAGTTAAAATAAATGATAATGAGAAATGTTTCCTTGGTAGATGAACATTTTATTTTATTTCAAGTAACTTTTTTTATGGTTTTAGTTTTAATTAACTAATTAACTTACTGCAGTGTGCAACAAGTATCTCATAGCAGAACTTGTTCACATCAAGAGCAGAAACAAAACATACACAGGTCAAAGTTGTATTTTCCTTATAAAACTCATTGATATGATGAGCTGGACTCTGCTGTTGTTCACTTTAGAGGATTAGAAAAGAATACATTTAATTATTCAACAGTACAGGCTTTGAAATAAATCCTGGCATTCATGAATTTCAATAAAGAAGAATTAAGCTCAACAGCAGAGAGACGTATATCAAATCTTTATGAGATTTAAGCTGAAGAATGTTCCCAGTGGTCCTGGTGTGTTTTCAACTGGTTATTTCCTTGGTGACGGTTTCCAGGGAGCCGCTTTTAACTCCCAGATCAACTCTTACATCAGGTCAGATAAACAAGAGCACTTGAGTGGTTAAAGTGCCCTATAAATACCCAGACCCACCCATAATGTACATCCTAGTGTTTTATAGTTGTTATGATTATGCAGCAATATTTCCTGGATTTCTCCATGGGCTCAACTGATTAAGAAATTATTATTTTTTTTTTTAAATGTTGTTCTGACTAAATAATCTCATTGTTTCTTCTGAATGTCATTAAATGTTCTTCTGTCCTTTCATAACCCTTCTTTGCCCTCCCTGCTGAATCTGTTAATCAATTAGTACTGATTGGTCAGATCTTGATCAGCTGACAGCATTCTCTAAGATGGTCAATTTAATAATTAAAAGGTCATTTTAGGACTTTGGCAGCAATAATGGCTGAAAATTCAGTAGGCTTCCATCTGCTTTGCACAAGTGCAATTTTGTTGTTTATTAATTTTGTTTTCTCAGGTTGGGTGGGGTACATCTATGAGCTGAGATGTTCATGTATGTCTTTTAAGGTCTTTCACAAGTCTATGTTGTCTTGTATGTGCACAGATTACAGTTTCAGTAGTGCTGTATTGAGCCTACAGGCAATTGCCAGTAATCGAAGAGGTTTTCTCTCTGTTTCTTGCTTTCTATAATTATGAATCATATGCACAGATGTTATCGAGCATTTGAGGATTGCACACTGAACTCTTGCACAAATCTCTGTTGGACACCCACTCACACAAGGGATAGAAGGAACAATGCTGATTTATTTATTTAATCATCTTTTTTCATTTGTAATCTGCCTGATTCAGGACTGAGAAAAGCCTAAACCAACCTTTTCCATTCTAATGATCTTAAACTGTAATTAAGATCAATATTATTTGGCCATACTTCAAATACTGCAGTAATACTGAATTCACCGGAACTCCAGATGGGTAATTCTCAGGAAATGGTGTAATTTGTGGAATGAAATTGAATGAAATTTCATTTGTCCCAATCCCCAAGAACACTGTAAAACCCAATAAGTTACGGTAACTCAAACCATTTGAGGAAAACGATTGCCTTAAACCATTTAAGTTTTAAAACCAATAAGTATGAGTACTGTAAACTCATATACATTGAGTTAAATTCACTAATATTTTAGTGTTGGTTTAGTCAATCATTAGGTTAAACTAAACTTAAAGATTTTAAGTTTATTTCACTCATTCAGTTTGAATTCAGGTAACAAATCTAACGAAGTCTTAACAACTATATATCTACTTAAATGGTTTGAGGAAACCGATTGCCATAAATAGTTTAAGTTCATCAAACTCAAAGTAATAAAGTTAGGAAAGACTAAGCAAAACTAACATTGGTGCAAAGCAATATTGACAGAACAGGAGATGAAAGCTATAAAAGCATAACATATGCTATAAAAATGTAATTTCTCAGAAAACATTATTTAAAAGAAATTAGAAAACCATGGAATAAGTTCAGATTTCTTTTAAATATGTTGTGGTCAGCCATAAACGTAATGAATTTCTGTAACTTAAATCATTAAAGTTAAAGCTACAATATGGTACATTTTTCGCTGCTAGAGGTCGCTCATTCAAAACAAAAGGCGTAGCTTGATGACGCCTTGATTTCACGAAATCATGGGATGTGTTGTCTTTACGTCTACAGCCAGCGGAAAAGAATCGTGACGGGACTCGGGCAGAAATCATGTTCATGGATGAGATTATTAACGTTAACTTATAACAGAACTTTTATTATGCCGCAGTCGCCACTTCCGCTTCTTCCGGTCAAGCATATGTGGGGTAAAGGAGCGCTGTTTTATCATTTTAGATTTGTGTGTTGAAAGTTGTTATAGTGCTACTCTGCGTCCGCTCGGCGGCTGCTATGAGATACTTGTTGCACACTGCAGTAAGCTAGATCGATATTAGTCATGGTAAAACATGGTACTCGCTGTAAATCATGAAAACGAGATTTAAACAATAAGACTTACTGTGTTGAGCTATATAACAATGATTAGTTTTCTGTCAATGAATGTATCCAAACAGTTGCTCACCTGTCTAATAAAACACATAATATATTAAAGCGTCTTTTGTGTTTCCATGGTTTCTACAAAATAAAACCGGAAATCGAGAGTAACGCAGGTATGATGTCATTGATAAGCGACGCACAGACATGTCCCGAGTCCTAGGTTAAAACTGCTTATTTCTCTGGATTTAAACATTCTTGGAAGCATTTGGTGTAATGTAAGTACAACAAAATAACAAAATATAGAACACTGTTATAGTGGTTTTTGGATACTTTAATCCAAAAATTTCACATATTGTGCCTTTAAAATAGCATATTATTTCTAGTAACTTATTCCGATTGAGTCCTGCTTAATATAATTCATTTTTGAGTTCACATAACAAATAATTAAGTTGAATCAACTTTTTAAAAATTTTAAGTAAAATGAACTTTTTTCTTTTAGCGATTTTCAGTGTTAGGTTTTACATTGAGGGCCATAAATCTACAGTCTAAATTCTAAATCTACAGTCTCACTAAGTGCCATTCATAACACTAATGCAAGTTTAGGATTTATACTTATAATGGGAGTAAATTTTCAATGCGACTTATAATAAATCGCACACATGGGCTATAACTGAAAAGATATTAATAGCCCATGACATTTCTCTTTTTGAATGTTTTATATGTTATATTCTGAATGTTTTGAGTTTGAAATGTATAAAATTGTGACTATAAATATGTCAAAAAACGTTATGTGTCATATTGGGAGTTGTGAGATTCATGTACACCGATATACAATTGCAGCAATGACGTGATTCTGCGAGTTACAATCCTCTGTACTCATGATGGGGGTTTCCACCGTAATTGGAGCCTCTCATTGGGAATCCTTTCTGTCAGAAAAATACCTTCACTCTAGTCTATTTTCTATCTGTCGGGAGCAACTCTGAAATCTCTAGGACAGAGCAACATCGTGAAAACGTCTTGAGAGTGATGCAAGCGTGACTGAAGGTGTTTGTGGGGGTTGATATTGTGGGAACCTGAGCTAGTGTGAGTCATTTGAACCGGTGTATGAGCTGGCATTCGTGCATGGCGTACCTAAGTGTTCACTCATTTGATTTCTAAAAATACTTTTGTCTTCGTTTGGACAGTATTGTTTTATCTGGAAAAGTAGCTTTTCGATTTTACTTACAAACATATTTCAGCTTTTCCATCAACTAACTATTTTCAAAGATTATAACAGTGAATTGCTTTGACCTAAATGGTTCTTTCTCGCTTATGTAGTGCTGGAAAGTCTGATTCATTTTGGTGAATCAGTTCGTCCCAAATTGTTCTCCTTCTATTGTTGCTTTTAAGTGCAGAAAAGTCGAAACATTTTGGTGAATAGGGTCGTTCCCCCTCTCTTGTGTTTGTGCTGGAAATCTGAATCATTCTAGTCAATCGCTTTGACCTAAGCTGGCAAATGATTCATTCTTGTGAACTGGTTCATCCTAAATGGTCCTCTCGATCTGACTCATTCTTGTGAATTGGTTTGTCATAAACAGTCTTGACCTATATTAGGGGTGTAACAGTACATGTATTCCTCCAGAACCGTCGCAGTACGGACGTGTCACGGTTTGGTGCATACAGTCAGACGACAAATACAGTCAGTCACAGGCGATTCACACTCCAATCCAGAAGGGGACGCAGGCAGTAATACAACACTGTTTACCAACCACCACAACAGAAAAGAGAGCAGAAGAAGAAGAACAGGCGATCTATGCATAGATATGTTTATGTGTAATCTCTTAACCAGTGTTTCCACCGCAGAAAGATATCATTTAAACAGCTTGAGAATAAAATCTCACAGCATTACATTTACCTCAGGCAAGTCATTCAGTGTCCACAGCATGTTAGTTCACTAGAGCATTTCACTAAATATATGCACTATATTAGCTTAAATATTCATTATATTTACTTTACCTGTTAGTAATGTCTTAACTATTCAATATATGTTTAAATAAATTTGTTATGAAAACAAGTTATGATAGTAATTGTGTAAATGATTATCAGATTTCAAAATGAATTGAAGTAGAAAAATAATTTTATAATTAGATTTAGAAGTTAATGTAAAACCTGCCTTATGTGCAATTTACATCCTGTTTTTATTTGAGTGTTTATTATTATATCTAAAAATAAATAGCAACTGAATTGAATAGTTTGGGCTCTGTTGTTAATTGTAACATTTAATAATTGTGTAAGAAAGATCTCCCTGTATATAGTTTGCAGAATTAGCTAAGATTATTTTATCCTTGAGAAAATGTTAAATATAATTGAATTTATTTAAAGAGAGAGACACAATTTGTTCAATAAACCACTGTTTAATAAAAAAGAAAAAAGAAGCAATTTTATGTTTAGTTTTCTCCCCCGTTGTACCAAACCTGTACTGAACCATGACAGAGGTGTGTACCGAACTGTCATGTTTGTCTACCGTTACACCCCTAATATATATATATATATATATATATATATATATAATCTGACATTGAGACATGGTCCAATTACTTTTTCAGGCTACTGTATACAATGCATTATAGGCTATGTAATTCAGGATGCATTTATATGTAATTCAAGGTCATACATTGCTTCTTATATTGTACAGTTTCCTTCATGGGCATGAAAATATCTGAGATGTCTTTAGGATAGAGGATGTCATGGGAGCACCAGCTCTAATCAGACAAATAAGTCTGCTGACTAACTTATTAAAGACGGAGTTCAGTCTCTGAGTTCTTGGATGAGCTCTTCAGAGGAGAATGCGATGATCTTGGCAGACCGTAAATGTTTTGATTGTTCCACTTTTCTGATAGCTTACTCAAAACATAGTAAAATCTCTCCAAACAGCACAGATTTGTCTCTAAGCCTTCCACTGCCGATTATTGTTCTTCCACTGAAAATCATTGTTCACTTGGTCTCTCCAGGGAGCCAAAGTCTGCAACGAGACCCAACAAAAACCTGCCGTCCTTTCCATGACGCAGCAAAGTGAATAATGCATGCAAAAGAATGAGTTTACTGCAGAACATGACTTTTCTTGTCACCGGTTTCACTTCCATCAACAATGCAGGATTCATAGAATTAGCGTGTTTTGCACACTTTAGGTGTGAAACTGATTCTGCATATGCCATAAACAAGTTTGGTGTGCTCATTTTCAACCCTGTGGATTAGTACTGTTAGAGGGTTGATTTGTGTTTTCTTACTTAGTTTAAACATGTTTAAAAAATGATCTTTCTAAGTGCAAAATGTCTCATTCAGCAAATTGCAGCACAAGAAATTGGAATTTGTCATCATTTTAGCATTGAATATATTCAATTTTTCAATACAGTACCTGCATAATTTCAAGCTGCAATGAATGATTGAGTTCGAAAAACCCATTAAAAAAATTAGCAAAATTTTCCATTGCAACTCTGTTTGGCTAACTTGTGACGGAGGATATTGTTGGTCCAAAATGTGTATTATGTTCAAAATAATTTATTTTTCTTAGTCTGTGTGATTTAATAAGCATCATATGTTGGATAAAATGTAATTGTATGATTTGAGGAATGACACTCACTTCATGTTGTGAATGTTGACTTGGAAGAACACATCGTCCAAAGCCTAGAGAACAATTTGTGGTTTCTGAAATGAAGTTGGGAAAAGCAATTGTTGCCACATAACATACAGCTGAGCACACATGGCTTCTCTCCCCTGTGCTTGATCCCTTGTTTTTCAGTTCTGCCGTCTCCAGAGACCTGATTAGTCTGCTTCATTTTTCAACATTTTAACAAATATGTTATGCAGGTATTTCATTTGAAATATTGAAGTATTTTGAAGGATTTTCTATTTTTGTGTTGTTGTTGTTGCAAAAAACTATTTTGTTATACAATCAAAATAAAAGATATATGACTAGAAGAACATACTTATTAAATTAGAAGAAAATTTGACTATATTTGCTCAAATAATGACATCTGATATTACTTAAAAATCTGCTTTATTAAAGAACCTCTCTCTCTTTACATTAAACATTAAAAACAATTTTTACAAAAACAATTTTTTGGATTTTTATGTGTTTTGTGATTGAATTCACCAATTTTATTTTATTTTTCTCTCTCTTTCTTCAGAATGTCATTAGATGTGTAATTTCAAAATGCTTGTTTCTACATCATTTAATCTTTATTATGAAGTTTAGGTCTTATCTTAGTAGCCAAAAATTCAAATTATTCCTAATATTTCAGACATTTGTCATGTAAGGGGCTTCTGTTCATCCATTCATTCATGGTTTCCCTGCCTCATTCTCTTTCATCCCTGTGTCTAGCCTTCTGAGCACGTGCCAGCGTTGCCATTGTCAACCACAACTAAACATATGCGGCAAGTGGGAACACAACACCTGGACCTCATTTCTGATTATCAAAGGAGGATGCAAAGGGACTCTGGTATCCCAGCATGGTGAGCCACGACTTCAACCAGACTATCATTATAGCCCAGCTTCCCCTGACCAAAATGTAAAGTTCTGATATCCACGTGATTTTTAATGTAAGAGCGGACATGGCCATTTGTAAGTTGAATGTGCGTGGCTTCCAGTGTCACCCGTATTAAAGTATCAAAAGCTGTCCTTTATGCTGCTTGATATTTCAAACTGTTATTTGTTATCATAATTTTTTTTTATCGTAATCATGAACACACTGGTTTGTATCACAAATTTACATACAGCATTTTGTTATTCTTCTAGTTATTTACCTACAGTGGCTAATGAATCGGAGGTCTCACACATTCACAGAAAATAGGTTAAGTCCTTGTTGCAAAATAAGGTGTATAGAGTAGAGCAATTCTGTTTTTCTGTTTTCAGTCTTTTGGAATGCTGTCTGGAGTGTTTAGGATATTTTACAGGAACGGTTTGAGCAACATCGGGTGCACCTGGTCTCGTGAAATGTTTCTTTGGCCATTATACGACCTTGAAAAGCAATTACCAGGAGTAATGATTCCCATGAGGAGGCTGCTCAGATCTTTGCATGAAGGAATCTTTTGGTTTTCTCCAAACATTAACACATCTGAATGGAAATCAGATTTTTATTTTATTTTTTTTTATATAATAGTAGTAGTAGTAGTAGTAGTAGTAAAGCATCTTAGCCCATTGCTCTTTAAAAATATTTTAAAAATTAATTTAGCTAATTACTTGAGAGGCTATATTTATGCATGTTGTTTTTATGAATGTTACTGGGCCTACACACAAAAGTTTGGAATAATTAGTTTTTAAAAAAATGTTTTTGTAAGAAGTCTCTTATGCTCACAATTTAAAAGAACTGTTTTCTATGTGAATATATTTTAAAATGTAATTTATTCATGTGTATATAAGCTGAATTTTTAGCATCATTACTCCAGTCTGTGTCACATGATTCTTCAGAAATCATTCTAATTCAACTTTACCATCAAAGGAAAGTTTGTATTTTAAAATATATTAAATTAGAAAACAATTATTTTGTAATATACTGTATTGTGCAAAAGTCTTAAGCCACCATTAGATATTGTTTTAGCAATGATATAATGACCATATATGTAATTATTTCTTATTTTCTTTATTAGAATAAAACCAGAAATACAGGAAATTTGTATGCAGTATTAGAAACTGAAAAAAGAAAAAGAAAAAGAAAAAAAAACTACTCAGGCTGAAGTGGCAAGTATTTAGTGACCTCCCCTTACACAATAGCAGGAACCTGGCTCTCTTAAACATAAATGGGATGAAAAAAGGACTGGAAGGCCAAGAAAACTTTCAAAATCTGATGAGAAGTTTCTCAGAGTTTCTTCTTTGAGAAACTGGAAGAAATCCAGCATACTAAATACTGATTTTTGCTTAAAGAAACCTTTTTGTTTAGGTTTTTTTTTTTTACATTTTGTGTACATATTTCCTGTATTTTCTTTTTGTATTGTAATAAAGACCAAAAAATAAATATGGATGATCATCAATATATATATATATATATATATATATATATATATAATATTTCACAATATTACCACTGTAAATTTTGATCAAATAAATGCAGCCTTGGTGAGCAATAAGAGACTCCAAAAAAAAAAAAAAAAAAAAAAAAAAATCTTAATTATGCCAAACTTTTGACTGGATGTGTCAATTTAATAGCCTACATAAATTAAAATTAACTTAATTTATTTATAAATTAAATTTACATATAAATAAAATTTAAATAGAATAAGCCATTCATGTAAAAAAAAAAAAAATATATATATATAATTGTTTTGTGAAAATATTTTATACTTCAATCAAAATGCGATATGTATAAGGATAAGGATAAATAAAAACAAATAAATAACTGGATGGACATGTCTATGTAATGATTTGTCTGTTTATGTGTGCAAAACTGCCCTGCTGAAAAACCCAACATAAACCAGCATGAATTCTACGTTGGTCCAGGCTGGTTTCTGCTGGTTAGAGCTGGTAAAGTGCTGGTGACCAGCAATGCTGGATTTTTCAGCAGGCTATGGAGTCAAATCCTCCTTTGGAGACAATAAAGTATACAGTTTCAAAATCAACTTTTACAGCTGACACATACTTTTTATTTGGCAGTCCACCTCATGTGACTCACCAGTAATATACAATTGTGATTCAGTGACTCCAAAGTTAAACTCTGTTCTCATGTGGTGTGTCTTTTTGTTGTTTGTTGTTTGTTAAGAGCAGGTGCTGGACAGGACAGAAAGCGGGAAAACACACCTCACTTCACATTCTACACTCAAGGTCATGCTGATAACGGCCTACAGCAATGTTTGCACACGTGTGTTTGTGTGTGTGTGTGTGTGTCTCCACCCTGCAGATGAGCATTTACTCACTGACAGTCGAAAATGAGAGTCTTGCTAAATCACGTATTAGCCTAATGGTTTTAATTCGCTTTTTAAATGAGTGTCAGGCCTGCTGTAGTGTCAAACACATGGTGACACTGTGAGACTGACAGGCCTATTAACACTTCACGTGTCGCTTAACAGCGTTTGCTTTTAATGCATAATGTGTGTGTGTGTGTGTGTGTTTGAGGACGTTTGTTGCTTGCAAAGCTTTTGCTGCAAAGTGTGTGTAAGGCAGAGAGAAAGTCGTTCATGCGCCGCTCTGCCATTAACCTGTACCTCTTCCTCATTAGTGCTGTATCTCTGTTGCCATGGTGGTCTATTAGAGAGCGCAGATTAAAGCGTCATTTGCATGTGAATGTGGTGTGTGTGTGTGTGTTTGTGTGTGTGATTAGAGGGTGGGCATTTTTTAAGGGTAGAACTGGGGCAGGAGAAGCTTACAGTCTCAATGTTGTGTTAACAGAAAACAAATGACAGTGACGCCGACTTTTGATAGCACAAACCCTATAATTATGATAAATGTACAGTGACTCCAAAGAGGTCTGAATGTCAGTGCATTAGATTAAAAACAAGTGGTATCAAATGCTGCAGAATCTTTCCTCATATTTGAGGTTTCTTCATTTTTCATCATTTTTGCTCTGTCTTGTAATCAGTATAATTGTTCTGGTTATTTTTAGTAGATGTACTGTATGAAGTCAGTTCACCTCAAGCAGTGTTATTTTAGTATCCTTAAGATTTTAATTTTAACTTTTTTTCTGTGTTTTTGTCATTTTTGTAAGTATGGTTTAAAAGTGTTTATTATTCTTAATAAAAAAAAGTCTTTTATGAATTTTATTTAGCTTTTTTATTTTAGTACATCAAGTGAAACTACAGTGGATATAAAAAGTCTACACACCCCTGTTAAAACAACTGATTTTTGCGATGTAAAAAATGAAACAAAGATCAATCATATCAGAACTTTTGCATGTTCAATGTAAAAATTACAACTTACATAACGCCACTGAAAACCAAAATGACACATTTCAGAGAAAAAATAAAAAACTTGGAATAGCTAACTGCATAAGTGTGCACACCCCTGAACTAATGCTTACTCTTGATTTACCACAACATTTTTTCTTTTGTCTAATCAACTTCAATTCTTAATGTGGTTCAGATAACATAATATTTTGAGTTTCTGTTGATTAAACCAATCGCCTTCATTGGATTAGCTCAAATTTTTAATTTCATTGAACTCAAAATTTTAAGGCAACCAGGTAACCTACTTATTTAAGTTAAACTAACAATTCTTTTTTACAGTGTAGTTGAATTTTATTACAACACTCACTCAGCCCCCACAGATTTTCTAAAATCTAAACATAAACATAAACTTAGGTACACTATGTAACTTTTTTCTGTCCAAAATTAACAACATTTAAATAATGAGTCAGTATATCATCAATCCATCTACCAAAATGTGTTTTTGTCTTACCCTGATTCACTATGGTAAGTCTATTATAAGTGTAACTTATGTTTTAGACCAGGCGGGATGGTTTTCGTGGGAATTTGTGTACATACGTCACTCGCCCATGCGTGTCTCGTCATATCCGTGAGAGAAAAGTTGCTTCGTCTACTTTGACGCGTGTATGGAGCGGGAGTGGCATCGGTTATTTGAACTTGTCACAACAAGCGAGAAAGGTTGACATGGATCACGCTAAATCTCCAACCTCTGGGGAATCGCCTAGAGGAGAGTCTGCTGGCAAAAAGAGAACGTGACAAAGCTCGCGATAAAACAAATCAACACTGGCTTGGCTTTTCTGAGATGGCGGGAACAAGGGGATTTGAAATGTTGTAAAAGAGACGTGGAGATGGCGTTTTTATCACTCAACAGGTAAGGTATTTTATTGAACAGATAAATTATCATATGTAGTTCTCTAACAGTTCATTGTAAGGCATTAGGCCTATCTATATTGTGAATGGTCATTTCTTTATGTGCTTGCTTTGGATTTATTTTCAAGGAAGTAACGTTAGCCTACCGTGTCTATTAATGGGTATAACTAACTACAGTAACGAAAAGTTTGGCTATAGTGTACATTTAAGCTGCCAATTTTTTTCATTTTCATTTAAAATAAACGTTTCTATATTTATTTTATCTTATTGCAGTTAACGTTTATTTTACTTCAAGTAACGAAAATGTTTTTTTAATGGTTCTAGTTTCAGTTAACTATAATAACCCTTTGTTTTTCTAATAATGTTTTACGATTTAAAAAAGACTTTTTGTCTTCATTTTGAACAATAGGCCTATATATTGTTTTAGCATTTAAAACCCAACAATTATCTAATGCAATGATATTCAGACATTTTTGTGTGACTTAAGTGTCCAAATACTTTTTGCGGTCACTGTACGTATTGAACGTGTTTTTACTTTCAGTTTTGTCTGTTAGAAAGTAGCCTATTGCACCTGTGGTTTGGCGGCCTCTGTGCGGATTGAGAATCACAGTTCTGCGGTGGACAGCTGGCCCCCTTCATGCAGCTGTTTGCCAGCTGCTTCCCTCCTGCATTTGTTTCATATTAATATATGTTTGTGTAAGTGAGTATGTGAGCGTGTTGGATATAATATACACGAGGAATAATACCACAAACAGTCATTTCTTTAGCTAAAAAGACACTATAAAATCAGAGTTGTGGTCTAGTGCTTAGCACTTATGCTCTGACACTACAGACTATTCACACAGTCCAGTGTTTGGGATTGACAATTGTATTTAATAACAGGTACCAGTCTCAAACTGTTTCAAACTTAAAGGGATAGCTCATCCAAAAATGAAAATTATCCCATGATTTACTCACCCTCAAGCCTAGGTGTATATGACTATCTTCTTTCAGACGAACACAATATATAGATAAATTTAAAGATATATTTAAAATTATCCTTAGTCCTCCAAGGTTTATAATGGTTGTGAATGGGGTTGTGCATCCATCCATTAAAAAAAAAAGTAATCCATATGACTCCAGTGGGTTAATAAAGGCCTTCTGAAGCAAAGGGATTTTTTTACTGCTTTTCACTGCCCAGTTAGTTATGTCAACATTAATTTGTGCGTTTCACTCAACAATGTTAAGTTGACTGAACAAACACTTAAGCAAACCTGACAATAATCATTTTTAGTAGAAACAACTCAATTAAGTTAATTTCTTGTAGTTACATGAGTTTAAATAATGTGAACAAGGATGGTGTGAGTGAAACTGACAACAGTGAAAGTTCATTTTTTTGCTTAGACGCCTCTCGCGGTTCAAACAAATAGTGCTGTGCAACAAATTTAAGCTCCTTTTCTCTTATATCAAAATCCTCCAACAAATTTTAATTAAAAATTATCGTTTTAGACTTATAATCCATGACTGGTGATTTGTTTTGCTCTTTCCTTCTGTGCCTCCGCGTTCGTCATTACATTGTGCATCAGGTCAAAGGATGCTCTTCCGCCGCAAATCGACGATGGTCGTCTGACGGAAGCTAGTTATTTGAATTTATAAAGTTTTAAATATGGATATTTTTCTTACAAAAACGCATCACTTCGCTTCAGAAGGCCTTTATTAACCCCCTCGAGTCGTATGGATTACTTTTTTTTTTTTTTTTTTTTTTTTTTTTTTTTTAAATGGATGGATGCATTATTTTTGATAAACATTAATGACAAAGACAGCAGCAGGTTTAAGGCTGCTGTCACTTTATCTGACACATCCTATTTTAGGTATTTTAAATAGTGTTTGTTCACAGAAAGTGTGCTAGTACAGATTTAAGTTATTTTTTTGCATCTTATTGCACGTAAATGGTTCAAGAGCACTTGAGTGTATGCTAGCGTGATCATATACTGTAGCGCAGCCAAAGGATGACAGAAAAA